>NC_081555.1:137729206-138068849 GCF_963082655.1 Stomoxys calcitrans
ATTGGATTCCTTCTTCAGTTTATGAACAAAGAAGCACCTTTGAGTATGAGCTATTTGGAGGATTTTTAAGCAACTACACTATTTGAAAAATCCATCATTTATTTTCATCTTCTTTTTTTAAAAAACTTTTTTTCTTGTTACTTTTCCCCAATATTTCTAATCCCTTTCTGTAATATTCTTCTCTTTTCAGACTCTATGATTGCATCTCGTCATAATCCTGGCCATCGTAACAGCACCTCAAGTGAGGCCACCGGCAGTGATGATCTGAACTCCAGCTCGAGTAATGAGGATTTAAGCACCACCTATATTGTACAGAACAAGGCGTCCAAGAAATCTTCAAAATCACGTCAGAAGCGCCAACAGAAACGCAAACAAAATGCCAACAATCATTTGGTTGGTGGCACCAACACAGCGTCCGATCTACAGCCCATGGACATTGATGAGGATTACAAGGAAAATCAAAAGCCCCATAATAACAATGCTCATGCCAACAATGGAGGTAAAACCTCAAATTCATCAGCAGCTATGAATCTGCGCAAACAGTGCACAAAGGCCGCTGCCCTAAAAGCGGCACTCAATAACAGCAAACTCCCCAAGTCTACAGCAGTTGGAGTGAATGCCTTGACTACATCAGCTTCAAATTCATCAGTTTGCAGTTCATTGTCATCGGCCTCATCGTCGTCGTCGATCAATTCATCGTCGCTGTCATCATCGGCTTCTAGCTCACCGGCCCATTCGGCCAACTCATCACCCACCGCTTCGCCTACGGCCAGCAAACGCAATGCGGAGCATTTAAAGAAAGTGGCACAGGCTCTGTTGCCACCACCGCTCAGGCAGTTCACCAAATTGAATTTAACTGAAGCGGAGCTGGTGCAACAAATGCGCCGCTATGTGATTGAGCCCAGCCTCTTAAGAGTGTATGGCTTTCCCGTGGAGTCGGTGCATCATGAGGGCTGCATTGAAATCTACAAATGCTTGCCCAAACACTTGGCCGAAGAGGCCATCACAAAGGACAATCAGCGTCATCATCGTCATTTCTATGGCCGCAAAAAGCCCAGCGGTGTTATAAATGCCTATGATGGCCTTAACTCCACCACACAGCAATGGTCGAATTCTACCACAGCCATAGATTCGGGCCATGGCTCGGGCGACTCAAGTCCCCGCTTCACAGATTCCGATTCCAGCGAAATGGGCGAAGAAGAGCTGGGCTATGAACCCGTCATGGCCTTCTACACCCCCGATGGGGTCTATCAAATCTTCTCGGAATACGATGATTCCGCGGAGAAACAGTGTGTGCGGTGTTCCAAAATGTTCGAGGTCAACAGTGAGGGAGAATACCAGACCTTCGAGAGCTGCACCTACCATTGGGGCAAGGCGAATAATGTGTATAACGGTAAATGTTATGTCAACATATATTCCTGCTGCCAGGGTGAAGAGTCCAGCGAAGGTTGCAGCCAGCACCCGCTGCATGTGTGGAATGGTGCAGTGGTGGGCATTAATGGGCCCTATAACGATTTTGTGCACACCAAGCCACGCAGTGAAAAACAAAAGCACAAAAGTCCCAAAATCTATGCCATTGACTGCGAGATGTCCTACACCGGTCTGGGCCTGGAGGTGACCAAAGTCTCGGTGGTGGGCTATGATGGCTCGCTGGTCTATGAACATTTTGTACGCCCTAGAGCGGAAATTATCGATTACAATACCCGCTTCTCGGGTATTAGCGAAACAGATCTCTCCCCCAACTCGAATAACTCCATTAAAACATTTGCCCAGGTGCAGCAGGATTTGCTGAAGCTCTTCGACGCCGACACCATACTAATTGGCCATGGTCTGGATAATGACCTAAGGGTCTTGCGGCTGGTGCACAAGACCATTGTCGATACTTCACTGATATTCAGTCACTCCACGGGTTATCCCTATCGCAGATCTCTTAAGAATTTAACCAAGTCCTTCCTCAAGCGAGACATTCAATGCAGTGACCTGGGCCACAGTAGCTTCGAAGATTCCCGGGCCTGTCTGGAGCTGATGTTGTGGAAGGTGCGCAAGGATTTGCGCCACTGGAGCTATCAATGAGAGCAGGAGGCCGAGGCCGATGCCGATGCCAAGGAGGAGCACCAACTGCAAATACCTGTCGATAGGCCCCGTTTGTGGTCGAAATATTATTACCTATATTATAACTATTATTCTTACTATTGTGATTGTATGCGTGTATATACGACAAGTACTATGAGTAGTGATAGTTGTAATGATAGCTGTCCTAGAAATAATATCAGCAATAGCTATACGAGTAGTCTGTATTCATTCTATGTAAATAGTTGCTGTGTGATGAGTAGCGAGTGTTTTTATTACCGTAGCCTATAAGTGAGTGCATGAGTGATGATAATGTGTGTGAATGAGTACGAGTGTCTGTGCAATGAGTATTTGAATGAGCGAATGTTTGTATGAGTGCGTATGAATGTTTTTTTTTCTCTTTTCTAAGACTTTTACTATAACTTCCCCCTCTCAATATTTTATCACCCCACACACCCCTTCCTCCTATTTTTTTCGTTTTTTTAAGGATGACAATTTTGTTTTTCTACAATGCAAACTGTTTTTTCGTTGTCTTTTGTATGAAAACATTATGGTCAACACTCCCGTTGTTGAATTGACTGAAAATTGTAGTTTTAACCGACATTTTTTTTGGTAGATTTAAGATAACATAACAAAACAAAACCCCCCACACAACAAAAAAAACAAACCAAAACAGTCAGCTGCTTGACTGTCGCGCATTAGTTTTAAATGTACTACTATTTATTAAAGTATTTTTCTGTTAAGTTTTTTTTTTTTTTAATTTTTATTTTATTTTTTTTTATTTTTCGAATATCATTTGATTTTTATTCATACACCCTTCAACAACAAAAAAAAACACAACCAACAAGATGAAATACATCTAAACAAAACTATTTTTTGTTAAACCATTAAAAAATAAAAACAAAAACAAAACAAAGAAACGATAAAATAAAGTTAACACATTTTTTAGTTAAACAAAAAAAAAACAGACAGTATTTTTTTATTTTCTTTCCCTTTAAAGGACAGTAGAAGATGGGGATGGAAATGGCAGAATTATGGGTGCCTTAATAAGTAGGTGGAGGCATGTTAATTCTTTTTTTTGGGCCAGTAGACTGATGAGTTATCTTGGCTCGTATTGAAATTACAATCTTAGACCTTCAATAGCTTGATACAGCTCCCATATAATTCGATCTCTCTATTTTACTTCGTAAGCACCTTATTCTTACTCGTATTGTCTGAAATTTTAGACAATGACTTCTACTATGGTCTCCAACATTCAATTCAATTATAACTCGATATAGCTCCAATATTATGGCATTTCTTTTCTTATATCCTAAAGAGATATCGGGAAAAGAACTCGACAAATGCGATCTATTGTGGAGGGTATATAAGAATCGGCACAGCCGAACTTAGTACGCTAGCACTTGTTTTTCCTTATCTTTTGTAAAGAGAACACGCTGTAGATGCGTTTTAAATAAAGTTTGAACAAGTTATGTGAATTTAAACGGAAACTTTAAAATTTTTAATTAAAAAAATTGGAAAAAACCCTCGAGATCTCAAAACGCAAAGCCCAGATTTTCATATGGCCCCCGAAGCACATGCAAAAAATGTTTTCAACCAAATAGTAACTTGAAATTTTGCATATGATTTCGATAATACTTCAGCTCTAACCATTTCAAATTTCAAAGGTTTTTTTTCGATCAGTTTTTAGACAAGGCTATAAGACATTGGAAGAAGTTCGTATTTTATAGTATCGCAAAAATTATGGCGAATCTAAATGGTGCAAATACAGCCTGTCGCAATTCTTCATCAGCGCGTCAAAATCGCGCTCTTTTGCACTGAAAAATTTAGGCCAAAAAAGGGAATTTTAAAAATCTGAAATGTGCCTTCGGTTCAGTTTTCGGCGAGGAATTATAATCGCCAACCATATTTGCAAAAACCAAAAGAAGTTTTTTCGACCAGTTTTTTGACAAGGCTATAAGTCATTGAAATTTTCAAATATAAGTAAAATTTCGTAATTTATAGTATCGCAAAAATTATAGCGAATCTAAAGGGTGCTAACACAGCATTCCAAAATTCATCATCAGCGCGTCAAAATAACGCGATTTGCACTGAAAACGTGGCGTTGTTAGGCCAGAAAAGGGAATTTCAAAAATCGGAAATGTGCTTTCGATTCAGTTTTTAGTGAGGAATTATAATCGCTAACCAATTTTGCGAAAATCGAAAAAAAGTTTTTTTTCGACCAGTTTTTTGACAAGGCTATAAGTCATTGAAATTTTCGAAAATACGCAAAATTTCGTAAATTATAGTATCGCAAAACTAATGGCGAATCTAAAGGGTGCTTACACAGCATTCCAAAATTCATCATCAGCGCGTCAAAATAAGGCGTTTTTCACTGAAAACGTGGCGTTGTTAGGCCAGAAAAGGGAATTTAAAAAATCGGAAATGTGATTTCGATTCAGTTTTCGGTGAGGAATTATAATCGCCAACCAATTTTGCGAAAATCGAAAAAAAAATTTCGACCAGTTTTTTGACAAGGCTATGAGTCATTAAAATTTTCGAAAGTAAGCAAAATTTCGAAATTTATAGTATCGCAAAAATCATGGCGAATCTAAAGGGTGCTTACACAGCATTCCAAAATTCATCATCAGCGCGTCAAAATAACGCGTTTTGCACTGAAAACGTGGCGTTGTTAGGCCAGAAAAGGGAATTTCAAAAATCGGAAATATGCTTTCGATTCAGTTTTCGGTGAGAAATTATACTCGCCAACCAATTTTGCGAAAATCGAAAAAAAGTTTTTTCGACCAGTTTTTTGACAAGGCTATAAGTCATTGAAATTTTCGAAAATAAGCTAAATTTCGTAAAAAATCATGGCGAATCTAAAGGGTGCTAACACAGCATTCCAAAATTCATCATCAGCGCGTCAAAATAACGCGTTTTGCACTGAAAAGGTAGCGTTTTAAGGCCAGAAAAGGGAATTTCAAAAATCGGAAATGTGCTTTCGATTCAGTTTTCGGTGAGGAATTATAATCGCCAACCAATTTTGCGAAAATTGAAAAAAAGTTTTTTCGACCAGTTTTTTGGCAAGGCTATAAGTCATTGAAATTTTCAAAAATAACCAAATTTTCTTAATTTATGGTATCGCAAAAAATATGGCGAATCTGAATGGTGGTATCACAGCGTTCCGAAATTCATCATCAGCGCGTCAAAATCGCTCGTTTTTGCGCTGAAAACGTAGCGTTTTTAGGCCAGAAAAGCGAATTTCTAAAATCGGAAATGTGCTTTCGATTCAGTTTTCGGTGAGGAATTATAATCGCCAACCAATTTTGCGAAAATCGAAAAAAAGTTTTTTCGACCAGTTTTTTGACAAGGCTATAAGTCATTGAAATTTTCAAAAATAAGCAAAATTTCATAGTTTATAGTATCGCAAAACTTATGGCGAATCTGAAGGGTGCTAACACAGCGTTCCGAAATTCATCATCAGCGCGTCAAAATCGCTCGTTTTTGCACTGAAAACGTAGCGTTTTTAGGCCAGAAAAGCGAATTTCTAAAATCGGAAATGTGCTTTCGATTCAGTTTTCGGTGAGGAATTATAATCGCCAACCAATTTTGCGAAAATCGAAAAAAAGTTTTTTCGACCAGTTTTTTGACAAGGCTATAAGTCATTGAAATTTTCAAAAATAAGCAAAATTTCATAATTTATAGTATCGCAAAAAATATGGCGAATCTGAATGGTGGTATCACAGCATTCTGAAATTCATCATCAGCGCGTCAAAATCGCGCGTTTTTGCACTGAAAACGTAGCGTTTTTAGGCCAGAAAAGCGAATTTCTAAAATCGGAAATGTGCTTTCGATTCAGTTTTCGGTGAGGAATTATAATCGCCAACCAATTTTGCGAAAATCGAAAAAAAGTTTTTTCGACCAGTTTTTTGGCAAGGCTATAAGTCATTGAAATTTTCAAAAATAACCAAATTTTCTTAATTTATGGTATCGCAAAACTTATGGCGAATCTGAAGGGTGCTAACACAGCGTTCCGAAATTCATCATCAGCGCGTCAAAATCGCTCGTTTTTGCACTGAAAACGTAGCGTTTTTAGGCCAGAAAAGCGAATTTCTAAAATCGGAAATGTGCTTTCGATTCAGTTTTCGGTGAGGAATTATAATCGCCAACCAATTTTGCGAAAATCGAAAAAAAGTTTTTCGACCAGTTTTTTGACAAGGCTATAAGTCATTGAAATTTTCAAAAATAACCAAAATTTCTTAATTTATGGTATCGCAAAAAATATGGCGAATCTGAATGGTGGTATCACAGCATTCCGAAATTCATCATCAGCGCGTCAAAATCGCGCGTTTTTGCACTGAAAACGCAGCGTTTTTAGGCCAGAAAAGCGAATTTCTAAAATCGGAAATGTGCTTTCGATTCAGTTTTCAGTGAGGAATTATAATCGCCAACTTATTTTGCGAAAATCGAAAAAAAGTTTTTTCGACCAGTTTTTTGACAAGGCTATAAGTCATTGAAATTTTCAAAAATAAGCAAAATTTCATAGTTTATAGTATCGCAAAACTTATGGCGAATCTGAAGGGTGCTAACACAGCGTTCCGAAATTCATCATCAGCGCGTCAAAATCGCGCGTTTTTGCACTGAAAACGCAGCGTTTTTAGGCCAGAAAAGCGAATTTCTAAAATCGGAAATGTGCTTTCGATTCAGTTTTCGGTGAGGAATTATAATCGCCAACCAATTTTGCGAAAATCGAAAAAAAGTTTTTTCGACCAGTTTTTTGACAAGGCTATAAGTCATTGAAATTTTCAAAAATAAGCAAAATTTCATAGTTTATAGTATCGCAAAACTTATGGCGAATCTGAAGGGTGCTAACACAGCGTTCCGAAATTCATCATCAGCGCGTCAAAATCGCGCGTTTTTGCACTGAAAACGTAGCGTTTTTAGGCCAGAAAAGCGAATTTCTAAAATCGGAAATGTGCTTTCGATTCAGTTTTCGGTGAGGAATTATAATCGCCAACCAATTTTGCGAAAATCGAAAAAAAGTTTTTTCGACCAGTTTTTTGACAAGGCTATAAGTCATTGAAATTTTCAAAAATAAGCAAAATTTCATAATTTATAGTATCGCAAAAAATATGGCGAATCTGAATGGTGGTATCACAGCGTTCCGAAATTCATCATCAGCGCGTCAAAATCGCTCGTTTTTGCACTGAAAACGTAGCGTTTTTAGGCCAGAAAAGCGAATTTCTAAAATCGGAAATGTGCTTTCGATTCAGTTTTCAGTGAGGAATTATAATCGCCAACTAATTTTGCGAAAATCGAAAAAAAGTTTTTTCGACCAGTTTTTTGACAAGGCTATAAGTCATTGAAATTTTCAAAAATAACCAAATTTTCTTAATTTATGGTATCGCAAAAAATATGGCGAATCTGAATGGTGGTATCACAGCGTTACGAAATTCATCATCAGCGCGTCAAAATCGCGCGTTTTTGCACTGAAAACGTAGCGTTTTTAGGCCAGATAAGCGAATTTCTAAAATCGGAAATGTGCTTTCGATTCAGTTTTCGGTGAGGAATTATAATCGCCAACCAATTTTGCGAAAATCGAAAAAAAGTTTTTTCGACCAGTTTTTTGACAAGGCTATAAGTCATTGAAATTTTCAAAAATAAACAAAATTTCATAATTTATAGTATCGCAAAGCTTATGGCGAATCTGAATGGTGGTATCACAGCATTCCGAAATTCATCATCAGCGCGTCAAAATCGCGCGTTTTTGCACTGAAAACGCAGCGTTTTTAGGCCAGAAAAGCGAATTTCTAAAATCGGAAATGTGCTTTCGATTCAGTTTTCAGTGAGGAATTATATCATCATCAGCGCGTCAAAATCGCGCGTTTTTGCACTGAAAACGTAGCGTTTTTAGGCCAGAAAAGCGAATTTCTAAAATCGGAAATGTGATTTCGATTCAGTTTTCGGTGAGGAATTATAATCGCCAACCAATTTTGCGAAAATCGAAAAAAAGTTTTTTCGACCAGTTTTTTGACAAGGCTATAAGTCATTGAAATTTTCAAAAATAAGCAAAATTTCATAATTTAAAGTATCGCAAAAAATATGGCGAATCTGAATGGTGGTATCACAGCGTTCCGAAATTCATCATCATCGGAAATGTGCTTTCGATTCAGTTTTCAGTGAGGAATTATAATCGCCAACTAATTTTGCGAAAATCGAAAAAAAGTTTTTTCGACCAGTTTTTTGGCAAGGCTATAAGTCATTGAAATTTTCAAAAATAAGCAAAATTTCATAATTTATAGTATCGCAAAACTTATGGCGAATCTGATTGGTGGTATCACAGCATTCTGAAATTCATCATCAGAACGTCAAAATCGCGCGTTTTTGCACTGAAAACGTAGCGTTTTTAGGCCAGAAAAGCGAATTTCTAAAATCGGAAATGTGCTTTCGATTCAGTTTTCGGTGAGGAATTATAATCGCCAACCAATTTTGCGAAAATCGAAAAAAAGTTTTTTCGACCAGTTTTTTGGCAAGGCTATAAGTCATTGAAATTTTCAAAAATAAGCAAAATTTCATAATTTATAGTATCGCAAAAAATATGGCGAATCTGAATGGTGGTATCACAGCATTCTGAAAATCATCATCAGCGCGTCAAAATCTCGCGTTTTTGCACTGAAAACGTAGCGTTTTTAGGCCAGAAAAGCGAATTTCTAAAATCGGAAATGTGCTTTCGATTCAGTTTTCAGTGAGGAATTATAATCGCCAACTAATTTTGCGAAAATCGAAAAAAAGTTTTTTCGACCAGTTTTTTGGCAAGGCTATAAGTCATTGAAATTTTCAAAAATAACCAAATTTTCTTAATTTATGGTATCGCAAAAAATATGGCGAATCTGAATGGTGGTATCACAGCATTCCGAAATTCATCATCAGCGCGTCAAAATCGCGCGTTTTTGCACTGAAAACGCAGCGTTTTTAGGCCAGAAAAGCGAATTTCTAAAATCGGAAATGTGCTTTCGATTCAGTTTTCAGTGAGGAATTATAATCGCCAACTAATTTTGCGAAAATCGAAAAAAAGTTTTTTCGACCAGTTTTTTGGCAAGGCTATAAGTCATTGAAATTTTCAAAAATAAGCAAAATTTCATAATTTATAGTATCGCAAAAAATATGGCGAATCTGAATGGTGGTATCACAGCGTTCCGAAATTCATCATCAGCGCGTCAAAATCGCTCGTTTTTGCACTGAAAACGTAGCGTTTTTAGGCCAGAAAAGCGAATTTCTAAAATCGGAAATGTGCTTTCGATTCAGTTTTCAGTGAGGAATTATAATCGCCAACTAATTTTGCGAAAATCGAAAAAAAGTTTTTTCGACCAGTTTTTTGACAAGGCTATAAGTCATTGAAATTTTCAAAAATAACCAAATTTTCTTAATTTATGGTATCGCAAAAAATATGGCGAATCTGAATGGTGGTATCACAGCGTTACGAAATTCATCATCAGCGCGTCAAAATCGCGCGTTTTTGCACTGAAAACGTAGCGTTTTTAGGCCAGATAAGCGAATTTCTAAAATCGGAAATGTGCTTTCGATTCAGTTTTCGGTGAGGAATTATAATCGCCAACCAATTTTGCGAAAATCGAAAAAAAGTTTTTTCGACCAGTTTTTTGACAAGGCTATAAGTCATTGAAATTTTCAAAAATAAACAAAATTTCATAATTTATAGTATCGCAAAGCTTATGGCGAATCTGAATGGTGGTATCACAGCATTCCGAAATTCATCATCAGCGCGTCAAAATCGCGCGTTTTTGCACTGAAAACGCAGCGTTTTTAGGCCAGAAAAGCGAATTTCTAAAATCGGAAATGTGCTTTCGATTCAGTTTTCAGTGAGGAATTATATCATCATCAGCGCGTCAAAATCGCGCGTTTTTGCACTGAAAACGTAGCGTTTTTAGGCCAGAAAAGCGAATTTCTAAAATCGGAAATGTGATTTCGATTCAGTTTTCGGTGAGGAATTATAATCGCCAACCAATTTTGCGAAAATCGAAAAAAAGTTTTTTCGACCAGTTTTTTGACAAGGCTATAAGTCATTGAAATTTTCAAAAATAAGCAAAATTTCATAATTTAAAGTATCGCAAAAAATATGGCGAATCTGAATGGTGGTATCACAGCGTTCCGAAATTCATCATCATCGGAAATGTGCTTTCGATTCAGTTTTCAGTGAGGAATTATAATCGCCAACTAATTTTGCGAAAATCGAAAAAAAGTTTTTTCGACCAGTTTTTTGGCAAGGCTATAAGTCATTGAAATTTTCAAAAATAAGCAAAATTTCATAATTTATAGTATCGCAAAACTTATGGCGAATCTGATTGGTGGTATCACAGCATTCTGAAATTCATCATCAGAACGTCAAAATCGCGCGTTTTTGCACTGAAAACGTAGCGTTTTTAGGCCAGAAAAGCGAATTTCTAAAATCGGAAATGTGCTTTCGATTCAGTTTTCGGTGAGGAATTATAATCGCCAACCAATTTTGCGAAAATCGAAAAAAAGTTTTTTCGACCAGTTTTTTGGCAAGGCTATAAGTCATTGAAATTTTCAAAAATAAGCAAAATTTCATAATTTATAGTATCGCAAAAAATATGGCGAATCTGAATGGTGGTATCACAGCATTCTGAAATTCATCATCAGCGCGTCAAAATCGCGCGTTTTTGCACTGAAAACGTAGCGTTTTTAGGCCAGAAAAGCGAATTTCTAAAATCAGAAATGTGCTTTCGATTCAGTTTTCAGTGAGGAATTATAATCGCCAACTAATTTTGCGAAAATCGAAAAAAAGTTTTTTCGACCAGTTTTTTGGCAAGGCTATAAGTCATTGAAATTTTCAAAAATAAGCAAAATTTCATAATTTATAGTATCGCAAAACTTATGGCGAATCTGATTGGTGGTATCACAGCATTCTGAAATTCATCATCAGAACGTCAAAATCGCGCGTTTTTGCACTGAAAACGTAGCGTTTTTAGGCCAGAAAAGCGAATTTCTAAAATCGGAAATGTGCTTTCGATTCAGTTTTCGGTGAGGAATTATAATCGCCAACCAATTTTGCGAAAATCGAAAAAAAGTTTTTTCGACCAGTTTTTTGGCAAGGCTATAAGTCATTGAAATTTTCAAAAATAAGCAAATTTTCATAATTTATAGTATCGCAAAAAATATGGCGAATCTGAATGGTGGTATCACAGCATTCTGAAAATCATCATCAGCGCGTCAAAATCTCGCGTTTTTGCACTGAAAACGTAGCGTTTTTAGGCCAGAAAAGCGAATTTCTAAAATCGGAAATGTGCTTTCGATTCAGTTTTCAGTGAGGAATTATAATCGCCAACTAATTTTGCGAAAATCGAAAAAAAGTTTTTTCGACCAGTTTTTTGGCAAGGCTATAAGTCATTGAAATTTTCAAAAATAACCAAATTTTCTTAATTTATGGTATCGCAAAAAATATGGCGAATCTGAATGGTGGTATCACAGCATTCCGAAATTCATCATCAGCGCGTCAAAATCGCGCGTTTTTGCACTGAAAACGCAGCGTTTTTAGGCCAGAAAAGCGAATTTCTAAAATCGGAAATGTGCTTTCGATTCAGTTTTCAGTGAGGAATTATAATCGCCAACTAATTTTGCGAAAATCGAAAAAAAGTTTTTTCGACCAGTTTTTTGGCAAGGCTATAAGTCATTGAAATTTTCAAAAATAAGCAAAATTTCATAATTTATAGTATCGCAAAAAATATGGCGAATCTGAATGGTGGTATCACAGCATTCTGAAATTCATCATCAGCGCGTCAAAATCGCGCGTTTTTGCACTGAAAACGTAGCGTTTTTAGGCCAGAAAAGCGAATTTCTAAAATCAGAAATGTGCTTTCGATTCAGTTTTCAGTGAGGAATTATAATCGCCAACTAATTTTGCGAAAATCGAAAAAAAGTTTTTTCGACCAGTTTTTGGGCAAGTCTATAAGTCATTGAAATTTTCAAAAATAAGCAAAATTTCATAATTTATAGTATCGCAAAACTTATGGCGAATCTGAATGGTGGTATCACAGCATTCCGAAATTCATCATCAGCGCGTCAAAATCGCGCGTTTTTGCACTGAAAACGTAGCGTTTTTAAGCCAGAAAAGCGAATTTCAAAAA
Organism: Stomoxys calcitrans; assembly: GCF_963082655.1. Lineage (NCBI taxonomy): Eukaryota > Metazoa > Arthropoda > Insecta > Diptera > Muscidae > Stomoxys > Stomoxys calcitrans. The sequence continues at coordinate 137,741,419 of NC_081555.1, forward strand.
TCGGAAATGTGCTTTCGATTCAGTTTTCAGTGAGGAATTATAATCGCCAACTAATTTTGCGAAAATCGAAAAAAAGTTTTTTCGACCAGTTTTTTGGCAAGGCTATAAGTCATTGAAATTTTCAAAAATAAGCAAAATTTCATAATTTATAGTATCGCAAAACTTATGGCGAATCTGAATGGTGGTATCACAGCGTTCCGAAATTCATCATCAGCGCGTCAAAATCGCGCGTTTTTGCACTGAAAACGTAGCGTTTTTAGGCCAGATAAGCGAATTTCTAAAATCGGAAATGTGCTTTCGATTCAGTTTTCGGTGAGGAATTATAATCGCCGACCAATTTTGCGAAAATCGAAAAAAAGTTTTTTCGACCAGTTTTTTGACAAGGCTATTATAAGCCATTGAAATTTTCAAAAATAAGCAAAATTTCATAATTTATAGTATCGAAAAAAATATGGCGAATCTGAATGGTGGTATCACAGCATTCTGAAATTCATCATCAGAACGTCAAAATCGCGCGTTTTTGCACTGAAAACGTAGCGTTTTTAGGCCAGAAAAGCGAATTTCTAAAATCGGAAATGTGCTTTCGATTCAGTTTTCGGTGAGGAATTATAATCGCCAACCAATTTTGCGAAAATCGAAAAAAAGTTTTTTCGACCAGTTTTTTGGCAAGGCTATAAGTCATTGAAATTTTCAAAAATAACCAAATTTTCCAAATAACCAAAAAGTTTTTTCGACCAGTTTTTTGGCAAGGCTATAAGTCATTGAAATTTTCAAAAATAAGCAAAATTTCATAATTTATAGTATCGCAAAACTTATAGCGAATCTGAATGGTGGTATCACAGCATTCCGAAATTCATCATCAGCGCGTCAAAATCGCGCGTCAAAATCGCGCGTTTTTGCACTGAAAACGTAGCGTTTTTAGGCCAGAAAAGCGAATTTCTAAAATCGGAAATGTGCTTTCGATTCAGTTTTCAGTGAGGAATTATAATCGCCAACTAATTTTGCGAAAATCGAAAAAAAGTTTTTTCGACCAGTTTTTTGACAAGGCTATAAGTCATTGAAATTTTCAAAAATAACCAAATTTTCTTAATTTATGGTATCGCAACAAATATGGCGAATCTGAATGGTGGTATCACAGCATTCCGAAATTCATCATCAGCGCGTCAAAATCGCGCGTTTTTGCACTGAAAACGCAGCGTTTTTAGGCCAGAAAAGCGAATTTCTAAAATCGGAAATGTGCTTTCGATTCAGTTTTCGGTGAGGAATTATAATCGCCAACCAATTTTGCGAAAATCGAAAAAAAGTTTTTTCGACCAGTTTTTTGACAGGCTATAAGTCATTGAAATTTTCAAAAATAAGCAAAATTTCATAATTTATAGTATCGCAAAAAATATGGCGAATCTGAATGGTGGTATCACAGCATTCCGAAATTCATCATCAGCGCGTCAAAATCGCGCGTTTTTGCACTGAAAACGTAGCGTTTTTAGGCCAGAAAAGCGAATTTCAAAAATCGGAAATGTGATTTCGATTCAGTTTTCGGTGAGGAATTATAATCGCCAACCAATTTTGCGAAAATCGAAAAAAAGTTTTTTCGACCAGTTTTTTGACAAGGCTATAAGTCATTGAAATTTTCAAAAATAACCAAATTTTCTTAATTTATGGTATCGCAAAAAATATGGCGAATCTGAATGGTGGTATCACAGCATTCCGAAATTCATCATCAGCGCGTCAAAATCGCGCGTTTTTGCACTGAAAACGCAGCGTTTTTAGGCCAGAAAAGCGAATTTCTAAAATCGGAAATGTGCTTTCGATTCAGTTTTCAGTGAGGAATTATAATCGCCAACTAATTTTGCGAAAATCGAAAAAAAGTTTTTTCGACCAGTTTTTTGGCAAGGCTATAAGTCATTGAAATTTTCAAAAATAAGCAAAATTTCATAATTTATAGTATCGCAAAACTTATGGCGAATCTGAATGGTGGTATCACAGCGTTCCGAAATTCATCATCAGCGCGTCAAAATCGCGCGTTTTTGCACTGAAAACGTAGCGTTTTTAGGCCAGATAAGCGAATTTCTAAAATCGGAAATGTGCTTTCGATTCAGTTTTCGGTGAGGAATTATAATCGCCGACCAATTTTGCGAAAATCGAAAAAAAGTTTTTTCGACCAGTTTTTTGACAAGGCTATATAAGCCATTGAAATTTTCGAAAATAAGCAAAATTTCATAATTTATAGTATCGCAAAAAATATGGCGAATCTGAATGGTGGTATCACAGCATTCCGAAATTCATCATCAGCGCGTCAAAATCGCGCGTTTTTGCACTGAAAACGTAGCGTTTTTAGGCCAGAAAAGCGAATTTCTAAAATCGGAAATGTGCTTTCGATTCAGTTTTCGGTGAGGAATTATAATCGCCGATCAATTTTGCGAAAATCGAAAAAAAGTTTTTTCGACCAGTTTTTTGACAAGGCTATAAGTCATTGAAATTTTCAAATATAAGCAAAATTTCATAATTTATAGTATCGCAAAAAATATGGCGAATCTGAATGGTGGTATCACAGCATTCCGAAATTCATCATCAGCGCGTCAAAATCGCGCGTTTTTGCACTGAAAACGTAGCGTTTTTAGGCCAGAAAAGCGAATTTCTAAAATCGGAAATGTGCTTTCGATTCAGTTTTCAGTGAGGAATTATAATCGCCAACTAATTTTGCGAAAATGGAAAAAAAGTTTTTTCGACCAGTTTTTTGGCAAGGCTATAAGTCATTGAAATTTTCAAAAATAAGCAAAATTTCATAATTTATAGTATCGAAAAAAATATGGCGAATCTGAATGGTGGTATCACAGCATTCCGAAATTCATCATCAGCGCGTCAAAATCGCGCGTTTTTGCACTGAAAACGCAGCGTTTTTAGGCCAGAAAAGCGAATTTATAAAATCGGAAATGTGCTTTCGATTCAGTTTTCGGTGAGAAATTATAATCGCCAACCAATTTTGCGAAAATCGAAAAAAAGTTTTTTCGACCAGTTTTTTGACAAGGCTATTATAAGCCATTGAAATTTTCAAAAATAAGCAAAATTTCATAATTTACAGTATCGCAAAAAATATGGCGAATCTGAATGGTGGTATCACAGCATTCCGAAATTCATCATCAGCGCGTCAAAATTGCGCGTTTTTGCACTGAAAACGTAGCGTTTTTAGGCCAGAAAAGCGAATTTCAAAAATCGGAAATGTGATTTCGATTCAGTTTTCGGTGAGGAATTATAATCGCCAACCAATTTTGCGAAAATCGAAAAAAAGTTTTTTCGACCAGTTTTTGACAAGGCTATAAGTCATTGAAATTTTCAAAAATAAGCAAAATTTCATAATTTATAGTATCGCAAAGCTTATGGCGAATCTGAATGGTGGTATCACAGCATTCCGAAATTCATCATCAGCGCGTCAAAATCGCGCGTTTTTGCACTGAAAACGCAGCGTTTTTAGGCCAGAAAAGCGAATTTATAAAATCGGAAATGTGCTTTCGATTCAGTTTTCGGTGAGAAATTATAATCGCCAACCAATTTTGCGAAAATCGAAAAAAAGTTTTTTCGACCAGTTTTTTGACAAGGCTATAAGTCATTGAAATTTTCAAAAATACACAAAATTTCATAATTTATAGTATCGCAAAACTTATGGCGAATCTGAAGGGTGCTAACACAGCGTTCCGAAATTCATCATCAGCGCGTCAAAATCGCGCGTTTTTGCACTGAAAACGCAGCGTTTTTAGGCCAGAAAAGCGAATTTCTAAAATCGGAAATGTGCTTTCGATTCAGTTTTCGGTGAGGAATTATAATCGCCAACCAGTTTTGCGAAAATCGAAAAAAAGTTTTTTCGACCAGTTTTTTGGCAAGGCTATAAGTCATTGAAATTTTCAAAAATAACCAAATTTTCCAAATAACCAAAAAGTTTTTTCGACCAGTTTTTTGGCAAGGCTATAAGTCATTGAAATTTTCAAAAATAAGCAAAATTTCATAATTTATAGTATCGCAAAACTTATAGCGAATCTGAATGGTGGTATCACAGCATTCCGAAATTCATCATCAGCGCGTCAAAATCGCGCGTCAAAATCGCGCGTTTTTGCACTGAAAACGTAGCGTTTTTAGGCCAGAAAAGCGAATTTCTAAAATCGGAAATGTGCTTTCGATTCAGTTTTCAGTGAGGAATTATAATCGCCAACTAATTTTGCGAAAATCGAAAAAAAGTTTTTTCGACCAGTTTTTTGACAAGGCTATAAGTCATTGAAATTTTCAAAAATAAGCAAAATTTCATAATTTATAGTATCGCAAAAAATATGGCGAATCTGAATGGTGGTATCACAGCATTCTGAAATTCATCATCAGCGCGTCAAAATCGCGCGTTTTTGCACTGAAAACGTAGCGTTTTTAGGCCAGATAAGCGAATTTCTAAAATCGGAAATGTGCTTTCGATTCAGTTTTCGGTGAGGAATTATAATCGCCGACCAATTTTGCGAAAATCGAAAAAAAGTTTTTTCGACCAGTTTTTTGACAAGGCTATATATAAGTCATTGAAATTTTCAAAAATAACCAAATTTTCTTAATTTATAGTATCGCAAAGCTTATGGCGAATCTGAATGGTGGTATCACAGCATTCCGAAATTCATCATCAGCGCGTCAAAATCGCGCGTTTTTGCACTGAAAACGCAGCGTTTTTAGGCCAGAAAAGCGAATTTCTAAAATCGGAAATGTGCTTTCGATTCAGTTTTCAGTGAGGAATTATAATCGCCAACTAATTTTGCGAAAATCGAAAAAAAGTTTTTTCGACCAGTTTTTTGGCAAGGCTATAGTCATTGAAATTTTCAAAAATAAGCAAAATTTCATAATTTATAGTATCGCAAAACTTATGGCGAATCTGAATGGTGGTATCACAGCGTTCCGAAATTCATCATCAGCGCGTCAAAATCGCGCGTTTTTGCACTGAAAACGTAGCGTTTTTAGGCCAGATAAGCGAATTTCTAAAATCGGAAATGTGCTTTCGATTCAGTTTTCGGTGAGGAATTATAATCGCCGACCAATTTTGCGAAAATCGAAAAAAAGTTTTTTCGACCAGTTTTTTGACAAGGCTATATAAGCCATTGAAATTTTCAAAAATAAGCAAAATTTCATAATTTACATTATCGCAAAAAATTTGGCGAATCTGAATGGTGGTATCACAGCATTCCGAAATTCATCATCAGCGCGTCAAAATCGCGCGTTTTGCACTGAAAACGTAGCGTTTTTAGGCCAGAAAAGCGAATTTCTAAAATCGGAAATGTGCTTTCGATTCAGTTTTCGGTGAGGAATTATAATCGCCGACCAATTTTGCGAAAATCGAAAAAAAGTTTTTTCGACCAGTTTTTTGACAAGGCTATATAAGCCATTGAAATTTTCAAAAATAAGCAAAATTTCATAATTTACAGTATCGCAAAAAATATGGCGAATCTGAATGGTGGTATCACAGCATTCCGAAATTCATCATCAGCGCGTCAAAATCGCGCGTCAAAATCGCGCGTTTTTGCACTGAAAACGTAGCGTTTTTAGGCCAGAAAAGCGAATTTCTAAAATCGGAAATGTGCTTTCGATTCAGTTTTCAGTGAGGAATTATAATCGCCAACTTATTTTGCGAAAATCGAAAAAAAGTTTTTTCGACCAGTTTTTTGACAAGGCTATTATAAGTCATTGAAAATTTCGAAAATAAGCAAAATTTCGTAATTAATAGTATCGCAAAAATTATGGCGAATCTAAAAAGTGCTAACACAGCATTCCAAAATTCATCATCAGCGCGTCAAAATTACACGTTTTGCACTGAAAACGTAGCGTTGTTTGGCCAGAAAAGGGAATTTCAAAAATCGGAAATGTGCTTTCGATTCAGTTTTCGGTGAGGAATTATAATCGCCGACCAATTTTGCGAAAATCGAAAAAAAGTTTTTTCGACCAGTTTTTTGACAAGGCTATAAGTCATTGAAATTTTCAAAAATAAGCAAAATTTCATAATTTATAGTATCGCAAAGCTTATGGCGAATCTGAATGGTGGTATCACAGCGTTCCGAAATTCATCATCAGCGCGTCAAAATCGCGCGTTTTTGCACTGAAAACGTAGCGTTTTTAGGCCAGAAAAGCGAATTTCTAAAATCGGAAATGTGCTTTCGATTCAGTTTTCGGTGAGGAATTATAATCGCCAACCAATTTTGCGAAAATCGAAAAAAAGTTTTTTCGACCAGTTTTTTGGCAAGGCTATAAGTCATTGAAATTTTCAAAAAAAACCAAATTTTCTTAATTTATGGTATCGCAAAAAATATGGCGAATCTGAATGGTGGTATCACAGCATTCCGAAATTCATCATCAGCGCGTCAAAATCGCGCGTTTTTGCACTGAAAACGCAGCGTTTTTAGGCCAGAAAAGCGAATTTCTAAAATCGGAAATGTGCTTTCGATTCAGTTTTCAGTAAGGAATTATAATCGCCAACTAATTTTGCGAAAATCGAAAAAAAGTTTTTTCGACCAGTTTTTTGGCAAGGCTATAAGTCATTGAAATTTTCAAAAATAACCAAATTTTCTTAATTTATGGTATCGCAAAAAATATTGCGAATATGAATGGTGGTATCACAGCATTCCGAAATTCATCATCAGCGCGTCAAAATCGCGCGTTTTTGCACTGAAAACGCAGCGTTTTTAGGCCAGAAAAGCGAATTTCTAAAATCGGAAATGTGCTTTCGATTCAGTTTTCAGTAAGGAATTATAATCGCCAACCAATTTTGCGAAAATCGAAAAAAAGTTTTTTCGACCAGTGTTTTGACAATGCTATAAGTCATTGAAATTTTCGAAAATAAGCAAAATTTCGTAAATTATAGTATCCCAAAAATTATTGCGGATTTAAATGGTGCTAACACAGCTTCCCAAATTTCATCATCAGCGCGTCAAAATAACGCGTTGTGCACTGAAAACGTGGCGTTGTTAGGCCAGAAAAGGGAATTTCAAAAATCGGAAATGTGATTTCGATTCAGTTTTCGGTGCGGAATTATAACCGCCAACCAATTTTGCGAAAATCCAAAAAAAGTTTTTTTCGACCAGTTTTTTGACAAGACTATAAGTCATTGAAATTTTCAAAAATAAGCAAAATTTCGTAATTTATAGTATCGCAAAAATTATGGCGAATCTAAATGGTGCTAACACAGCTTTTCAAATTTCATCATCAGCGCGTCAAAATAACGCGTTTTGCACTGAAAACGTGGCGTTGTTAGGCCTGAAAAGGGAATTTCAAAAATCGGAAATGCGATTTCGATTCTGTTTTCGGTGAGGAATTATAATCGCCAACCAATTTTGCGAAAATCGAAAAAAAGTTTTTTCGACCAGTTTTTTGACAAGGCTATAAGTCATTGAAATTTTCGAAAATAAGCAAAATTTCGTAATTCATAGTATCGCAAAAATTATGGCGGATTTAAATGGTGCTAACACAGCTTTCCAAAATTCATCATCAGTGCGTCAAACTAACTCGTTTTGCACTGAAAACGTGGCGTTGTTAGGCCAGAAAAGGGAATTTCAAAAATCGGAAATGTGCTTTCGATTCAGTTTTTGGTGAGGAATTATAATCGCCAACCAATTTTGCGAAAATCGAAAAAAAGTTTTTTCGACCATTTTTTTGACAAGGCTATAAGTCATTAAAATTTTCGAAAATAAGCAAAATTTCGTAATTTATAGTATCGCAAAAATTATTGCGGATTTAAATGATGCTAACACAGCTTCCCAAATTTCATCATCAACGCGTCAAAATAACGCGTTTTGTACTGAAAACGTGGCGTCTTTAGGCCAGAAAAGGGAATTTCAAAAATCGAAAATATGCTTTCGATTCAGTTTTCGGTGAGGAATTATAATCGCCAACCAATTTTGCGAAAATCGAAAAAAAGTTTTTTCGACCAGTTTTCTGACAAGGCTATAAGTCATTGAAATTTTCGAAAATAAGCAAAATTTCGTAATTTATAGTATCGCAAAAATCATGGCGAATCTAAAGGGTGCTAACACAGCATTCCAAAATTCATCGTCAGCGCGTCAAAATAACGCGTTTTGCACTGAAAACGTGGCGTTGTTAGGCCAGAAAAGGGAATTTCGAAAATCGGAAATGCACTGAAAACGTAGCTTTGTTAGGCCAGAAAAGGGAATTTCAAAAATCGGAAATGTGATTTCGATTCAGTTTTCGGTGAGAAATTATAATCGCCAACCAATTTTGCGAAAATCGAAAAAAAGTTTTTTCGACCAGTTTTTTGACAAGGCTATAAGTCATTGAAGTTTTCGAAAATAAGCAAAATTTCGTAATTTATAGTATCGCAAAAATCATGGCGAATCTAAAGGGTGCTAACACAGTATTCCAAAATTCATCATCAGCGCGTCAAAATAACGCGTTTTGCACTGAAAACGTGGCGTTGTTAGGCCAGAAAAGGGAATTTCGAAAATCGGAAATGTGATTTCGATTCAGTTTTCGGTGAGGAATTATAATCACCAACCAATTTTGCGAAAATCGAAAAAAAGTTTTTTCGACCAGTTTTTTGACAAGGCTATGAGTCGTTGAAATTTTCGAAAATAAGCAAAATTTCGTTATTTATAGTATCGCAAAACTAATGGCGAATCAAAACGCCAACCAATTTTGCGAAAATCGAAAAAAAGTTTTTTCGACCAGTTTTTTGACAAGGCTATAAGTCATTGAAATTTTCGAAAATAAGCTAAATTTCGTAATTCATAGTATCGCAAAAATTATGGCGGATTTAAATGGTGCTAACACAGCTTTCCAAATTTCATCATCAGCGCGTCAAAATAACGCGTTTTGCACTGAAAACGTGGCGTTGTTAGGCCAGAAAAGGGAATTTCAAAAATCGGAAATGTGATTTCGATTCAGTTTTCGGTGAGAAATTATATTCGCCAACCAATTTTGCGAAATCGAAAAAAAGTTTTTTCGACCAGTTTTTTGACAAGGCTATAAGTCGTTGAAATTTTCGAAAATAAGCAAAATTTCGTTATTTATAGTATCGCAAAACTAATGGCGAATCAAAAGGCTGCTTGCACAGCATTCCAAAATGCATCATCAGCGCGTCAAAATAACGCGTTTTGCACTGAAAACGTGGCGTTGTTAGGCCAGAAAAGGGAATTTCAAAAATCGGAAATGTGCTTTCGATTCAGTTTTTAGTGAGGAATTATAATCGCCAACCAATTTTGCGAAAATCGAAAAAAAGTTTTTTCGACCAGTTTTTTGACAAGGCTATAAGTCATTAAAATTTTCGAAAATAAGCAAAATTTCGTAATTTATAGTATCGCAAAAATTATTGCGGATTTAAATGGTGCTAACACAGCTTCCCAAATTTCATCATCAACGCGTCAAAATAACGCGTTTTGTACTGAAAACGTGGCGTCTTTAGGCCAGAAAAGGGAATTTCAAAAATCGAAAATATTCTTTCGATTCAGTTTTCGGTGAGGAATTATAATCGCCAACCAATTTTGCGAAAATCGAAAAAAAGTTTTTTCGACCAGTTTTCTGACAAGGCTATAAGTCATTGAAATTTTCGAAAATAAGCAAAATTTCGTAATTTATAGTATCGCAAAAATCATGGCGAATCTAAAGGGTGCTAACACAGCATTCCAAAATTCATCGTCAGCGCGTCAAAATAACGCGTTTTGCACTGAAAACGTGGCGTTGTTAGGCCAGAAAAGGGAATTTCGAAAATCGGAAATGCACTGAAAACGTAGCTTTGTTAGGCCAGAAAAGGGAATTTCAAAAATCGGAAATGTGATTTCGATTCAGTTTTCGGTGAGAAATTATAATCACCAACCAATTTTGCGAAAATCGAAAAAAAGTTTTTTCGACCAGTTTTTTTACAAGGCCAGAAGTCATTGAAATTTTCGAAAATAAGCAAAATTTCGTTATTTATAGTATCGCAAAACTAATGGCGAATCAAAAGGCTGCTTGCACAGCATTCCAAAATTCATCATCAGCGCGTCAAAATCGCGCGTTTTTGCACTGAAAACGCAGCGTTTTTAGGCCAGAAAAACGAATTTCTAAAATCGGAAATGTGCTTTCGATTCAGTTTTCAGTAAGGAATTATAATCGCCAACTAATTTTGCGAAAATCGAAAAAAAGTTTTTTCGACCAGTTTTTTGGCAAGGCTATAAGTCATTGAAATTTTCAAAAATAAGCAAAATTTCGTAAATTATAGTATCCCAAAAATTATTGCGGATTTAAATGGTGCTAACACAGCTTCCCAAATTTCATCATCAGCGCGTCAAAATAACGCGTTGTGCACTGAAAACGTGGCGTTGTTAGGCCAGAAAAGGGAATTTCAAAAATCGGAAATGTGATTTCGATTCAGTTTTCGGTGCGGAATTATAACCGCCAACCAATTTTGCGAAAATCCAAAAAAAGTTTTTTTCGACCAGTTTTTTGACAAGACTATAAGTCATTGAAATTTTCAAAAATAAGCAAAATTTCGTAATTTATAGTATCGCAAAAATTATGGCGAATCTAAATGGTGCTAACACAGCTTTTCAAATTTCATCATCAGCGCGTCAAAATAACGCGTTTTGCACTGAAAACGTGGCGTTGTTAGGCCTGAAAAGGGAATTTCAAAAATCGGAAATGCGATTTCGATTCTGTTTTCGGTGAGGAATTATAATCGCCAACCAATTTTGCGAAAATCGAAAAAAAGTCTTTTCGACCAGTTTTTTGACAAGGCTATAAGTCATTGAAATTTTCGAAAATAAGCAAAATTTCGTAATTCATAGTATCGCAAAAATTATGGCGGATTTAAATGGTGCTAACACAGCTTTCCAAATTTCATCATCAACGCGGCAAAATAACGCGTTTTGCACTGAAAACGTGGCGTTGTTAGGCCAGAAAAGGGAATTTCAAAAATCGGAAATGTGATTTCGATTCAGTTTTCGGTGAGAAATTATATTCGCCAACCAATTTTGCGAAATCGAAAAAAAGTTTTTTCGACCAGTTTTTTGACAAGGCTATAAGTCATTGAAATTTTCGAAAATAAGCAAAATTTCGTTATTTATAGTATCGCAAAACTAATGGCGAATCAAAAGGCTGCTTGCACAGCATTCCAAAATTCATCATCAGTGCGTCAAACTAACTCGTTTTGCACTGAAAACGTGGCGTTGTTAGGCCAGAAAAGGGAATTTCAAAAATCGGAAATGTGCTTTCGATTCAGTTTTTGGTGAGGAATTATAATCGCCAACCAATTTTGCGAAAATCGAAAAAAAGTTTTTTCGACCATTTTTTGACAGGCTATAAGTCATTAAAATTTTCGAAAATAAGCAAAATTTCGTAATTTATAGTATCGCAAAAATTATTGCGGATTTAAATGGTGCTAACACAGCTTCCCAAATTTCATCATCAACGCGTCAAAATAACGCGTTTTGTACTGAAAACGTGGCGTCTTTAGGCCAGAAAAGGGAATTTCAAAAATCGAAAATATGCTTTCGATTCAGTTTTCGGTGAGGAATTATAATCGCCAACCAATTTTGCGAAAATCGAAAAAAAGTTTTTTCGACCAGTTTTCTGACAAGGCTATAAGTCATTGAAATTTTCGAAAATAAGCAAAATTTCGTAATTTATAGTATCGCAAAAATCATGGCGAATCTAAAGGGTGCTAACACAGCATTCCAAAATTCATCGTCAGCGCGTCAAAATAACGCGTTTTGCACTGAAAACGTGGCGTTGTTAGGCCAGAAAAGGGAATTTCGAAAATCGGAAATGCACTGAAAACGTAGCTTTGTTAGGCCAGAAAAGGGAATTTCAAAAATCGGAAATGTGATTTCGATTCAGTTTTCGGTGAGAAATTATAATCGCCAACCAATTTTGCGAAAATCGAAAAAAAGTTTTTTCTACCAGTTTTTTGACAAGGCTATAAGTCATTGAAGTTTTCGAAAATAAGCAAAATTTCGTAATTTATAGTATCGCAAAAATCATGGCGAATCTAAAGGGTGCTAACACAGTATTCCAAAATTCATCATCAGCGCGTCAAAATAACGCGTTTTGCACTGAAAACGTGGCGTTGTTAGGCCAGAAAAGGGAATTTCGAAAATCGGAAATGTGATTTCGATTCAGTTTTCGGTGAGGAATTATAATCACCAACCAATTTTGCGAAAATCGAAAAAAAGTTTTTTCGACCAGTTTTTTGACAAGGCTATGAGTCGTTGAAATTTTCGAAAATAAGCAAAATTTCGTTATTTATAGTATCGCAAAACTAATGGCGAATCAAAACGCCAACCAATTTTGCGAAAATCGAAAAAAAGTTTTTTCGACCAGTTTTTTGACAAGGCTATAAGTCATTGAAGTTTTCGAAAATAAGCAAAATTTCGTAATTTATAGTATCGCAAAAATCATGGCGAATCTAAAGGGTGCTAACACAGTATTCCAAAATTCATCATCAGCGCGTCAAAATAACGCGTTTTGCACTGAAAACGTGGCGTTGTTAGGCCAGAAAAGGGAATTTCGAAAATCGGAAATGTGATTTCGATTCAGTTTTCGGTGAGGAATTATAATCACCAACCAATTTTGCGAAAATCGAAAAAAAGTTTTTTCGACCAGTTTTTTGACAAGGCTATGAGTCGTTGAAATTTTCGAAAATAAGCAAAATTTCGTTATTTATAGTATCGCAAAACTAATGGCGAATCAAAACGCCAACCAATTTTGCGAAAATCGAAAAAAAGTTTTTTCGACCAGTTTTTTGACAAGGCTATAAGTCATTGAAGTTTTCGAAAATAAGCAAAATTTCGTAATTTATAGTATCGCAAAAATCATGGCGAATCTAAAGGGTGCTAACACAGTATTCCAAAATTCATCATCAGCGCGTCAAAATAACGCGTTTTGCACTGAAAACGTGGCGTTGTTAGGCCAGAAAAGGGAATTTCAAAAATCGGAAATGTGATTTCGATTCAGTTTTCGGTGAGAAATTATTATCGCCAACCAATTTTGCGAAATCGAAAAAAAGTTTTTTCGACCAGTTTTTTGACAAGGCTATAAGTCGTTGAAATTTTCGAAAATAAGCAAAATTTCGTTATTTATAGTATCGCAAAACTAATGGCGAATCAAAAGGCTGCTTGCACAGCATTCCAAAATGCATCATCAGCGCGTCAAAATAACGCGTTTTGCACTGAAAACGTGGAGTTGTTAGGCCAGAAAAGGGAATTTCAAAAATCGGAAATGTGCTTTCGATTCAGTTTTTAGTGAGGAATTATAATCGCCAACCAATTTTGCGAAAATCGAAAAAAAGTTTTTTCGACCAGTTTTTTGACAAGGCTATAAGTCATTAAAATTTTCGAAAATAAGCAAAATTTCGTAATTTATAGTATCGCAAAAATTATTGCGGATTTAAATGGTGCTAACACAGCTTCCCAAATTTCATCATCAACGCGTCAAAATAACGCGTTTTGTACTGAAAACGTGGCGTCTTTAGGCCAGAAAAGGGAATTTCAAAAATCGAAAATATTATTTCGATTCAGTTTTCGGTGAGGAATTATAATCGCCAACCAATTTTGCGAAAATCGAAAAAAAGTTTTTTCGGCCAGTTTTCTGACAAGGCTATAAGTCATTGAAATTTTCGAAAATAAGCAAAATTTCGTAATTTATAGTATCGCAAAAATCATGGCGAATCTAAAGGGTGCTAACACAGCATTCCAAAATTCATCGTCAGCGCGTCAAAATAACGCGTTTTGCACTGAAAACGTGGCGTTGTTAGGCCAGAAAAGGGAATTTCGAAAATCGGAAATGCACTGAAAACGTAGCTTTGTTAGGCCAGAAAAGGGAATTTCAAAAATCGGAAATGTGATTTCGATTCAGTTTTCGGTGAGAAATTATAATCACCAACCAATTTTGCGAAAATCGAAAAAAAGTTTTTTCGACCAGTTTTTTTACAAGGCCAGAAGTCATTGAAATTTTCGAAAATAAGCAAAATTTCGTTATTTATAGTATCGCAAAACTAATGGCGAATCAAAAGGCTGCTTGCACAGCATTCCAAAATTCATCATCAGCGCGTCAAAATAACGCGTTTTGCACTGAAAACGTGGCGTTGTTAGGCCAGAAAAGGGAATTTCAAAAATCGGAAATGTTCTTTCGATTCAGTTTTCGGTGAGGAATTATAATCGCCAACCAATTTTGCGAAAATCGAAAAAAAGTTTTTTCGACCAGTTTTCTGACAAGGCTATAAGTCATTGAAGTTTTCGAAAATAAGCAAAATTTCGTAATTTATAGTATCGCAAAAATCATGGCGAATCTAAAGGGTGCTAACACAGCATTCCAAAATTCATCGTCAGCGCGTCAAAATAACGCGTTTTGCACTGAAAACGTGGCGTTGTTAGGCCAGAAAAGGGAATTTCGAAAATCGGAAATGCACTGAAAACGTAGCTTTGTTAGGCCAGAAAAGGGAATTTCAAAAATCGGAAATGTGATTTCGATTCAGTTTTCGGTGAGAAATTATAATCGCCAACCAATTTTGCGAAAATCGAAAAAAAGTTTTTTCGACCAGTTTTTTGACAAGGCTATAAGTCATTGAAGTTTTCGAAAATAAGCTAAATTTCGTAATTTATAGTATCGCAAAAATCATGGCGAATCTAAAGGGTGCTAACACAGTATTCCAAAATTCATCATCAGCGCGTCAAAATAACGCGTTTTGCACTGAAAACGTGGCGTTGTTAGGCCAGAAAAGGGAATTTCGAAAATCGGAAATGTGATTTCGATTCAGTTTTCGGTGAGGAATTATAATCACCAACCAATTTTGCGAAAATCGAAAAAAAGTTTTTTCGACCAGTTTTTTTACAAGGCCAGAAGTCATTGAAATTTTCGAAAATAAGCAAAATTTCGTTATTTATAGTATCGCAAAACTAATGGCGAATCAAAAGGCTGCTTGCACAGCATTCCAAAATTCATCATCAGCGCGTCAAAATAACGCGTTTTGCACTGAAAACGTGGCGTTGTTAGGCCAGAAAAGGGAATTTCAAAAATCGGAAATGTGCTTTCGATTCAGTTTTTGGTGAGGAATTATAATCGCCAACCAATTTTGCGAAAATCGAAAAAAAGTTTTTTCGACCAGTTTTTTGACAAGGCTATAAGTCATTAAAATTTTCGAAAATAAGCAAAATTTCGTAATTTATAGTATCGCAAAAATTATTGCGGATTTAAATGGTGCTAACACAGCTTCCCAAATTTCATCATCAACGCGTCAAAATAACGCGTTTTGTACTGAAAACGTGGCGTCTTTAGGCCAGAAAAGGGAATTTCAAAAATCGAAAATATGCTTTCGATTCAGTTTTCGGTGAGGAATTATAATCGCCAACCAATTTTGCGAAAATCGAAAAAAAGTTTTTTCGACCAGTTTCTGACAAGGCTATAAGTCATTGAAATTTTCGAAAATAAGCAAAATTTCGTAATTTATAGTATCGCAAAAATCATGGCGAATCTAAAGGGTGCTAACACAGCATTCCAAAATTCATCGTCAGCGCGTCAAAATAACGCGTTTTGCACTGAAAACGTGGCGTTGTTAGGCCAGAAAAGGGAATTTCGAAAATCGGAAATGCACTGAAAACGTAGCTTTGTTAGGCCAGAAAAGGGAATTTCAAAAATCGGAAATGTGATTTCGATTCAGTTTTCGGTGAGAAATTATAATCGCCAACCAATTTTGCGAAAATCGAAAAAAAGTTTTTTCGACCAGTTTTTTTACAAGGCCAGAAGTCATTGAAATTTTCGAAAATAAGCAAAATTTCGTAATTTATAGTATCGCAAAACTAATGGCGAATCTAAATGGTGCTAACACAGCTTTTCAAATTTCATCATCAGCGCGTCAAAATAACGCGTTTTGCACTGAAAACGTGGCGTTGTTAGGCCAGAAAAGGGAATTTCAAAAATCGGAAATATGCTTTCGATTCAGTTTTCGGTGAGGAATTCTAATCGCCAACCAATTTTGCGAAAATCGAAAAAAAGTTTTTTCGACCAGTTTTTTTACAAGGCTATAAGTCATTGAAATTTTCGAAAATAAGCAAAATTTCGTAATTTATAGTATCGCAAAAATCATGGCGAATCTAAAGGGTGCTAACACAGCATTCCACAATTCATCATCAGCGCGTCAAAATAACGCGTTTTGCACTGAAAACGTGGCGTTGTTAGGCCAGAAAAGGGAATTTCAAAAATCGGAAATGTGCTTTCGATTCAGTTTTTGGTGAGGAATTATAATCGCCAACCAATTTTGAGAAAATCGAAAAAAAGTTTTTTCGACCATTTTTTTGACAAGGCTATAAGTCATTAAAATTTTCGAAAATAAGCAAAATTTCGTAATTTATAGTATCGCAAAAATTATTGCGGATTTAAATGGTGCTAACACAGCTTCCCAAATTTCATCATCAACGCGTCAAAATAACGCGTTTTGTACTGAAAACGTGGCGTCTTTAGGCCAGAAAAGGGAATTTCAAAAATCGGAAATATGCTTTCGATTCAGTTTTCGGTGAGGAATTATAATCGCCAACCAATTTTGCGAAAATCGAAAAAAAGTTTTTTCGACCAGTTTTCTGACAAGGCTATAAGTCATTGAAATTTTCGAAAATAAGCAAAATTTCGTAATTTATAGTATCGCAAAAATCATGGCGAATCTAAAGGGTGCTTACACAGCATTCCAAAATTCATCGTCAGCGCGTCAAAATAACGCGTTTTGCACTGAAAACGGGGCGTTGTTAGGCCAGAAAAGGGAATTTCGAAAATCGGAAATGCGCTGAAAACGTAGCTTTGTTAGGCCAGAAAAGGGAATTTCAAAAATCGGAAATGTGATTTCGATTCAGTTTTCGGTGAGAAATTATAATCGCCAACCAATTTTGCGAAAATCGAAAAAAGTTTTTTCGACCAGTTTTTTGACAAGGCTATAAGTCATTGAAATTTTCGAAAATAAGCAAAATTTCGTTATTTATAGTATCGCAAAACTAATGGCGAATCAAAAGGCTGCTTGCACAGCATTCCAAAATTCATCATCAGCGCGTCAAAATAACGCGTTTTGTACTGAAAACGTGGCGTCTTTAGGCCAGAAAAAGGAATTTCAAAAATCGGAAATATGCTTTCGATTCAGTTTTCGGTGAGGAATTATAATCGCCAACCAATTTTGCGAAAATCGAAAAAAGTTTTTTCGACCAGATTTCTGACAAGGCTATAAGTCATTGAAATTTTCGAAAATAAGCAAAATTTCGTAATTTATAGTATCGCAAAAATCATGGCGAATCTAAAGGGTGCTAACACAGCATTCCAAAATTCATCATCAGCGCGTCAAAATAACGCGTTTTGCACTGAAAACGTGGCGTTGTTAGGCCAGAAAAGGGAATTTCGAAAATCGGAAATGTGATTTCGATTCAGTTTTCGGTGAGGAATTATAATCACCAACCAATTTTGCGAAAATCGAAAAAAAGTTTTTTCGACCAGTTTTTTTACAAGGCCAGAAGTCATTGAAATTTTCGAAAATAAGCAAAATTTCGTAATTTATAGTATCGCAAAACTAATGGCGAATCTCAATGGTGCTAACACAGCTTTTCAAATTTCATCATCAGCGCGTCAAAATAACGCGTTTTGCACTGAAAACGTGGCGTTGTTAGGCCAGAAAAGGGAATTTCAAAAATCGGAAATATGCTTTCGATTCAGTTTTCGGTGAGGAATTATAATCGCCAACCAATTTTGCGAAAATCGAAAAAAAGTTTTTTCCACCAGTTTTCTGACAAAGCTATAAGTCATTGAAATTTTCGAAAATAAGCAAAATTTCGTAATTTATAGTATCGCAAAAATCATGGCGAATCTAAAGGGTGCTAACACAGCATTCCAAAATTCATCATCAGCGCGTCAAAATAACGCGTTTTGCACTGAAAACGTGGCGTTGTTAGGCCAGAAAAGGGCAGAAAAGGGAATTTCAAAAATCGGAAATGTGCTTTCGATTCAGTTTTCGTTGAGGAATTATAATCGCCAACCAAATTTGCGAAAATCGAAAAAAGTTTTTTCAACCAGTTTTTTGACAAGGCTATAAGTCATTGAAATTTTCGAAAATAAGCAAAATTTCGTAATTTATAGTATCGCAAAAATCATGGCGAATCTAAAGAGTGCTAACACAGCATTCCAAAATTCATCATCAGCGCGTCAAAATAACGCGTTTTGCACTGAAAACGTAGCGTTGTTAGGCCAGAAAAGGGAATTTCAAAAATCGGAAATGTGATTTCGATTCAGTTTTCGTTGAGGAATTATAATCGCCAACCAAATTTGCGAAAATCGAAAAAAGTTTTTTCAACCAGTTTTTTGACAAGGCTATAAGTCATTGAAATTTTCGAAAATAAGCAAAATTTCGTAATTTATAGTATCGCAAAAATCATGGCGAATCTAAAGGGTGCTAACACAGCATTCCAAAATTCATCATCAGCGCGTCAAAATAACGCGTTTTGCACTGAAAACGTAGCGTTTTAAGGCCAGAAAAGGGAATTTCAAAAATTGGAAATGTGCTTTCGATTCAGTTTTCGGTGAGGAATTATAATCGCCAACCAATTTTGCGAAAATCGAAAAAAAGTTTTTTCGACCAGTTTTTTGACAAGGCTATAAGTCATTGAAATTTTCGAAAATAAGCAAAATTTCGTAATTTATAGTATCGCAAAACTAATGGCGAATCTAAAGGGTGCTTACACAGCATTCCAAAATTCATCATCAGCGCGTCAAAATAACGCGTTTTGCACTGAAAACGTGGCGTTGTTAGGCCAGAAAAGGGAATTTAAAAAATCGGAAATGTGATTTCGATTTAGTTTTCGTTGAGGAATTATAATCGCCAACCAAATTTGTGAAAATCGAAAAAAAGTTTATTCGACAAGTTTTTTGGCAAGGCTATAAGTCATTGAAATTTTCGAAAATAAGCAAAATTTCGTAATTTATAGTATGGCAAAAATTATTGCGGATTTAAATGGTGCTAACACAGCTTCCCAAATTTCATCATCAGCGCGTCAAAATAACGCGTTTTGCACTGAAAACGTGGCGTCTTTATGCCAGAAAAGGGAATTTCAAAAATCGGAAATATGCTTTCGATTCAGTTTTCGGTGCGGAATTATAATCGCCAACCAATTTTGCGAAAATCGAAAAAAAGTTTTTTCCACCAGTTTTCTGACAAAGCCATAAGTCATTGAAATTTTCGAAAATAAGCAAAATTTCGTAATTTATAGTATCGCAAAACTAATGGCGAATCTAAAGGGTGCTTACACAGCTTTCCAAAAGTCATCATCAGCGCGTCAAAATAACGCGGTTTGCACTGAAAACGTGGCGTTGTTAGGCCAGAAAAGGGAATTTCAAAAATCGAAAATGTGATTTCGATTCAGTTTTCGGTGAGGAATTATAATCGCCAACCAATTTTGCGAAAATCGAAAAAGTTTTTTCGACCAGTTTTTTGACAAGGCTATGAGTCATTGAAATTTTCGAAAATAAGCAAAATTTCGTAAATTATAGTATCCCAAAAATTATTGCGGATTTAAATGGTGCTAACACAGCTTCCCAAATTTCATCATCAGCGCGTCAAAATAACGCGTTTTGCACTGAAAACGTGGCGTTGTTAGGCCAGAAAAGGGAATTTCACAAATCGGAAATGTGATTTCGATTCAGTTTTCGGTGAGGAATTATAATCGCTAACCAATTTTGTGAAAATCGAAAAAAAGTTTTTTCGACAAGTTTTTTGACAAGGCTATAAGTCATTGAAAATTTCGAAAATAAGCAAAATTTCGTAATTAATAGTATCGCAAAAATTATGGCGAATCTAAAAAGTGCTAACACAGCATTCCAAAATTCATCATCAGCGCGTCAAAATTACACGTTTTGCACTGAAAACGTAGCGTTGTTTGGCCAGAAAAGGGAATTTCAAAAATCGGAAATGTGATTACGATTCAGTTTTCGGTGAGGAATTATAATCGCTAACCAATTTTGTGAAAATCGAAAAAAAGTTTTTTCGACAAGTTTTTTGACAAGGCTATAAGTCATTGAAATTTTCGAAAATAAGCAAAATTTCGTAATTTATAGTATCGCAAAACTAATGGCGAATCTAAAGGGTGCTTACACAGCATTCCAAAATTCATCATCAGCGCGTCAAAATTACACGTTTTGCGCTGAAAACGTAGCGTTGTTAGGCCAGAAAAGGGAATTTCAAAAATCGGAAATGTGCTTTCGATTCAATTTTCGGTGAGGAATTCTAACCGCCAACCAATTTTGCGAAAATCGAAAAAAAAGTTTTTTTCGACCAGTTTTTTGACAAGGCTATAAGTCATTGAAATTTTCGAAAATAAGCAAAATTTCGTAATTTATAGTATCGCACAACTAATGGCGAATCTAAAGGGTGCTTACACAGCATTCCAAAATTCATCATCAGAGCGTCAGAATTACACGTTTTGCTCTGAAAACGTAGCGTTGTTAGGCCAGAAAAGGGAATTTCAAAATCGGAAATGTGCTTTCGATTAAATTTTCGGTGAGGAATTCTAATCGCCAACCAATTTTGAGAAAATCGAAAAAAAGTTTTTTAGACCAGTTTTTTGACAAGGCTATAAGTCATTGAAATTTTCGAAAATAAGCAAAATTTCGTAAATTATAGTATCCCAAAAATTATTGCGGATTTAAATGGTGCTAACACAGCTTTTCAAATTTCATCATCAGCGCGTCAAAATAACGCGTTTTGCACTGAAAACGTGGCGTTTTTAGGCCAGAAAAGGGAATTTCAAAAATCGGAAATGTGCTTTCGATTCAATTTTCGGTGAGGAATTATAACCGCCAACCAATTTTGCGAAAATCGAAAAAAGTTTTTTCGACAAGTTTTTTGACAAGGCTATAAGTCATTGAAATTTTCGAAAATAAGCAAAATTTCGTAATTTATAGTATCCCAAAAATTATTGCGGATTTAAATGGTGCTAACACAGCTTTTCAAATTTCATCATCAGCGCGTCAATATAACGCGTTTTGCACTGAAAACATGGCGCTGTTAGGCCAGAAAAGGGAATTCCGAAAATCGGAAATGTGATTTCGATTCAGTTTTCGGTGAGGAATTCTAATCGCCAACCAATTTTGCGAAAATCGAAAAAAAGTTTTTTCAACCAGTTTTTTGACAAGGCTATAAGTCATTGAAATTTTCGAAAATAAGCAAAATTTCGTAAATTATAGTATCCCAAAAATTATTGCGGATTTAAATGGTGCTAACACAGCTTTTCAAATTTCATCATCAGCGCGTCAAAATAACGCGTTTTGCACTGAAAACGAGGCTTTGTTAGGCCAGAAAAGGGAATTTCAAAAAACGGAAATGTGGTTTCGATTCAGTTTTCGATGAGGAATTATAATCGCCAACCAATTTTGCGAAAATCGTAAAAAAGTTTTTTCGACCAGTTTTCTGACAAGGCTATAAGTCATTGAAATTTTCGAAAATAAGCAAAATTTCGTAATTTATAGTATCGCAAAAATCATGGCGAATCTAAAGGGTGCTAACACAGCATTCCAAAATTCATCATCAGCGCGTCAAAATTACACGTTTTGCGCTGAAAACGTAGCGTTGTTAGGCCAGAAAAGGGAATTTCAAAAATCGGAAATGTGCTTTCGATTCAGTTTTCGGTGCGGAATTATAACCGCCAACCAATTTTGCGAAAATCGAAAAAAAGTTTTTTCGACCAGTTTTTTGACAAGGCTATAAGTCATTGAAATTTTCAAAAATAAGCAAAATTTCGAAATTTATAGTATCGCAAAAATCATGGCGAATCTAAAGGGTGCTAACACAGCATTCCAAAATTCATCATCTGCGCGTCAAAATAACGCGTTTTGCACTGAAAACGTGGCGTTTTTAGGCCAGAAAAGGGAATTTCAAAAATCGGAAATGTGATTTCGATTCAGTTTTCGGTGAGTAACTATAATCGCCAACCAATTTTGCGAAAATCGTAAAAAAGTTTTTTTGACCAGTTTTTTGATAAGGTCATTGAAATTTTCGAAAATAAGCAAAATTTCGTAATTAATAGTATCGCAAAAATCATGACGAATCTAATTAGTGCTAATACAGATTTCCAAATTTTATCATCAGCGCGTCAAAATAACGCGTTTTGCACTGAAAACGTTGCGTTTTTAGGCCAGAAAAGGGAATTTCAAAAATCGGAAATGTACTTTCGATTCAGTTTTCGGTGAGTAACTACAATCGCAAAACCAATTTTTCGAAAATCGTAAAAAAGTTTTTTCGACCAGTTTTTTGACAAGGCTAGAAATCATTGAAATTTTCGAAAATAAGCAAAATTTCGAAATTCATAGTATCGCAAAAATTATGGCGAATCTAAAGGGTGCTAACACAGCTTTCCAAAATTCATCATCAGCGCGTCAAAATAACGCGTTTTGCACTGAAAACGTTGCGTTTTTAGGCCAGAAAAGGGAATTTCAAAAATCGGAAATGTGATTTCGATTCAGTTTTCGGTGAGGAATTCTACTCGCCAACCAATTTTGCGAAAATCGAAAAAAAGTTTTGTCAACCAGTTTTTTACAAGTCATTGAAATTTTCGAAAATAAGCAAAATTTCGTAAATTATAGTATCCCAAAAATTATTGCGGATTTAAATGGTGCTAACACAGCTTCCCAAATTTCATCATCAGCGCGTCAAAATCGCGCGTTTTTGCACTGAAAACGTAGCGTTGTTAGGCCAGAAAAGGGAATTTCAAAAATCGGAAATGTGATTTCGATTCAGTTTTCGGTGCGGAATTATAACCGCCAACCAATTTTGCGAAAATCGAAAAAAAGTTTTTTTCGACCAGTTTTTTGAAAAGGCTATAAGTCATTGAAATTTTCGAAAATAAGCAAAATTTCGTAATTTAGAGTATCACACAACTAATGGCGAATCTAAAGGGTGCTTACACAGCATTCAAAAATTCATCATCAGCGCGTCAAAATTACACGTTTTGCACCGAAAACGTAGCGTTTTTAGGCCAGAAAAGGGAATTTCAAAAATCGGAAATGTGATTTCGATTCAGTTTTCGGTGCGGAATTATAACCGCCAACCAATTTTGCGAAAATCGAAAAAAAGTTTTTTCGACCAGTTTTTTGACAAGGCTATAAGTCATTGAAATTTTCAAAAGAGTCGCATGCTGTCATTTCAAGCAAACAGACGTCTTTTCATAAATCAGCTGTAGTTGCCTATCAATTTAACATA
Source organism: Stomoxys calcitrans (assembly GCF_963082655.1). Classification (NCBI taxonomy): domain Eukaryota; kingdom Metazoa; phylum Arthropoda; class Insecta; order Diptera; family Muscidae; genus Stomoxys; species Stomoxys calcitrans. The sequence continues at coordinate 137,764,631 of NC_081555.1, forward strand.
GTTTTGTAAAGTTTTTTTTTTTTTTTTTTTTTTGTTAATTGATTAATTATCAATGAATCAAAAGCGTAAACGCTTTTGGGGAAACAACCCCAAATTTAAGCAACAGAAAATAGTTGGAGGTAGTTCCAGCAATAGATTCCAGCAGTTGTCTGACTTAGATGACTCAGATGTGGACAGTCTGGAAAGCGAAGAGTACGCAGAGCCGGTCATAAAAATACCACCGATAATTGTCGACAATTGCCACAATTTCAGTGCCCTTATCCAATTACTGGGCCAAAAATGTAAGTACAAGCGGATGTCTATAGGCACTAAAATCATGCCCTATACTATGGCAGACTATGACAGTACTGTAAAGCTGCTGTCAACAATGAAATATACGTTCTTTACCCATCCTGTAAAAGACAATCGAAAATTCAAGCTTGTCCTCTTTGGATTACCTCAAATTGGAATTGACAACATTAAAGAAGAGTTCAAATCTAGACACAACATAGAACCTGTTTCTATAAAAGAAATAAAAACAGCCAGAAGTAACTCAAATGATGCATTATTTATCGTGGAGTTCAACAGGAGTCAAATCTCGAAGCGCGAAGTACGAAAAATACATTATTTTTATAACATTTCAGTGAAATGGAGAAATCCTCTGCGGGGAAATAAAGGACCTACCCAGTGTTCGAAATGTACTATGTACGGACATGGGGCAACTCATTGTCATAGGAAGCCTGCTTGTTTAGGCTGTGGAGGAGATCACGACTACTCTGAATGTTCTTTAGAAAAACTCCCATCTGCTGGTCCTGTCATATACAAATGCCACAATTGTTTAAAAAATAACAGGAAGAATACTAATCACAAGGCCGATGATATACGATGTCCGTATCGCAAGGAATATTTAGAAATTCGTCAAAGGGTCACAGCTAAGCACCGGCCAGTCTCAACCCGGAGACAAGGAGCTTCCGAAAATTATTATATTGCAGAGGAGTTTGATGATGATGTTCCATCAACTAGCAAAAATATTAGAGAGAAGTTAGCTCAGTCACAAAGTTCCAAGAGAATGCCTTATGCATCAATCCTCAAGTCAAAGTCTCAAAACGAGGTTAGCGATGACATTTCCAACGAAAAAATTTTAGAAATTTTCTTCGATGCTATAGATGCATTAGAAAAATGCAGAAATAAATATGACAAAATGAGAGTTCTTGGTATGATGTTAAAGCATGTCATATAATCAGACAACCAAGAATGAGTTACAGATTATGCACTGGAATGCCCAAGGCATAACAACACCGTCTGCAATAATTCAACTGGAACGCTTTCTTTTTGAAAAGCAAATTGATATATTTCTTATTAATGAAACATTTTTAAACCCAGGCCACAAGTTCAAGGTAAATAATTATAAAATTTATAGAGAAGACCGGCCGTCTCACGGAGGAGGAGTTCTCATCGGAGTCCGTAGGGATATCCCTCACCAAAGACTAGAAAAATTTCCCACTATAACAATTGAGAATATATCAATTATAATTAATTTAAACAACCATCCTGTGAGAATCACTTCTGCATATAGTCCAAGGTTTACCAATCATTTTGTCAATGATTTGGAAATAATAACAACAAGCGCATCAGAATTTTTTATTTTCGGGGATTTCAACGGTCATCATATAAGCTGGCACTGTCTTAAAAACAACACTGCTGGGAACAAACTTTACAATCACCATCTAATTTCTAATTATTTAATTTACTACCCGAACTCGTACACAAGGTATGGTCAGCAAACAGTCTCAACGACGCCTTCAGTTGTGGATTTAATGCTCATGAATTCAACACTGCAGGTTTCGCCAATCGCTACACATGAAGGTGCACTTGATTCCGATCATATTCCACTGACCTGCACGATTTTCGGATCATTTTACGAGAAATCAACGTCTATTCCTTTGTACAATAAAGCAAACTGGAAAAATATAGGCAAATGGGTTGAAACAGAAATTAATAGAAATGTATTACAGACTGGAATCATAACACATAACAACATAGAAGATGTTATAAATAAAACCACAAGTATTGTACAGAATGCAGTCAGACAAATTCCAATCGGCAAAAAACAAACCTGGCAACGGAAACTTTCGAAACTTACACTGAACTTAATTGGACAACGAAATAGATATCGCCGCCTGCTGCAAAGATGTTCTGACCACCAGGAGAGGTTAACAATAACAGCTGTTCTCAAACAGCTGCGAGCATTAATAGACTACCACGTGTGCCATGACAGGAATAACAGCTGGTCAACATTTCTTCAGGGGTTGCCACCGGGTAACAAAAAATTTTGGTTGCTAACAAAAGCAATAAAGGGTAAGAAAACTCCCATCGGCCCACTCTCAATAGATGGCGTTGCTGTATACAACAACGAACAGATCGCAAATGAAATTGCTAATGTTTTTGAATATTACCACGGAATAACCCAAAATATGTCGTCGTCGTCAGATCGTGTCGTTTTAAAACATATGAACTGGCTCCAAAATCAAGTTGTCGATGACGCCGAAATAGAATTTACCTGCAAAGAAGAAGTGCAATATTTAATAAAAAAGTTAAAAAATGGAAAAGCCCCTGGAATTGATGGTATAAAACCCATTATCTTAAAAAATATGCCGGATTCTTTGCTTACCCTAATTGTAAAAATATTTAACTGGTGCCTTAAAAATACATATTTTCCAAAAAGTTTTAAGCACGCCAAGGTGATACCGATTCTAAAACAGGGTAAAGATCCGAAATCTGCAAAGAGTTATCGTCCCATTAGCATGCTTAATTGCCTTGATAAGGTATTTGAAAAAATAATTTTGAGTAGGTTGAGCGAACAAGCTGAAAACAATAATGTTCTTAAAGACGAACAATTCGGGTTTCGTAGTGAACATTCTACCACTCACCAAATAAAAAGAATTGTCAATACTATCAAGAATAACAAAATGAGGAGAAAAAGTACTGGTATTGTGTTTCTCGATATTGAGAAAGCATTCGATACGATATGGCATAATGGTTTGGTTTTTAAATTAAACAAATTTGGATTTCCAATTTATCTACAAAAAATTATTATGAGCTTTCTCTCGGAAAGATCTTTTGTGGTGGACATAGGAAACCACCTATCCGATAAAAAGACCATTCCTGCAGGAGTTCCTCAAGGCTCAGTTCTATCCCCACTATTGTACTCTATTTACACTTCCGATTACACTTTACTTAAGAGACATTCGGCTGCACTTTACGCAGATGATACTGCCATTTTATCTAGTGGAAAAGTCTCCAATGCAATCGTCAAGAACATGAAAGCGTCGCTTGTACACGTGGAAAAATATTTTTCAAAGTGGAAAATCAAGATTAACGAAGGGAAAACCCAAGCAATTATATTTCCTTTCAACAAATCCCCAAAAAGAATTCCAACGATTAATTTGACAATACAGGGCTCTAATGTCCCACTCCAAAATTCGATAAAATACCTCGGAGTCATATTAGACAAAAAATTAACTTTCAAAGAACATATTTCATACATTTCCCGTAAAGCACTCAGATGCGGCAGAGCCCTTTTCCCCTTACTTAACCGGAAATCCAGTTTAAACGTGCAGAACAAGATTCTTTTATATAAAATGTGCATTCGACCAATTATGACGTACGGCTGCCAAGTATGGTCAAAATTGTGTGCCAAAACACACTTCAAAAAGCTTCAAATCATACAGAACAAAAATCTCAAAATTATCTTCAACAAAAACAGACGTTATTCTACCAGAAGACTACACATCAAATTCAAACAGGATACGTTTGAAAATGTGGTTAGTAACCTCACAAAAAGATTTGAAGACCGGAACAGATCTTCAACTTACTTAACATTAAGAAACTTAAATAATTGATGCCTTCTCCAACTTCATTTTTTTTTGAAATTGTCAGAAGTTTTTAATATTATAAGTTCTTAGATAAATTAAGAAGTTTTTTAACATACTTTTCTTCTAACGTGAACAAAAAATTAAAAAGGCTGTGTTTAAAACATAAAAATTGACAATATTTGTTGCAATACTTATTTTAGTAAAAACTCAAACTTTGTAAATAACAAGAATTATACTATTTTTCTTTTTAAGAGTTTTTTGATGAAATTTTAATAAAAAAAAAAAAAAAAAAAAAATTTTCAAAAATAAGCAAAATTTCGTAATTTATAGTATTGCAAAACTAATGGCGAATCTAAAGGGTGCTTACACAGCATTCCAAAATTCATCATCAGCGCGTCAAAATTACACGTTTTGCACTGAAAACGTAGCGTTGTTAGGCCAGAAAAGGGAATTTCAAAAATCGGAAATGTGATTTCGATTCAGTTTTCGGTGCGGAATTATAACCGCCAACCAATTTTGCGAAAATCGAAAAAAAGTTTTTTTCGACCAGTTTTTTGACAAGGCTATAGTCATTGAAATTTTCGAAAATAAGCAAAATTTCGTAATTTATAGTATCACACAACTAATGGCGAATCTAAAGGGTGCTTACACAGCATTCAAAAATTCATCATCAGCGCGTCAAAATTACGCGTTTTGCACTGAAAACTTGGCGTTTTAAGGCCAGAAAAGGGAATTTCAAAATCGGAAATGTGCTTTCGATTCAATTTTCGGTGAGGAATTCTAATCGCCGACCAATTTTGCGAAAATCGAAAAAAAGTTTTTTCGATCAGTTTTTTGACAAGGCTATAAGTCATTGAAATTTTCAAAAATAAGCAAAATTTCGTAATTTATAGTATCGCAAAAATTATGGCGAATCTCAATGGTGCTAACACAGCTTTTCAAAATTCATCATCAGCGCGTCAAAATAACGCGTTTTGCACTGTAAACGTGGCGTTTTTAGGCCAGAAAAGGGAATTTCAAAAATCGGAAATGTGATTTCGATTCAGTTTTCGGTGAGGAATTCTAATCGCCAACCAATTTTGCGAAAATCGAAAAAAAGTTTTTTCAACCAGTTTTTTGACAAGGCTATAAGTCATTGAAATTTTCGAAAATAAGCAAAATTTCGTAAATTATAGTATCCCAAAAATTATTGCGGATTTAAATGGTGCTAACACAGCTTTTCAAATTTCATCATCAGCGCGTCAAAATAACGCGTTTTGCACTGAAAACGTAGCGTTGTTAGGCCAGAAAAGGGAATTTCAAAATCGGAAATGTGCTTTCGATTCAATTTTCGGTGAGGAATTCTAATCGCCAACCAATTTTGCGAAAATCGAAAAAAAGTTTTTTCGACCAGTTTTTTGACAAGGCTATAAGTCATTGAAATTTTCGAAAATAAACAAAATTTCGTAATTTATAGCATTGCAAAACTCATGGCGAATCTAAAGGGTGCTTACACAGCATTCCAAAATTCATCATCAGACCGTCAGAATTACACGTTTTGCTCTGAAAACGTAGCGTTGTTAGGCCAGAAAAGGGAATTTCAAAATCGGAAATGTGCTTTCGATTCAATTTTCGGTAAGGAATTCTAATCGCCAACCAATTTTGCGAAAATCGAAAAAAGTTTTTTCGACCAGTTTTTTGACAAGGCTATAAGTCATTGAAATTTTCGAAAATAAGCAAAATTTCGTAAATTATAGTATCCCAAAAATTATTGCGGATTTAAATGGTGCTAACACAGCTTCCCAAATTTCATCATCAGCGCGTCAAAATAACGCGTTTTGCACTGAAAACGTGGCGTTTTTAGACCAGAAAAGGGAATTTCAAAAATCGGAAATGTGATTTCGATTCAGTTTTCGGTGAGGAATTATAATCGCTAACCAATTTTGCGAAAATCGAAAAAAAGTTTTTTCGACCAGTTTTTGACAAGACTATAAGTCATTGAAATTTTCGAAAATAAGCAAAATTTCGCAATTTATAGTATCGCAAAAATCATGGCGAATCTAAAGGGTGCTAACACAGCATTCCAAAATTCATCATCTGCGCGTCAAAATAACGCGTTTTGCACTGAAAACGTAGCGTTGTTAGCCCAGAAAAGGGAATTTCAAAATCGGAAATGTGCTTTCGATTCAATTTTCGGTGAGGAATTCTAATCGCCAACCAATTTTGAGAAAATCGAAAAAAAGTTTTTTAGACCAGTTTTTTGACAAGGCTATAAGTCATTGAAATTTTCGAAAATAAGCAAAATTTCGTAAATTATAGTATCCCAAAAATTATTGCGGATTTAAATGGTGCTAACACAGCTTTTCAAATTTCATCATCAGCGCGTCAATATAACGCGTTTTGCACTGAAAACATGGCGTTGTTAGGCCAGAAAAGGGAACTTCAAAAATCGGAAATGTGATTTCGATTCAGTTTTCGGTGAGGAATTATAATCGCCAACCAATTTTGCGAAAATCGAAAAAAAGTTTTTTCGACCAGTTTTTTGACAAGGCTATAACTCATTGAAATTTTCGAAAATAAGCAAAATTTCGTAAATTATAGCATTGCAAAACTCATGGCGAATCTAAAGGGTGCTTACACAGCATTCCAAAATTCATCATCAGCCCGTCAAAATTACACGTTTTGCACTGAAAACGTGGCGTTTTTAGGCCAGAAAAGGGAATTTCAAAAATCGGAAATGTGATTTCGATTCAGTTTTCGGTGAGGAATTCTAATCGCCAACCAATTTTGCGAAAATCGAAAAAAAGTTTTTTCAACCAGTTTTTTGACAAGGCTATAAGTCATTGAAATTTTCGAAAATAAGCAAAATTTCGTAATTATAGTATCCCAAAAATTATTGCGGATTTAAATGGTGCTAACACAGCTTCCCAAATTTCATCATCAGCGCGTCAAAATAACGCGTTTTGCACTGAAAACGTGGCTTTGTTAGGCCAGAAAAGGGAATTTCAAAAAACGGAAATGTGATTTCGATTCAGTTTTCGGTGAGGAATTATAATCGCCAACCAATTTTGCGAAAATCGAAAAAAAGTTTTTTCGACCAGTTTTTTGACAAGGCTATAAGTCATTGAAATATTCGAAAATAAGCAAAATTTCGTAATTTATAGTATCGCAAAAATCATGGCGAATCTAAAGGGTGCTAACACAGCATTCCAAAATTCATCATCTGCGCGTCAAAATAACGCGTTTTGCACTGAAAACGTAGCGTTGTTTGGCCAGAAAAGGGAATTTCAAAATCGGAAATGTGATTACGATTCAGTTTTCGGTGAGGAATTCTAACCGCCAACCAATTTTGCGAAAATCGAAAAAAAGTTTTTTCAACCAGTTTTTTGACAAGGCTATAAGTCATTGAAATTTTCGAAAATAAGCAAAATTTCGTAATTTATAGTATCGCAAAACTAATGGCGAATCTAAAGGGTGCTTACACAGCATTCCAAAATTCATCATCAGCGCGTCAAAATTACACGTTTTGCGCTGAAAACGTAGCGTTGTTAGGCCAGAAAAGGGAATTTCAAAAATCGGAAATGTGCTTTCGATTCAATTTTCGGTGAGGAATTCTAACCGCCAACCAATTTTGCGAAAATCGAAAAAACAGTTTTTTTCGACCAGTTTTTTTAGAAGGCTATAAGTCATTGAAATTTTCGAAAATAAGCAAAACTTCGTAATTTATAGTATCGCACAACTAATGGCGAATCTAAAGGGTGCTTACACAGCATTCCAAAATTCATCATCAGCGCGTCAGAATTACGCGTTTTGCACTGAAAACGTGGCGTTTTAAGGCCACAAAAGGGAATTTCAAAAATCGGAAATGTGATTTCGATTCAGTTTTCGGTGAGGAATTATAATCGCCAACCAATTTTGCGAAAATCGAAAAAAAGTTTTTTTCAACCAGTTTTTTGACAAGGCTATAAGTCATTGAAATTTTCGAAAGTAAGCAAAATTTCGTAATTTATAGTATCGCAAAACTAATGGCGAATCTAAAGGGTGCTTACACAGCATTCCAAAATTCATCATCAGCGCGTCAAAATTACACGTTTTGCGCTGAAAACGTAGCGTTGTTAGGCCAGAAAAGGGAATTTCAAAAATCGGAAATGTGCTTTCGATTCAATTTTCGGTGAGGAATTCTAACCGCCAACCAATTTTGCGAAAATCGAAAAAACAGTTTTTTTCGACCAGTTTTTTGAGAAGGCTATAAGTCATTGAAATTTTCGAAAATAAGCAAAATTTCGTAATTTATAGTATCGCACAACTAATGGCGAATCTAAAGGGTGCTTACACAGCATTCCAAAATTCATCATCTGCGCGTCAAAATAACGCGTTTTGCACTGAAAACGTAGCGTTGTTTGGCCAGAAAAGGGAATTTCAAAATCGGAAATGTGATTACGATTCAGTTTTCGGTGAGGAATTCTCACCGCCAACCATTTTTGCGAAAATCGAAAAAAAGTTTTTTCAACCAGTTTTTTGACAAGGCTATAAGTCATTGAAATTTTCGAAAATAAGCAAAATTTCGTAAATTGTAGTATCCCAAAAATTATTGCGGATTTAAATGGTGCTAACACAGCTTCCCAAATTTCATCATCAACGCGTCAAAATAACGCGTTTTGCACTGAAAACGTGGCGTTGTTAGGCCAGAAAAGGGGATTTCAAAAATCGGAAATGTGATTTCGATTCAGTTTTCGGTGAGGAATTATAATCGCCAACCAATTTTGCAAAAATCGAAAAAAGTTTTTTCGACCAGTTTTTTGACAAGGCTGTAAGTCATTGAAATTTTCAAAATTAAGCAAAATTTCGTAATTTATAGTATCGCAAAAATTATGGCGAATCTCAATGGTGCTAACACAGCTTTTCAAATTTCATCATCAGCGCGTCAAAATAACGCGTTTTGCACTGAAAACGTGGCGTTGTTAGGCCAGAAAAGGGAATTTCAAAAATCGGAAATGTGATTTCGATTCAGTTTTCGGTGAGTAACTATAATCGCCAACCAATTTTGCGAAAATCGTAAAAAAGTTTTTTTTACCAGTTTTTTGATAAGGTCATTGAAATTTTCGAAAATAAGCAAAATTTCGTAATTTATAGTATCCCAAAAATTATTGCGGATTTAAATGGTGCTAACACAGCTTTTCAAATTTCATCATCAGCGCGTCAAAATAACGCGTTTTGCACTGAAAACGTGGCGTTGTTAGGCCAGAAAAGGGAATTTCAAAAATCGGAAATGTGATTTCGATTCAGTTTTCGGTGCGGAATTATAACCGCCAACCAATTTTGTGAAAATGGAAAAAAAGTTTTTTCGACTAGTTTTTTGACAAGGCTATATATGTCATTGAAATTTTCAAAAATAAGCAAAATTTCGTAATTTATAGTTTCGCAAAAATTATGGCGAATCTCAATGGTGCTAACACAGCTTTTCAAATTTCACCATCAGCGCGTCAAAATAACGCGTTTTGCACTGAAAACGTAGCGTTTTTAGGCCAGAAAAGGGAATTTCGAAAATCGGAAATGTGCTTTCGATTCAGTTTTCGGTGAGGAATTATAATCGCCAACCAATTTGCGAAAATCAAAAAAAGTTTTTTCGACCAGTTTTTTGAAATTTTCGTAAATAAGCAAAATTTCGTAATGTATAGTATCGCAAAACTAATGGCGAATCTAGAGGGTGTTTGCATAGCATTCCAAAATCCATCATCAGCGCGTCAAAATAACGCGTTTTGCACTGAAAACGTGGCGTTGTTAGGCCAGAAAAGGGAATTTTAAAAATCGGAAATGTGATTTCGATTCAGTTTTAGGTGAGGAATTATAATCGCCAACCAATTTTGTGAAAATCGAAAAAAAGTTTTTTCGACCAGTTTTTTGACGGGGCTATATCTAAGTCATTGAAATTTTCGAAAATAAGCAAAATTTCGTAATTTATAGTATCGCAAAACTAATGGCGAATCTAAAGGATGCTAACACAGCATTCCAAAATTCATCATCAGCGCGTCAAAATAACGCGTTTTGCACTGAAAACGTGGCGTTGTTAGGCCAGAAAAGGGAATTTCAAAAATCGGAAATGTGATTGCGATTCAGTTTTCGGTGAGGAATTATAACCGCCAACCAATTTTGCGAAAATCAAAAAAAAGTTTTTTCGACCAGTTTTTTGACAAGGCTATATCTAAATCATTGAAATTTTCGAAAATAAGCTAAATTTCGTAAATTATAGTATCCCAAAAATTATTGCGGATTTAAATGGTGCTAACACAGCTTTTCAAATTTCATCTTCAGCGCGTCAAAATATCGCGTTTTGCACTGAAAACGTGGCGCTGTTAGGCCAGAAAAGGGAATTTCAAAAATCGGAAATGTGATTCCGATTCAATTTTCGGTGAGGAATTCTAATTGCCAACCAATTTTGCGAAAATCGAAAAAAAGTTTTTTCGACCAGTTTTTTGACAAGGCTATAAGTCACTGAAATTTTCGAAAATTAGCAAAATTTCGTAATTTATAGTATCGCAAAACTAATGGCGAATCTAAAGGGTGCTTACACAGCATTCCAAAATTCACCATCAGCGCGTCAAAATTACACGTTTTGCACTGAAAACGTTGCGTTTTTGGGCCAGAAAAGGGAATTTCAAAAATCAGAGATGTGCTTTCGATTCAGTATTCGGTGAGGAATTCTAATCGCCAACCAATTTTGTGAAAATCGAAAAAAAGTTTTTTCGACCAGTTTTTTGACGAGGCTAAAGTCATTGAAATTTTCGAAAATAAGCAAAATTTCGTAATTTATAGTATCGCAAAAATCATGGCGAATCTAAAGGGTGCTAACAAAGCATTCCAAAATTCATCATCAGCGCGTCAAAATAACGCGTTTTGCACTGAAAACGTGGCGTTTTTAGGCCAGAAAAGGGAATTTCGAAAATTGGAAATGTGCTTTCGATTCAGTTTTCGGTGAGGAATTATAATCGCCAACCAATTTTGCGAAAATCGAAAAAAAGTTTTTTCGACCAGTTTTTTGACAAGGCTATAAGTCATTGAAATTTTCGAAAATAAGCAAAATTTTGTAATTAATAGTATCGCAAAAATTATGGCGAATCTAAATGGTGCTAATACAGATTTCCAAAATTCATCAACAGCGCGTCATAATAACGTGTTTTGCACTGAAAACGTTCGGAAATGTGCTTTCGATTCAATTTTCGGTGAGGAATTCTAATCGCCAACCAATTTTGCGAAAATCGAAAAAAAAGTTTTTTTCGACCAGTTTTTTGACAAGGCTATAAGTCATTGAAATTTTCGAAAATAAGCAAAATTTCGTAAATTATAGTATCGCAAAAATTATTGCGGATTTAAATGGTGCTTGCACAGCATTCCAAAATTCATCATCAGCGCGTCAAAATAACGCGTTTTGCGCTGAATACGTGGCGTTGTTAGGCCAGAAAAGGGAATTTCGAAAATCGGAAATGTGATTTCGATTCAGTTTTCTGTGAGGAATTATAATCGCCACCCAATTTTGCGAAAATCGAAAAGAAGTTTTTTCGACCAGTTTTTTGACACAGCTATAAGTCAATGAAAATTTCGAAAATAAGCAAAATTTCGTAATTTATAGTATCGCAAAACTAATGGCGAATCTAAAGGGTGCTTACACAGCATTCTAAAATTCATCATCAGCGCGTCAAAATTACACGTTTTGCACTGAAAACGTGCTTTTGATTCAATTTTCGGTGAGGAATTATAATCGCCAACCAATTTTGCGAAAATCGAAAAAAGTTTTTTGACAAGGCTATAAGTCAATGAAATTTTCGAAAATAAGCAAAATTTCGTAATTTATAGTATCGCAAAACTAATGGCGAATCTAAAGGGTGCTTGCACTGAAAACGTGGCGTTGTTAGGCCAGAAAAGGGAATTTAAAAAATCGGAAATGTGCTTTCGATTAAATTTTCGGTGAGGAATTGTAATCGCAAACCAATTTTGCGAAAATCGAAAAAAGTTTTTTGACAAGGCTATAAGTCAATGAAATTTTGGAAAATAAGCAAAATTTCGTAATTTATAGTATCGCAAAACTAATGACGAATCTAAAGAGTGCTAACACAGCATTCCAAAAGTCATCATCAGCGCGTCAAAATAACGCGTTTCGCACTGAACACGTAGCGTTTTTGGGCCAGAAAAGGGAATTTCAAATTTCGGAAATGTGCTTTCGATTCAGTTTTTAGTGAGGAATTATAATCGCCAACCAATTTTGCGAAAATCGAAAAAAGTTTTTCGACCAGTTTTTTGACAAGGCTATAAGTCAATGAAATGTTCGAAAATAAGCAAAATTTCGTAATTTATAGTATTGCAAAACTAATGGCGAATCTAAAGGGTGCTTACACAGCATTCCAAAATTCATCATCAGCGCGTCAAAATAACGCGTTTTGCACTGAAAACGTAGCGTTGTTAGGCCAGAAAAGGTAATTTCAAATTTCGGAAATGTAATTTCGATTCAGTTTTCGGTGAGGAATTGTAATCGCTAACCAATTTTGCGAAAAACGAAAAAAAAGTTTTTTCGACCAGTTTTTTGACAAGGCTATAAGTCATTAAAATTTTCGAAAATAAGCAAAATTTCGTAATTTATAGTATCGCAAAAATTATGGCGAATCTAAATGGTGCTAACACAGTTTTCCAAAATTCATCATCAGCGCGTCAAAATAACGCGATTTGCACTGAAAACGTGGCGTTTTTAGGCCAGAAAAGGGAATTTCAAAAATCGGAAATGTGCTTTCGATTCAGTTCTCGGTGAGGAATTATAACCGCCAACCAATTTTGCGAAAATCAAAAAAAAAGTTTTTTCGATCAGTTTTTTGACAAGGCGATCGGTTCAGATTTGGATATAGCTGCCATATAGACCGATCTCTCGGTTTAAAGTCTTGGCCCCATTAAAGGCACATTTATAATCCGATTTTGCTGAAATTTGACACAGTGACTTAAGTTAGGCTTTTCGACGTACGTGTCCTATATGGTTCAGGTCGTTCTATATTTGGATATGGCTATCAAAAAGACCAATATTTTAATCTACAAAATTTAACAATGACTAGTAATTATTATGCCGCATTTATTGTCCAATTTCGCTGAAATTTGGGACAGTAAGTTGCGTTAGGCCCTTCAACAGCCCTCTTTAATTTGGTCCAGATCGGTTCAGATTTGGATATAGCTGCCATATAGACCGATCTCTCGATATAAATTTTTGGCCCCTCAAAAAGCTCATTTATAATCAGATTTGCTGAAATTTGACACAATGACTTAAGTTTGGCTTTTCGACATCCGTGTCGTATATGGTTCAGATCGTTCTATATTTGGATATGGCTTCCAAAAAGACCAATATTTTTTTCTACAAAATTTAACAATGACTAGCATTTATTAAATCACTCAATATCCGTGTCGAATTTGGTCCAAATCGGACAATATTTCGATAAAGCTGCTATGGGGCATAAATTAAGCATTTTTCACCGGATTATGACGAAAGGTGGTTTACATATACACCCGAGGTGGTGGGTGTTCAAAGTTCTGCTCGGCCAAACTTAACGCCTTTTTACTTGTATTTATTTCTGTTTTGAATAGAAAGCAAAATAACAAAAAACACTTTAAAGAATCAAGGCAATGTGGTGTGCAAAATGTATCAGGCAGGCTACAGTGTTGTGATTTCGGCCTCACCAGAGGCCTCATCAGACTGTTATATAACTAAAAGATAAATTTTTCCAACTACTCGTTAAAAAGGGAGCAGTGAGTGCAATGGTCAATTTTGACAAAATTTTCTATAGAAATAATACTTTGACAAAATTTTTCTTAGAAATAAATTTTTGACAAAATTTTCGGCCTCATCAGACTATTATGCAGTTAAAAGATTATAGTCTTTCACGTACTCACAAATAAGTGAGTACTTTAACGAAATATTCTTTAGAAATAAAATTTTGACAAAATTTGTTAATATTAAACCCTTTTTTTACAAAATATTCTATAGAAAGAAAATTTTGACAAAAATTGTAAATGAGATTTTATTGCAGGATATTTTACGGCTATAGACCATTTTGTTCAATGTAATGAATTCTTAAATGTAAGGCAAACTGTGTGATGTTGCTAAAAAGCATTCGATCGGCTACCCGTATCGCAATTTCTGATTTGCCATGAATCTTCATCAGCGGGATTATACAAATGGATTATGTTGCCATACCAACATCTGAATCTGAACAGGGCTCTTAAAAACGACTTGCTCCACAAGAGCAATAGAAGACAAGTAAAATCGTAATCCCAATGGACAAAAAATTTTCTATACAAATAAAATTATATAAAATTTTCTATAGAAATAAAATTTGATAAAATTTTCTATAGAAATAAAATTTGATGAAATTTTCTATAGAAATAAAATTCGATAAAATAGTCTATTTCAATAAAATTTTCTATTAAAAATAAAATTTTGCCAAAATTGTTTATAAAAATATTATCTTGCCAACATTTTCGTAGATATGTTGACAAAATTTTCTATAGAAATAAAATTTTAAATTTCCTATGAAATTTAAATTTCCTTTTTTGTATTAAAATTTAAAACCTCTTCCGCTTTCTAAGCGAATATCGCTTCCTACAGCTCCATATCAATTAATTCACATAAATTTGTATATCACCTCGAAGTGTAATTTCCATGTTGAACACTTCGTCACCTGCATGCATGAGTAGTTTCAATATCCGGTATTCATATTCATTTAATTAGTTTCAGTTTTTTTTTTATTTTAAAATTCCCATTTCATCTGTGTAATTGTAATCATAATATGGGGAGAGTAAACAAATTAAAACGTTATTGCCAATGAGGAGTTTAGCACGTTGTCGTTTAGCATTAATTTTTATAAAATCAATGAGATTATATCCATCGTAAATTTAGTAATTAAAATTGAAAAGAAAAGAGAAGACTGAAACCAATTTTATTTTTATGCAGCCCACTAATTAAGTGACCTCATATTTAAAATGTGTTAATAAGGTATATATTTTGTATTAACAAAACAGGCCTTCCCTAATAAAAGTAAGGAAGAGCATACATTTTTTGCAGGTGTGGAGAAATTGTTTTTTTTTTTTTTTAAGGGGAAATCAAAAGTTTATTTAAAACTAAATGCAAGGATTAGAGCCTGGCACACATGTGTTGCAATATAGGGTATTTGGGCAAAAACCGAAAATAAATATCGAAACCTCAGTTGGCAGCAAACAAGGAAGTGAGCCAAGTTAAAAATAACCAACTAAATTAAACTTTCACCAAATCGAAATCTTAATATAACAAATCTGTTGGGAATTTGCATGTGAAACATGTGAAAAGAGAACAAGTAAAAAGGCGTTGAGTTCGGCCGGGCCGAACTTTAGATACCCACCACCTCGGGTACATATGTAAACCACCTTTTGCCATTATCCGGTGAAAATGCATAATTTATGCCCCAATATTAGCTTTATCGAAATATGGTTCGATTTGGACCAAATTCGACACGGATATTGAGAGGTCTAATAAGTACAAGTCATTGTTCAATTTTGTAGAACAAAATATAGGTCTTTTAGACCAATCTGAGCCAAATTAAAGAAAAATGTTGAAGGGCCTTACACAACTCACTGTCCCAAATTTTGGCGAAAGGGGACAATAAATGCGCCTTTTATGGGAACAAGATTTTAAATCGAGTGATCGGTCTCTTTACCAGCTATATCCAAATCTAGACCGATCTATGCCATTTTCCAGGAAGATGTCGAGGTGCCTAACTTAACTCACTGTCCTTAATTTCGGCGACATCTGACAATAAATCCGCCTTTTATGGGCCCAAAACATTAAATCGAGAAATCGACCTATAAGGCAGCTATATCCAAATATGGACCGATCTAGGCCTAATTGAGAAAGAATATTGAAGGGCCTAACACAACTCCCTGTCCCAAATTTTGGCGAAATCGGACAATTAATGCACCTTTATGGTCCCAAAACCTTAAATCGAAAGATCGGTCTATATGGCCGCTATATCCAAATCTGAACCGACCTGTGCCATATTGCAGATGTCGAAGGGTCTAACTTAACTCACTGCCCCTAATTTCGGCGACAACGGACAATAAATCCGCCTTTTATGGGCCCAAAACCTTAAATTGAGAGTTCGGTCTATATGGCAGCTATATCCAAATCTGAACCGATCTAGGCCAAATTAAAGAAGGATGTCGACTGGCCTAACACAACCCACTGTCCCAATTTTAACAAAATCGGGCAATAAATGAGCTTTTTTAAGTCCAAGATCTTAAATCGAGAGATCGGTCTATATGCCAGCTATATCCAAATCTGGACAGATCTGAGCCAAATTAAAGAACGATATCGATTGGCCTCATACAGCTCATTATCCCAAATTTCGACGACATCGGACAATAAATCCGCCTTTTATGGGCCCAAAACCTTAAATGAAGAAATCGGTCTATATGGCAGATATATCCACATCTGAACCGATCTAGGCCAAATTAAAGAAGGATGTCGACTGGCCTAACGCAACTCACTGTTCCAAGACCGAAAATCGAGAGATCGGTCAATATGGCAGCTATAACGAAATCTGGACCGTTCTAGGCCAAATTGGAAAAGGATGTCGAAGGGCCTAAGAGAACTCACCGTCTCATATTTCAAAAAAATCGGATAATTAATATGGCTTCTATAAGCCTATGGCCCTTAATCGGCGGATCGGTCTATATGGCAGCTATATCCAAATCTGGACCGATCTGGGCCAAATTGAAGAAGGATATCGACTGACCTAACACAACTCACTGTCTCAAATTTTGACAAAATCGGACAATAAAGTCGCCTTTTATGGGCCCAAGACCTTAAATCGGGAGATCGGTCTATATGGCAGCTATATCGAAATCTGGACCAACTTGGATCTGGGCCAAATTGAACAAGGATGCCGAAGGGTTTAAGAGAACTCACTGTCCCAAATTTCAGAAAAATCGGATAAAAAATGTGGCTTTTATGAACCTATGACCCTTAATCGACGGATCGGTCTATATGGGGGCTATATAAAGATATAGTCCGATATAGCCCATTTTCGAACTTAACCTGCAAAGCTTCAGCTCAGTATCTCAATTTTTAAAGACTGTAGCGTGATTCCAACAGACAGAAGGTCAGACGGACAGACGGACGGACATGGTAGATTTTACGCTGATCAAGAATATATATACTATAAAGGGTCGGAAATGGATACTTCGATGTGTTGAAAACGGAATGACAAAATGAATATACCATCATCCTTCGATGGTGGGTATAAAAAAGAAGTATAAATAAAACAATTTTAAATGATTTTTTTTTGGAAATAACATGAAAACTAAAAATTTTTAATGCAAAATTTTGACAAAACTTTCTACCAAAAAAATGTAACAAAATCTTTAAAAAAATAAAATTTCGAGAAAATTTTCATCAGCAATTAAGCATGACAAGATTTTCTCTAGAAATACAATTTTAAGAAAAATTATCTAAAAAATTTTTAGTGAAACTTACTTGAGCAAAATTTTCTGTGAATAAAAAATGTATCTCTTCTCCTACTTCTATCGTTCAGAAATTTTCTAGTCCGCAAAACAATAATTCACTTGATAGTGTTAAACGTTATACTCTAGTTAAAAAACAACAACAACAAATAAACAATGTAACAAAAAAAATTTATTTAAAAAATCATTGCACATGACTCTTATTTAGTAACACAATTAACACCTACCATAGGCCGGCCAGCAATGTACAACAGAGTATCGGCTTTAACTTAAAATGTGCGAAAATTTGAAAGCCGCAGATGTGTTTATGGCTGTATGGGCCATAATTTGTACCGAAAAGGTAGCCGGGGTTTGGAAATATAGTTAATTTAAAGGTAAACATTTTGCAAATAAAAATATATTTAAAGATCTCAGTTGAGGGTATCCAACTGTGGGCTTGTCTGGATCATATTTGATTCAAATCCCAATAACTCTTATATAAGTCACAGTTTCAGCGAAATCGGGCAATAATTGCCCTTCTATGGGATTAAAACTCTAAATTGGAAGCTCGGTAAATATGTCACCTATATCTGGTCTAAAATAGACCATATTCGGGTCGGATAACGCGAGGCTTAAAACAACTTATTGTTCAAAATATCCACGAAATAGGGTAATAAATGCGGCTTCATGGGCTTAAGACCCTAAATCGGCAGATCGGTATATACGGCAGTTATATCTATATATGGTCCGATATGGATCGTATTTGGGACGGATGTCGGGCGTTTTAATACAACCACTGCTTCAAATTCCAGCGCAATCGGATAATGAATACATCTTTTGATGGGCTTTAGACGCCATACCCGCAGATCGGTATATTTGGCAGCTATATCTAAATATGGTCCACTCAGGACCTTAATTTGGTCGGACGACGGGAGGCTTCGGTTAGGTAAGGTTTAAGTGGCAGTCTGCCTTCAGACTCATTTAGATTTTTTGGAGAGGCCAATCTCCATAATATTTTCTATAGAAAATTTTTTGGAGAGACTCCTCTCCATTATATTTTCCATAGAAATTTTTTTGAAGAGGTCCCTCTCTATAATATTTTCTATAGAAAATTTTTTGGAGAGGCCCCTCTCCATAATATTTTCGATAGAAAATTTTTTTGGGGAGGCCCCTCTCCATAAAAATTTTCGATAGAAAATTTTTTGATGTTTCCTCTCTCCATCTTTTGATGGGCTTTAGACGCCATACCCGCAGATCGGTATATTTGGCAGCTATATCTAAATATGGTCCACTCAGGACCTTAATTTGGTCGGACGACGGGAGGCTTACGTTAGGTAAGGTTTAAGTGGCAGTCTGCCTTCAGACTCATTTAGATTTTTTGGAGAGGCCCCTCTCCATAATATTTTCTGTAGAAAATTTTTTGGAGAGGCCCCTCTCCATAATATTTTCTGTAGAAAATTTTTTGGAGAGGCCCCTCTCCATAATATTTTCTGTAGAAAATTTTTTGGAGAGGCCCCTCTCCATAATATTTGCTATAGAAAATTTTTTGGAGAGGCCCCTCTCCATAATATTTTCTATAGAAAATTTTTTGGAGAGGCTCCTCCCCATAATATTTTCTGTAGAAAATTTTTTGGAGAGGCCCCTCTCCATAATATTTTCTGTAGAAAATTTTTTGTAGAGGCCCCTCTCCATAATATTTTCTGTAGAAAATTTTTTGGAGAGGCCCCTCTCCATAATATTTTCTATAGAAAATTTTTTGGAGAGGCCCCTCTCCATAATATTTTCTATAGAAAATTTTTTGGAGAGACCCCTCTCCATAATATTTTCTATAGAAAATTTTTTGGAGAGACCCCTCTCCATAAAAAATTTTTTGGAAAAAAAAATTTGTTTTTAGAAAATGCTATGAAGGTAGTCCTTTGCAAAAAAAATTTTGAAGAAATGTTATGGAGAGTTGGCCTCTCTATTCTAAGTTCAGTTATGTTTTTCCATATCTGGCCTTGTCTATTATAAATTGCAAATCATTGAATTTTATTACCAAAATCAATGTTCGGTTCGAAATGTGTTCAAATTTTGACAAATTTTGTTCAGCGATGAGGCTCATTTCTGGTTGAATGGCTACGTAAATAAGCAAAATTGCCGCATTTGGAGTGAAGAGCAACCAGAAGCCGTTCAAGAACTGCCCATGCATCCCGAAAAATGCACTGTTTGGTGTGGTTTGTACGCTGGTGGAATCATTGGACCGTATTTTTTCAAAGATGCTGTTGGACGCAACGTTACGGTGAATGAACACATTTCGAACCGAACACTGATTTTGGTAATAAAATTCAATGATTTGCAAGCGTTGCTCGTTAGTAAGTCTATTCATGATGAAATGTCAAAGCATACTGAGCATCTTTCTCTTTGACACCATGTCTGAAATCCCACGTGATCTGTCAAATACTAATGCATGAAAATCCTAACCTCAAAAAAATCACCCTTTATATGTTCATATTTTTGCAATTTTTTCGTATCTGTACCTTTCCTTTGCAAAGTAGTTAAAGTTTAAGCCTTATTTACACATATTTTCGGGCATATTTTTTTGACAACCCAAAATACTTTGGTGTACCTTTAAATAGTTGTAGTGGGTAAAATTGAAACGTGATGTTTACATAATTTTTCTGCCTCTTAGTTTTTTTATATATATAACTAATATTTTATAATATCGCATTCGACCTTAACAGAGTACACGTACCAAAATGTATGTTTATTTAGTTCATTAGAATATTTAGTAACTAATTATTGTATTTGAAATAGATAAATGTGCGCCTCCCCACAACCGTTTTGCCATGATTGTAAAATAAGATCAGAATTGAAAAATTATTAAAGGAAAAAATTTAATTTTTTTGTTTGCAGTTTCAGTTTACTTGCAGAGCAGCTGTTGTTCACCAAGCACTCATAGCAGCCGATTGTTATTTCACTGATTAACACCCAGAAACCAGAAACCCATCATTATTGACCAAAGACAGATATATAAAAACGTGGATGGCTTCCATTTCAATAAGCTTGCAATCGTCGAAAAAAAGTACTTTCTACTTTCACTGAAAATTACAATTTTCCACAGATGTACATACTTATATGTATCGATAACAGCTGTATTGCCAGTATTGTATGTCAGGTGCAAGATATTTCTTAATAGTATTAATATTTCATATATTTAACAAACAAGTTCATTGTGGATTAAGTAAGCTAGAACGATATTAAATGAGTTTAAAATAAAGTATAGAGTAATGTAATGCTTTTACAAATGACCTCAATTGCGTTTGAAGGTAGGAAGGGCGCCTTCCTGAGTTTTTATAAAGTTCATTAATTTTTTTCAGAAATTTTAATTTTCATCGAATTTTTTTTTTTAGTTTTCTGTTAATTTTTATTGAATTACTTCTTGCTTAAACCCATGGGTTTTTATACCCTCCATGGTGGTATACTAATTTCGCCATTCCGTTTGTAACACCTCGAAATATGCGTCTAAGAACCCATAAAGTATACATATTCTCGATAGACATAACATTTTAAATAGATCTAGCCATGTCCGTGCGTTTGTCCGTCCGTCCGTCTGTCGAAAACACGCCAACTTTCAAAGAAGTATACCCAGGCCCCTGAAATTTTGCACAAATATTTCTTATTAGGGTAGGTCGGATGAGATTGTAAATGATCCAAATCGGTCCATGTTTTGATATAGCTACCATATAAACCTTGACTTTTTGAGGCTTAGGGCGCAATTCTTATCCGACTTGGCTGAAATTTAGCACATTTTGTTTTTTTTTTGATATCACTTCCACTAACTGTTCATAACCTGATATAGCCGCCATATAAGCCGATCTCCCGATTAGACTTCTTTAGCTTCTAGGGGGCGCAATTTTTATCCAATTTGGTTGAAACTTTACATATGTCATTTTGGTATGACTTCCAACAAATCTTCCACGTATGGTCTAAAGCGTTAGATAACCTGATATCCCAATTTGACTTTCTAACCTCTGGAGGGCGCAACTGTAACACAGTTTGCCTAAAACTTTCGAAGTGGTGTTTTCTAAGACTTCTAACAGCCATCGCAATAGTCCATATCGGTCAATAACTTGATATTGCTCATATATATATGAAAAAGTCATACAAAGAACTTGACATATGCGATCGGCCCGGCCGAACTTAGAACTTACTTGTTCTTATTTTGTTTCTATAGCAAATAGAACAAAATTCGGCCTGGCCGTATATTGGGAGCCACCACCATGGATTCTGCTAAAATATGGGAACTATATCTAGTTATAGAACGAATTGGACCGTATTTGGCGCAGTTGTTGAACCATAACAGAACACTATTTGCAAAATTTCAGCCAAATCGGATAAAAATCGCAGCTTTTAAGGGCTCTAGACGTCAAATCGGGAGATCGGTTTATATGGGAACTATGTCATGTTCTTGACCGAACCATACTTTGCAGAGTAGTTGGGAATCATAACGGAACACTACGTGCAAAATTTCAGCCAAATCGGATAAAAATTGTGGCTTCCATGGGTTTAAGAAGTCAAATCGAGAGATAGGTTAATATGGAAGCTAAATCAGGTTCTTGACCGATTCGTCCGTAATTGGCACTGTTGTTGGAAGTCATGAGAGAACACTACGTGCAAAATTTCAACCAAATCGAACAACAATTAAGGCTTCCAGGGGCTCAAGAAGTCAAATCGGGAGATCGGTTTATATGGGAGCTATATCTATATCTGAACCAATTTGCAATACCCAATGACCTACATCAATATTAAGTATCTGTGCAAATTTTCAAGCGGCTAGCTTTACGCGTTCGAAAGCTATTGTGATTTTGATAGACGGACGGTCGAACGGACATGGCCAGTTCGAATCAGAATTTCGAGACGATCAAGAATATATATACTTTATGGAGTCCTACATCAATATTTCCAAATCAAACTGTGGTGTCCATATGCATTGGGCAGGCTAACATGAACTCGATTTGACATTGCCATAGGCTACTTCGAATGGATTCGCCACTTCTGTAAGCAGTGCAATATTAGAATCATGCCTTTCGAATGAAACGTTAGGTCATATTGGTTATCGTCATGGACATGCACTATAGCATGTCCATGAACATTCCATTAATCAACAGGGCAAACTTCTCACATATCTATGGGAGCTGTCCAATTCAAGTTCAAGTATCGCAACGCGTCTTCTCTTTGGAGAGACATTTTTTACATGGCATCGTACTTCACAAATGACGCTAGACTTAGGAGGGGAAACCCACCGTTTGCAACACATCGAAATATCAATTTCCGACCCTATAAAGTATATATATTTCGGATCGTCGTAAAATTCGAAGACTATTTAACGATGTCCGTGTGTCTGTCCGTCTGTAATTCCATCTATTGCAATCACTTCAGAGCCTTCACAAATTGAGATATTTAGGCACAGATACTTCTTTTTGATGCACTCTGGTTAAGTTTTTGAACGGGCAAATCGGACCATATTGGAATATAGCTGCTATATAGACCGATCTGCCGATAAAGGGTCTGATGCCCATAAATGCTTTATTTTTTATCCGAAATTTGAAACAGGGAGTAGTTTAAGGCTTCCCGATAACTAACTCAAAAATGGTACGAACAATATTTAGATATAGCTGCCATATAGACCGATCTCCCCATAAAGTGTTTGAAAACCATAAAAGCTTAATTTATTACACGATTTCGCTGAAATTTAAAACAGTGGGTTATTTTAAGCCTCCCGATATCTGACCTAAATATGGATTAGATCGGTCCATATTTGGATATAGTTCCCGTCTAAACCTATCTCCCAATTTGACTTCTTGAATTCTTATAAGCCGCAAATTTTGTCTGATTTGGCTGAAATTCGTCATGTGATGTTCTGTTTTGACTTCCACCAATTGTGCCAAATACGGTCAATAACCTGATATTCCATATATATCCCATATCCCATATAAACCGATCTCCCGATTTGACTTCTTGAGCCATTACAGGCCGCAATTTTTGTCCGATTTAGCTGAAATTTTGCATGTGGTGTTTTGTTACGACCTCCAAAAACTGCGTCAAGTACGATCCAAATCGATTTATAATATGATATAGCTCCCATATAAACCGATTTCCTGATTTGACTTGCTCCTGGAAGTCACAATTTTTGTCCTGAAAATTTTCAGATAGTGTTCCGTTACGACTTTCAACAACTGTGCTTAGTAATGTCAAAATCGGTCTATAACCTGATTAGTCCCATATAAACCGATTTGCCAATTTCCTGAGTCCTTAAAAGCCGCAATTTTTGCCCGATTTGGCAGAAATTTTGCATGCGGTGTTCTGTTACAACCTCCAACAGCTGTGCTAAATGCGATCCAAATCAGTTTATAACCGCATATAGCTCCCATATAAACCGGTTTCTTGACTATCATTGTTCGGTTCGCAGAAGCTTTAATTTTTGCTGTTTTGACAGAAGTTTGGTATGTAGAATAAAATTATGCCCTTCAACTAAATATAGTTTGAATAAATTTTTAGCAAGAAAAAATTCTCCGATGCCTTTTATGTGACCCTGTTACGCAAAGAAAATTTCATTTGAGCTGCGTATCTGCAAGTGAAAATTTCGGTTACGGTATCGGTAACAAAAATTTCGTTTAAAATATTTCAATGCATTTCTTATAGTAACGAAAATTTTGCCAGTGGTGCATACTGCGCTTAAAGACAAAATTTCTATAAAATATTCTCTTAAAACAACATTTCATGGAAATTTCCTCTTTTCTTACTCTATCCTCAATTAATTGTTTAACAACCAATATGGCATTGAAATCTTTTACATGTAGTTCCGGTAGTATATCTATCATACGATTACGTTCATAAAAATCATTCGCCCATCCATTCCTCCACCGTCACCACAATCATTTAAAGACATCTATAAAACCTCAAAAATGTAATGAAAAAAACCTAACATCCAAATAACCTATAAACTCAACCAACCACTTTCGCTTTTCAGAAAGGGAAAGGCAGAAATCGACCATATGATGAAATTAAAAGTGAGAGAGACGACATAAGTCGACGACCAGCCAGACGGTGAGATGTCAGAAAACTAAAAACAACGTAACCACGAACCTTCAATGCAAATTTTCGTATTTTTTAACGTTAACATCTCAACTCAAATGAGTTTCCAATTTGGAGCAGCGATGGCTGGTTGACTATTGGTTGTAGTTTTTGTTGTCATTGTTGTTGTTATTGTTATTCAACAGAGCTACAGATCAGTTGCAGAGATAAAACAAAAACAACCATGCCATATTGATTGAGTTTATGCTGTTGCTCCTTTTTACTGCGCCAGTTTTTGTTGTTGCTTTAATACACAGTATATGCAATAATAGTAGAGCATGGAAGATAACTTAACTTGCTGTCTGCCTTCGTAGTTGAGCATAACATTTGAATGTTATAGAGAGACGAATAACCCGTTTTGAAATAAAGATCACGAATTGAAAACGAAAGTGAACCCCAACATTTTCTTCGAGGTTTCCGATCGTCTGTCTATACGTCCGTCCGTCCGCATGTCTGTCTGTCTTTGCATCTACTTTGGTCTTTGCTTATGTCTAGAGCTTAGAGGTGTTTTTATTTTTCCTTTTCTTCTTGTTGTTGTTGCGGTTGTAGCTGGTTATTGTTTGACACGTTTGTTTTGCTAATAATAAGCTCGGACAAGCATTGTTTGTCTATGGATGTTGATGCATGCACAGTAGAATAGAGTAATCGCATAAAATATATTTGTCTAAGGGTATGTTTGTATATATGATCATAAATTATCGATTACAGTGTATAAAGGCGTCAGAGAGCAAATGAAGTCATTCTCTTGATTTTTATTTATGAAGTGATAGAAATCGTTTGACTCACTTTAGACGACATCGATTTAATACTACGTTGTGATGGAAGAAGAATACATAATTTAAAAGTCAACACAATTAAATTCAGTTGTGCAGATAAAGTGATGCCACATTTAATTTCAATTTTAAATACATATGGTCAAAGTTTTTAATCTCCCGCCAACCCAAATTTGTTAAAATGTCATAACTCAGCTATGGATGAACCGATTTAAGCGAGATTTTGTACAGTAACCTGTGAACCTAATCATAAATGCATAAAAATTTGGGATCAAGCTAGTAAACACCCCCAAATGGCCATGTTGACAGTCTGGGACGATATGGGTATCATATAAAAGTTATTTGGGGGCAGGATGCGAATCTGTATCTATCAAGGAAAGTGTGATACACTTAAGCATCACCACACATCGAACTCTAGAGACCTTTTCGTCGACAGTCAAACGGCCCTCCTGGTATTGAGAGACAAGTGTTGCCAGGTGGAATCAGACATTCCCATTGGCAAGTTTGACATTATGTAGCATAATCGTACTCAGAACGTTTTGACGTGCGACAATCATTAGTGTTTTTTACAGTGACTTGAAAAAATTAATTTGATATAGGACTATATTTAGATATAGCTGCCATATAGGCCGATCTACCGATAAAGGATCTGAAACCAATAAAAGCTTTATTTTTTAAAACACTGAGTAATTTTAGGCCTCCCAACTTAGGACCCAAATATGGTTAAGATCGGACTATATTTAGATATAGCTGCCATATAGACCGATCTCCCGATAAAGGGTCTGATGCCCATAAAAGCCCTATTTATTACCCGATTACCCGTTTTAGGTCTGCCGACATCCGCCCCAAAAACGGTTTGGATCGGACTATATTCACATATAGCTGCCAAAAAGACCGATCTCCCGATAAAGGGTCTGAAGCCCATAAAAGCATTTTTTTATCCTATTTCACAGAAATTTAAAACAGTGAGTAGTTTTAGGCCACCAGCCATACGACACAAATATGGTAAAAATAAAGGGTGATTTTTTTGAGGTTAGGATTTTCATGCATTAGTATTTGACAGATCACGTGGGATTTCAGACATGGTGTCAAAGAGAAAGATGCTCAGTATGCTTTGACATTTCATCATGAATAGACTTACTAACGAGCAACGCTTGCAAATCATTGAATTTTATTACCAAAATCAGTGATCGGTTCGAAATGTGTTCAAATTTTGACAAATTTTGTTCAGCGATGAGGCTCATTTCTGGTTGAATGGCTACGTAAATAAGCAAAATTGCCGCATTTGGAGTGAAGAGCAACCAGAAGCCGTTCAAGAACTGCCCATGCATCCCGAAAAATGCACTGTTTGGTGTGGTTTGTACGCTGGTGGAATCATTGGACCGTATTTTTTCAAAGATGCTGTTGGACGCAACGTTACGGTGAATGAACACATTTCGAACCGAACACTGATTTTGGTAATAAAATTCAATGATTTGCAAGCGTTGCTCGTTAGTAAGCCTATTCATGATGAAATGTCAAAGCATACTGAGCATCTTTCTCTTTGACACCATGTCTGAAATCCCACGTGATCTGTCAAATACTAATGCATGAAAATCCTAACCTCAAAAAATTCACCCTTTAGGACTGTATTTAGATATAGCTGTAATCTGGACTGTTGAAATTTGAAATACAAAATTCAACAGTGACCTATATTTATTAGACCACTTAATGTCCGTGCCGAATTTGGGTGCTGAAGTTATCCAATTTTCACAGGATTGTGACGACAAGGGGGTTTACATATAT
This sequence comes from Stomoxys calcitrans, assembly GCF_963082655.1. NCBI lineage: Eukaryota > Metazoa > Arthropoda > Insecta > Diptera > Muscidae > Stomoxys > Stomoxys calcitrans. Next base: position 137,791,638 of record NC_081555.1, read on the forward strand.
ACCCGAGGTGGTGGTTATCCAAAGTTCGGCCCGGCCGAACTTAATGCCTTTTTTCTTGTTATCTCTTTTTTTCGTCCATACAATAAATACTTTGTAGGGCCTCAAATCCACATTTCGATGAGTTATAAACGGAATGACGTAGTTGGTATACCCCCATGCTTTGAGGAGGCTATACAAATTCAAGAAAATTGTTATGCATTGCAAATTTTTCGAAATTTGCTAGAAAATTTCTAAGAAAATGATCTTGAACTAGCAAATTTAAATAAAAATCACTTAAAAATATCAAACTAGGACAATAATTTATCTATAAATATCTTATTTTGAGAAGATTTCCTATAAACAACAACAATTGAAAACACATCTTATAAAAAAATTTTTCGAGGAAATTTAAAAAAAAAATTTCCTATAAATAGTAAATATGTAAAATATTTTCTAGAAATTTCTTATAATTAGCTAATTTTCCATGAAATAATGTAAATTTGGTTAGCAAAATTTTCAGAAGATATCTTAAAATTAGCAAATTTTATACCCTCCACCAGGGGGTATACTAATTTCGTCATTCTGTTTGTAACTACTCGAAATATTCGTCTGAGACCCCATAAAGTATAAATATTCTTGATCGTCGTGACATTTTATGTCGATCTAGCCATGTCCGTCCGTCCGTCCTTTTGCCTGTCTGTCGAAAGCACGCTAAATTTCGAAGGAGTAAAGCTAGCCGCTTGAAATTTTGCACAAATACTTCTTATTAGTATAGGTCGGTTGGGATTGTAAATGGGCCATATCGGTCCATGTTTTGATATAGCTGCTCCAAATTGACTAAAATTTTGCACGTGATGTTTTGGTATCACTTCCAACAACTGCGCTAAGTATGGTTTAAATCGGTTCATGTTTTGATATAGCTGCCATATAAACCGATCTTGGGTCTTGACTTCTTGAGCCTCTAAAGTGCGCAATTTATATCCGATTGAAATGAAATTTTGCACGACGTGTTTTGTTATGATATCCAACAACTGTGCCAAGTATGGTTCACATCGGTCTATAACCTGATATAGCTACCATATAAACCGATCTTGGGTCTTGACTTCTTGAGCTTATCCGATTGAAATGAAATTTTGCACGACGTGTTTTGTTATGATATCCAACAACTGTGCCAAGTATGGTTCAAATCGGTCCATAACCTGATATAACTGCCATATAAACCGATCTTGAGTCTTGACTTCATAAACCTTTAGAGGGCCCAATTCTTAACCGATTTGAATGAATTGTTGCACGAAGTACTTTATAATGATATCCAAAAACTGTGCCAAGTATGGCTGTCATATAAACAGATCTGGGGACTTGACTTCTTGAGCTTCTAGAGGGCGCAATTCCTATCCGATTTGATTGAAATTTTGCATGACGTATTTTATTCTTACTTTCAATAACTGTGTCAAATAAGGTTCAAATCGGTTCATAACCTTATATAGCTACCATATAAACCGATCTGGGATCTTGACTTCTTGAGCCTCTAGAGGTCGCAATTATTGTACGATTTGCCTGAAATTTTGTACGACGGATCCTCTCATGACCATCAACATACGTGTTTATTATGGTCTGAATCGATCTATAGCCCGATACAGCTCCCATATAAATCGATTTCTAAATTTTACTTCTTGAGCCCCCAAAGGGCGCAATTCTTATTCGAATTCGGTGACATTTTAAACAGGTCTCCAACATATTATTTAATTGTGGTTCAAACCGGACCATATCTTGATATCGCTCTAATAGCAGAGCAAATCTTTTCTTATATCCTTTTTTGCCTAAGAAGAGATGCCGGGAAAAGAACTCGACAAATGCGATCCATGGTGAAGGGTATATAAAATTCGGCCCGGCCGAACTTAGTACGCTTTTACTTGTTTTAAATTATTTGTTTTGTAATTCCACTGTTTGCCATGCAATTGGGATCATTGGTCAAATCATGTAAGACTATGGATGATGTTGTCGTTGGCACCGAACAAGCAACAGCCAGTAGCAGACAGCTAAAAGAAGTTTATTTTGCAATACTTCAAAAATAGAAAAAGACCTGCAAAAAACTTAAACAAAAAACCAAGTAAAACCAAAAAACAAAACTAAATAGAGCTTTAAACTTTAATAATATCAAGTAACAACGACAAACAGTCTATAATAATCGGCAAGCCAACAACAAAAAACAGTTACAATTTATTGTCTTTGCACAGCAAAAGTTGAAGTTCATGTTCAATTTAGAAAACAAGAACCGTGACGTGTACCTTGTCAGATGTGGTTTTTTTTATGGAAAAAATTCAGTCTTTTTACAGACATTTAAGAAAAAAGAGATTTACTCGATCGTTGATTGTTGCAGAGCAAACGTTTTTTGACCTTTGGTTAAACATGGGGGCTGCTGGTGTTTCCTCAAGAGCTTTGCGGATTAATAAATATTAAATTTCATATTTATACAGCGTTTGTAAATATCAACAAAACAAAAATAAATAAAGACATTGTACCATATAAGAGCATACAGAGTTTTGTGGCTTGACGCCTGACGTTTTATGTGCCAGACAGATGGAGAACGGAATGATAGGCAGACAGAGAGGCAGCCGGGGTTGAGAGACATTTGCCAGACAAACAGCAGCAGGTAAGGAAGACAGACTAGGCGACAGCCGTAGGTATAGTGAAACTTTGGTTAAGCAAATATAGACATCAGGGGTAAAAAAGAGGTTTAATGCGCAAGCCAAGGTTAAATCCAACGCACTATTTGCCACCTTCCATCCTGCCATCTGTTCTTGTTTATTTCCTCAAATTCATATTTGATTTTCTACTTTGAAGTACTGAATATGTAAATATTCTAAGTTTTCCTTTAACGTAAATTGTACAACATTAAAAGTCCATTAAAAATGATCGTTATTTGTAATATAACGAAAAAAAAGTTCTCTTCAATTGAATAACGTTGGAGGCATTGATACGAGGCCGAATAAATGTTTACCCATGCTTTAAAAATATGAAAAAAGAATTGAAAATGAAAAAAAGTAAAAGCATGCTAAGTTCGGCCGGGCCGAATCTTATATACCCTCCACCATGGATCGCATTTGTGAAGTTCTTTGCCCGGTATCTCTTTATAGGCCAACAAAGAATAACGGATAAAGTTTGCCATGCTATTAAATCTTTATCAGGTTATGCACCGATTCAGCCCAACCATAGTTCGGATGTTGGAGGCCATAATGGAAGTCATAGAGCAAAATTTTAGCCAAATCGGATAAGAATGGGGAGTTCAATTTATGTGGGAGCTTTATCAGGTTATGGGAGTTATATCAGGTTATAAACCGATTAAGATCATACTTGGCATAGTTGTTGGAAGACGAAACGAAACACTTTATGCAAAATTTCAGCTAAATCGTATAATAATTGCGCACTCTAGAGGCTTAAGGAGTCAAGATCCAAGATCGTTTATATAACAGTTTATGGACCGATTTGAACCATACTTAGAACAATTGTTGGAAGTCATAACAAAACATATCATGCTACATTTCAGCCTAATCGAATGAGAATTGGCTTAAAGGCTCAAGAAGTCAAGATCCCAGATCGGCTTATATGACAGCTATATCAGGTTATGAAGAGATTTAGATCATACTATGCAGAGTCGTTGGAAGTCGTAACAAAACACCTCGCACAAAACTTCAGCCACATCGGATGAGAATTGCTCACTGTAAAGGCTCAAGAAGTCAAGATCCGAGATCGGTTTATATGGCAGCTTTACCAAAACATGGACCGATTTGGCCCATTTACAATTTCGACTAACCTGCACTAATAAGAAGTATTTGGGCAAAACTTCAGGCGCCTAGCTTTACTCTTTCGAAAGTTTTCATGCTTTCGACAGAGGCAGACAGACTGACGGACATGGCTAAATCAACTTAGCACATCAAGACGATCAAGAATTTATACACTTAATTAGATCTCAGATCAATGTTTCGATAAGTTACAAATGGAATGATGAAATGAATATATCCCATCCTATTGTGGAGGTTATAACAAATAAAAGGGTGCCAAGTTCGGCCGGGACGAATATTGGGAACCCACCACCATGGATTAGGCTAAAATACGGTAGCTATATCTGGTTATAGACCGATTTGGACCGTACTTGGAATATTTGTTGAGAGTCATAATATAAAATTTCAGCCAATTCGGATAAAAATTACGGCTTGTAAGGGCTCAAGAAGTCAAATCGGGCGATCAGTTTATATGGGAGCTATATCATGTTCTCGACCGATTTCGACTACTTGGCACAATAGTTGGAAGTCATAACAGATAACTTTGTGCAAAATTTCAACCAAATCGGACAAAAATTGGGGCTTCCAGGGGCTCAAGAAATCAAATCGGGAGATCGGTTTATACGGGAGCTATATCAGGTTATAGACCGATTTGAAGCGTACTAAGCACAGTTGTTGGAAGTCATAACCGAGCACTATGTGCAAAATTTTAGCCAAATCGGACAAAAATTGTGGCTTCCTGGGGCTCAAGAAGTCAAATCGGGAGATCGGTTTATATGGGGGCTATATCTAAATCTGAACCGATATGGCCCATTTGCAATCCCCAATGACCTACATCAATATGAAGTATCTGTGCAAAATTTCAAGCGGCTAGCTTTACGCGTTTGACCGCTATCGTGATTTCGACAGACGGACGGACGGACATGGCTAGTTCGACTCAGAATGTCGAGACGATCAAAAATATATATACTTTATGGGGTCCTAGATCTATATTTCGATGAGTTACAAACGGGGTGACGAAATAAGTATATCTCCATCCTATGGTGGAGGGTATAAAAAATAACTCTAATAGAATTGCTACATTAATTATGCTATTAAATGAATATGTTGTTGAATAATTGTGTAATTGTACCATCAAACCAATTAAGCAATGACCATTTAAATAATTCAAGATAATTGAGTTTAACATTTGAGTTGAGTTGCGCTGAGTTGAGTCATTATTTGAAGTCATCAATGAATAAACGTTGATGATGACATTGAACACAACTACCAAAATAAAGTGATTGACACCATCAGAATAATTGGCAATAGTTATGTGACGACAAGGATTCACAGTACACAGCAAGGATGGAAAAGTCAGTACTATTTCGACCCGAGGAATACCGTAGTACCCCCGCGACCGATTTGTTTTTTTAAAGCACAAATATGGGGCACTGGTATGGTGGAATGTCGTAGAGCAGAGGACACGTGCGAGGGAGTTCGAGAAGGTCCAGAGACTGGCCTGCGTCGGGGTCAAAGGAGCACTGAGATCCGAACGACAGATATGCAGCCCATTAAGGCCTATATTCGGAACTGCGCCGCCAGGGTCCCGTTTAGGCTGAGGGAGCTTGGCATGCTGAAGGAGGTTGCGGCCACAGTTAGATTCAGATTGTTATGGAGGCGGAGGGTAGACAGAGTAGGATCTCCGACTTGCTGGCACCAGTGCCGACTGGAGTGAGGGCATTCGCGATTTTATTTCCTGGGAGGGATGAATGGAGGGCGAATGCTGTCCTTAATAGGATGAGAACTCGATCTACTGCGATGGCTCCAAGATGAATTCATGGACTGGATTGGGGGTCTACTCTGATGCACAACAGTATGTCTCTCAGACTGCCGGACCAGTGTATGGTCTTTTAGGCCCAGGGCTGTGCTATTTCAGTGGCCTCAAGGGAAATTCTGGTAAGGGATTTACCGCCCTCGAAACTCAGAATTTATGTGGACAGTATGGTGGCACTCAAGGCCTTAGGGTCGAGGATGTTGAGATCGCGATGCGTGGCGAATTGTTTGGAATCCCTGGATAGGCTCTGGGCCCACGATGTGAAGCTGACATGGGTTCTAAGGGGATTACAGGGAATGAGAGGGCGAACGAGTGCACCAGGGGGTTCGTCTGCGCTGGGCGGATCAGTCACCGGTCTTTCTCACGTGCCATTTGTCGAGTTACTGAACACAGTAGAGGGGATGGCCAAATCGGTGTCGGTGTCGAGGTGCGAATCGGTGGTTGGTTGCAGGACTGCATAGGCGCTATAGCCGGTCATCGACCGGAGGACGAGAAAGTTGCTGGCGTTCGATTAGAGGTCGATGAGTACCTTGACAGGGGTCATAACTGGATACTGTGCCATATGCCGCAAGGCGCATGGGAATACCGCACAATGACTTCTGTAGGAGTTGTCTCGATGAGGATGAAGAGGAGACTATTGAACACTTGCTGTGTTCATGTCCGGGTCTGCAGAGACGTAAGCTTTCCTTTCTGGGGAGCCGTTTCTTCTGTGATCTGGGTGAACTTGCAAACATACCTGTGGTAGGTCTCCAGCGATTTGTTGAAGCAACAGGATGGTTCCGACGAAGGGTGCCATAGCTCCGGCGTAGGTACATCCGTGCTTGCGTGGGGATGGGCGTTTCTTAACCCCCGCTTGGGTTCTCCATTCCTCTGGTTGAACTTGCGAACGTACCTGTGGTAGGTCTCCTGAGATTTGTTGAAGGAACAGGATGGTTCCGACGGGGGGGTACCATAAGCTCCATAAGCATCCGCGCTTGAGTGGGGATGGGCGTTTATTAACCCCCGCTCGGGTTCTTCATTCCTCCTGTCTTTCTTTTATTCGCGTATAACCTCTAGTCCGAGGTCTTACATCTTCTTTCTCTTCCCTTTCTTTCTAGGGCACCACAATGGGCCACACTGGTCTCAGAGTGAACTCACTTTTGGTGGGCAACCCACTCAACCTTACCTAACCACCTGGTCCACTCGATAAAAAAAAAATTGCAGTTTCGATGTTAAGATATACAACGGCCATGTTTCAACTAAAAAATTGATGATGATGATAAGCATCTTAATCAATTCAACTCAGGAGGCAAAAATTTCCATAACTCTCCTATACTCACTAATAAAACTTCATTAAAGATCTTTCTTCCCAACTATTTAAGAAAATAATCCTCATTCCTCCAACAGTCATTGAAATTATCCACACCATCACGTCAGATCATTATATTGAATGCCTTTGTATAAAACTATACACCTTTCAGTAATTAATTTGTTCGGCTTTTTGACGAGGAAATTAGTTTTTATTTGAAGCATGAGTGATTTTTTGAAAATTGCTAAACTTTTGATGTGTTTTCCTAGATCGTTTAATAATATATCGCGCAAACATGCACATTTGCAATAAACTTCAAGGCTATCGCAATTTCTTTGGCGTGCAATACAATACAAATGATCATATAATTCACATTTCTTCTCATCTTAATGGAAACTATTCGACAATTGATGATCAGCATTTGTGAGAAAAATTATTTTTTTTTATTATATTTTCAATTTTCCCTAAAGCACGCTACTTTGAAATATATGTGAGAAAAAAAGACTGAGAAACATTTTCAAATGGAAATGTAGGAAAGTGAATATGGAGGTTATAAAGAAAAAACAAATATGAAAGCATTTTTTTCAATAATGAAAAAAAATATGTTTGAAAGTTGATGCTTACTTTGCAAACTTTATATTTGGGGTTTAAACTCTTTAACATATTAACTTTTATTTATCCCTTCACTAATGCTAGAGACATTGTTGTCAGCCGTGTAAATTTCTTTACGAAGTAGTATCGCTTAGTGGTACGCCGTTTTTGCAGGTGCAAGTTTTAGCTCAATGATAGAGTACCTTTTTATGTACTCTATCATTGAGCTAAAACTTTCATCGGACTGCACTCATGGATAGAAGAAAAATATCACCTGTTCCTTAATGAAGTGTTATGTATAACTCATTAAGACGCGATGCCCAAAACCTCTTTTCGATTCTGATAGCCTCTTTTCATATACTTAGAAATGGCGTGAATCATTTTCTAAGATTTGACCTCAAGGTTTCGACTACACCTCTCCGTAGAAAATTTTGGCCTGAATACATCACAAATCTCATTAGAATTAGTGAAGGGATAACGACCGCTGCAAATTTGTAAACCACCATAGGGTGGTATACTAATCTAATCATTCCGTTTGTAACATCTCGAAATATTGATCTAAGACCCCATAAAGTATTATTATCATGTCCGTTCGCACAGTTACTTGCTTTGATATGGGTCATTGGGGATTGCAAATGGGCCATATCGATTTGGACATAGCTCCCATATCAACCGATCTGCCGATTTGACTTCTTGATCCCCTGCAAACCGAAATTTTTGTCTGATATGGCTAAAATTTTGCAGATAATGTTCTGTTATGACTTTCAAAAACTGTATCGAGTACGGTTCCGATTTGACTTCTTGAGACCCTGAAAGCCACTATTGTTGTCCGATTTGGCTGAAATTTGGCACGAAGTGTACTGTTGTGACCATCAACGTAGGCCTGTTGTACTGTACTGTTGTGACCACCACAGGTGAGGCCACCGCATCGCAGAGGTTAGGATGTCCGCCTATGACGCTGAACGGCTGGGTTCGAATCCTGGCGAGACCATCAGAAAAATTTTTCAGCGCTGATTTTCCCCTCCTAATGCTGGCAACATTTGTGAGGTACTTTGCCATATAAAACTTCTCTCCAAAGAAGTGTCGCACTGCGGCACGCCGTTCGAACTCGGCTATAAAAAGAAGGCACCTTATCGTTGAGCTTAAAATTAATTCGGACTACACCCATTGATATGTGAGAAGTTTGCCCCTATTCCTTAGTGGAATGTTCTTGGACAAAATTTTGCATTTGTACTGTTGTGACTTCCAATAACTGTACCAAGTACGGTCTAATTGATCTATACACTGATATAGCTCCCATATAAACCGATCCCCCGATTTGAGTCCCTGGAAGCCGCAATTTTTGTCCAATTTAGCTACAATTTTGCATATGGTGTACTGTTACGACTTTCAACAACTGTGCCAAGAACGGTATAAATCAGACTATAACCTGATATAGCTCCCATATAAACCGATGTTCCGATCTGACTTCTTAAGCCCTGGAAGCCGCAATTTTCGCCTGATTTGGCTGAAATTGTACACGTAGTGTTCCAACAACTGTGCCAAGTACGGTCCAAATCAGTCTATTGCCTGATATAGCTTCCATATAAACCGGTTTCTCTATTATCCTTGTTCGATTCCTAAAAGCTTTAATTTTTGCTAGTTTGACCGACATTTTGTATATAAAAGAAAATTATTCCCTTCATCTAAATTTAGTTTGTATAAATGTTTAGTAGAACCCATGATGGTGGGTTCCCAAGATTCGGCCCGACCGAACTTAGCTCGCTTTTAGTTGTTTTCAATTTGTTTGGCCATTCAAATACATATATGGTAAAATGTGCACATATACCCGGATAATGGAGGCTATTACGGATAATCGAATCAATAAAAAACAAGTAAATGCGTGATTAGTTCTGCTAGGCCGAATCTTGGGAACCCTAAGACTAAATTTAGATGAAGGGCATAATTTTGTTCTACATAACAAACTTCTGTCAAATCAAGCAAAATTAAAGCTTCTAGGAACCGAACAAGGATAATCGAAAGACCAGTTTATATAGGACTAATTTGGACCGCACTTGGCACAGTTGGTTTATATACATTTTTAGCAGAACCAATGGTGGTGGGTTCCCAAGATTCGGCGCGGCCGAACTTAGCACACTTTTACATGTTTTCATTTCGTTTGGCTACTCAAATATATACAATGGTAAAGTGTGCTCATACTCGAATCAATGAAAACAAGTAAAAAGGCGCTAAATTCGACCTGGCCAAACTTTGGATACCCACCACCTTGAGTATATATGTAAACCACATTACGTCATAATCCGGTGAAAAGAAATATTATTTATGCCCCCATAACAGCTATACCGAAATATGGACCGTTTTCGACAAAATTCGGTACGGACATTAGGTGGCCTAATAAGTAAAAGTCATTGTTCAATTTTGTAGAACAAAATATTGGTCTTTTTGGTAGTCATGTCCAAATATAGACCGAACTGAACCATATACGACATGGATGTGGAAAAGCCTAACGTAGGTCACTGTGTCAAATTTCAGCGAAATCGGATTATAAATGTGCCTTTTATGGGGCCAAGACTTCAAATCGAGAGATCGGTCTATATGGCAGCTATAGCCAAATCATGACCGTCCTGGCCATATTGCAAAAAGAGTTGAGGGGCCTAACTTAACTCACTATCCCAAATTTCGGCGAAATCCGACAATAAATGCGCCTTTTATGGGCGCAAGAACTTAAATCGAGAGATCGGTCTATATGCCAGCTATATCCAAATCTGTACCGATCTAGGCCATATTGTAGAACGATGTTGGGGGGCCTAACTTAACTCACTGTCCCAAATTTAGGCGAAATCGGACAATAACTGCGCCTTTTATGGGCCCAAAACCTTAATTCGAGAGATCGATGTATATGGCAGCTATATTGAAATCTTAACCGATCGGGGCCAAATTGAAGAATAATGTCGGGTGGCCGAACACAACTCACTGTCCCAAATTTCAGCAAAATCGGATAGAAAATTTTGTTTTTATGGGACTAAGGCCCTAAATCGGCAGATCGGTCTATATGGAGGCTATAGTCCAATATAGCCCATCTTCGAACTTAACCTGCTTATGGACAAAAACAGAATCTGTGCAAAGTTTCAGCTCAATACCTCTATTTTTAAAGATTGTAGTATGATTTCAACAGACAGACGGACAGACATGGCTAGATCTCTTAAATTTTTACGACGATCAAGTATATCTATACTATAGGGTCGCAAATGGATATTTCGATGTGTTGCAAACGGAATGACAAAATGAATATACCCCCATCCTTCGGTGGTGGGTATAAAAAAAATACATATATCTTGTCTATCGCTGATAATGGAGATTACCGGATAATCGAGGTCCGACTGTATATTGATTATATAAAAAAAATTAAAATCTTTGTAAATTAACAGGTTCAGAGAATATGTTGTCTTGACATAGGCGGAGCGATGAGGACCACGCCCACTAGGGCACTCGAGACCTTCTAGACATCCGACCCATTGACATACAGATTAAGTGTGCAGCAGTCACTGCGGCTGTAAGTCTTAAGGCGATGGGAGAATGGATTGAGGATGGGAGCAGCTCATACCATCGCAGTATAATCGAGGCGACGATAGGAAATCTGGAAGGAAGGGAAGAGTTTTCCCGATGGGATACCTGAGATGAACCTTGAGGTCGAGTGCGAGACACTGCTGCCAGCGGCACAGTTTTACATTGAGCCGTCTGCAAGATCATGCTACACGGATGGATCAAAGCTGGGAGACAGAGTGGGCCTGGGGGTCTATATTGAGAACCCAGGGACTGACATTTGTTTTAGACTGCCTGACCAAAATACGGCCCTGCTGGTGGAGACCCGGACGATCACGGAATGTGTGAAGTGGTATGGTGCTAACGCGAGGACGTCGAGTGTAAACATCTTTATCGACAGTAAAATTCCCATAATAACAACCAGGACGATAACAACAACCAGGACGATAAGGTCACGAACAGTCTTGCAATGTAAGAACGAGATTAACGCCTTCTCTGAGGATGGCAAATGGGTGCCGGGCCATAACGGAGTAAGGGGAAATGAAAGGGCAGACGATTTAGCGGTGAAAGCCAGAACACTGCCTTCAATAAACTTGGTTAAGCCGAAGCCATTCGGATCGACGCAGTCCGAGTTAAGGGAGTGGGCGACGAATGCGCATGCAATATTGTGGAACAGCGAGACGCCCGGTAGGACAGATCGTGAAAAGACGAAGAAGAAGAAGTAAGCAAGAAGAAGGTCAGCATAGCTATAGGTATCATAACGGGTCACATAGGACTACGAGCTCACTTATGCAAGTGATACTATGTGTAGAGCATTCGGGAAAGATGATGAGACGTTGGAGCATTTCCTTTGTTATTACTCGGCTTTCGCGTCTTACAGATACCGGCACTTAGGTGGGGACACAATACTAGACATGAACCAACTTAGGGGAGTGGTATTGAAAACAATTAAGGATTTTTAAGTAGCACGGAATTCCTAACTTAAAATTTTCTCTTTAGAGGTTACTTTATAGTTTTTAGAGCGCACAACAAGCCGATTACTGGCTTAGGTGTATGTCCATAGTGGCATGTGGCGAATTTATATGTGCACCCTCTCTTCAACCTAACCTAACCTTGTAAATTAATGCGCTAATGTATTTTAGATAATAAATACAAAATTTTGATAGAAAACATAGAGTGACAAAATCTTTTCGTGATCTGTCACTTAATAGCTGCGATGTGTTGCGTTTTCCTAAAAGTGAATTACTTGTTCCCCAAGAGATTACGTTTTGTTCAATGCAGGTGATTTGAGTAACCAATGAAAGTGCAAAAAAAAACAACTCAATTTGCTTAAAACACCCACAGTGCTTATATGTAATGCATAAGTAATCTGACATTTTAACACATACATATTTCTATGCGATTTTAATTAATGATAATTTACAAATAATTGGCATGTGACGTAACGGCCTACATGGTGGTTCACGTAGGCTCACATTTTTAAATATTTATAGATGGCGCTGCAAGAATTCAAGGCAATCCAGGTTAATTGGTCAACTTGAAGCATGGGATTTATAACAACTATAATATGGTAATTAATATTTATTGACATTTGAGCTGAGTTTAAGTGAAGCGAACACGACACAATGCAAAATTTTAGATAAGCAACCATGCAACCACAACCATGCAATCACAAAATAATTCAAACAAAAATCTGAAAATTTTGCCAAATATTTAAAAGAGAAAATCAACCACCAGCACACCTTTCGAAATTTCCAAAGCCCATTTTGCACAAAGACATTTTGTAGCCCAGACACATGTCGTCGATTAAGGATTTCGTAACAAGAAAAGCAATTCGATATAAAGAAAAAATTAAACATGCGTGCAATAGTCTAGCCGATGGACAGATTATAACAAGAAATTGTTGAATTTTCCCATAAAAAAAATTATAAATTCCATATATTGGTGTGGCAATACCCAGCGGGACTAAGGAGTCGTACATTCATCTATTATATTAGGTGTAAATGAAAGCAGTAAATTTACCAGACTATTTCGAAAGAGTTTGTTGCTTATATCGCCCAAAACCAGACTACCAATAAAGAAAATGTTGTCAAGTGACAGTAAAATGTAACAGGCGACTTATTTCACCATTGCCCACATCATTCAGCTAATGCCACATTTAAGCCCATTTCGGCCTCCCAACTTAAGGAGGTTGTCTGGTAGAGCCTTTCAGCATCTTAATTGTCTTCAAGTTGTCGTCGTCTGGTGGCAAATTGAATATTATTATCTAATCGAATTGAAGGAGATAGACACACACAGGCGGCACACACACACTTATGATTCGCCAAAAGCAAAATGATTCACTTTGCACAACTTCAATTTTCTAAAGTGCCATAATTAATAAAAAAAATATAGGAAAGCTTGTTATGTATACCCTACCCTGAAGAGAGCAAACATCATGGGCCCAGAAGCAGGATAGCAGCAATCATTTTAAAAAGATAGAAAGAAACCCAGTAAGAAAAGGCAAAAGTCGGGCGTTGACGACTTTTTAATACCCTACACCTACCCTACAAAGTGGGAGCTATGTCTAATTCTGAACCAATTTTAATGGACCTCGCCGGATGTTTTCAGATGGGTTATTTAACAATCCGCATCACATTTTGAGCAAATATGTTCAAACTGTAATAACTGCGGTTCACAAATGACAACATTTGTCGAGAAAAGAGTTGTGCAAAATTTTGGTAAGATTGGTCAAAAAATACTCTTGCAATGGCTCTAGAAGTGAAAATCGGCCGAGAGAAGCAAGAGAAAATCCTTCCTGCCATATTTCGAGACAATCGATAAACAAATGATCATTTGATTGCAATACTTCTGCAAATCTTGCGAAAATATATATATGAGAGCTATGTCTAAATCTGAACCGATATCGAGCAAACTTTATAGACATTGTGGAAGTCGTCGAGGAAAGGGTTGTACAACATTTTGAGAAGATTGGTCAATAAATGCGGAGTAGATCGAGGAGTAAAAATCGGGCTATATCTAGATCTGAACCGATTTCCATGAAATTCACCAGAAATGTCGAGTCATAAGAAAATCCTTCCTGCCAAACTTCGAGAGAATTAGGTAATGAATGATCATTCTATTGCATTATTACTGCAAATCGAACAAAAATATATATGAGAGCTATATCCAAATCTGAACAGATTTCTATGAAATTCACCTGTAATGTCGAGAGTCATAAGAAAATTCTTCCTGCCAAATTTCGAGAAAATCGGTTAACAAACGACCATTTTATTGCAGTATTACTGCAAATCGGACGAACATATATATGGGAGCTATATCCAAATCTGAATCGAATTCCATGAAATTCAACAGAAATGTCGAGAGTTATCAGAAAATCCTTCCTGCCAAATTTCGAGAGAATCGGGTAACAAACTACCATTTTATTGCAGTATTACTGCAAATCGGACGAACATATATATGGGAGCTATATCCAAATCTGAACGGATTTTTTTCCAATTTCAATAGGCTTCGTCTCTAAGCCGAAAAACATACGCATAGCAAATTTAAAGACGATCGGGAAAAAATTGCGACCTGTAGTTTGTACACAAATTAACGTTGACAGACAGACAAAGCTAAATCGAATTAGAAAGTGGTTCTGAGTCGATAGGTATACTTATCAATGGGCCTATCTCTCTTCCTTTTGGGTGTTTCAAACTAACTCACTAAGTTATAATACCATGTACCACAGTAGTGGTGTAGGGTATAAGAAGTAAAATGAAACTAACACTAACACCTGCTTCTTTGTCAGACATTTTTGATGACAGATTCAGTCATATGCTGTGATAGAGGATGTGACATATGAGCTTGAAACATATTGACATCATATTGATATAGGTTAGGTTAGGTTTAAGTGGCAGTCTGCCATCAGACTCACTTAGACGTTTTCGTTCATTGTGATGCCACAGGAACAGAAGAAAGAAGATGCATTCTACTTCCTACCGTTGAAACATCCAGATCGCTATAAAAAGCCCAATAACTTGCAAATGTTCACATCACAGACAGGTTCTCAAAGAAATTAGAACCTAAAGTGAAACTCCTTCTGACTGCTAGTGCGGGACTCACACAAAGAAGGTGTTCTATAGTCTCTTCTCCTTCGAAGTCCTCACAGCTTCTGCAAAAGTCATTGCTGGAAAACTGCAGTCTCTCAGCAGTGACAGTGACCTGTCATGGCGGACACAATGACTGTGACGTCTGTTCTAGCCAATGACAGCAAAGCGGTAGACCTCTGCAAGTCTAGATTAGGCCACATAGTTTAGGACTGCTTATAGCCCCCTCTTTGTGACCATCTTTCATTCGTTGTCCTTCGGGCCTGGTCCTGAAAACTTAGCTTACATGTCACTAGAGGCATCCCAACAGATTCCAGTTTCCCTGGAATGTATAGGGTAGTACATAGTCTCGCAAGCTCGCCCGCTTTAAAATTCCCTGGGATGTCTCTGTGACCCGGTACCCAGAACAGGTGGATTTTGAACTGTTCAGCCATCTCGTTGAGAGACATGCGACACTCTAGCCAATTACAGTAAAGCGGTAGACCTCTTCAAGTCTAGATTAGGCCGCATAGTTTAGGACTTCTTATAGCCCCCTCTTTGTGACCATTTTTCATTCGTTGTCCTTCGGGCCTGGCCCTGAAAACTTAGCTTACATGTCACTAGAAGCATACCCACAGATTCTACTATCCCTGGAATGTGTAAGGTAGTTCCTAGTCTCGCTAGTTCGTCCGCATTACAATTCCCTGGGATATCTCTGTAGCCCGGCACCCAGAACAGGTGAATTTTGAACTGTTCAGCCATCTCGTTGAAAGATCTGCGACAGTCTAAGGTGGTTTTTGCGTTCAGAAATACGTTCTACAGGGATTTAAGGGTTGCTTGGCTGTCTGAGAAGATATTTATGCCAATCTTCGTAATGACATTATATCTTAGCCATTCCATCACTTCCTTAATTGCAAGGATCACCGCTTGATTCACACTGCAGTGGTCGGGTAACCTTTTCGGTATGACCATTTCTAGATCTTTAGAGTACACCCCAAAGCCCACCTTGTCGTTTAGTTTGGAACCAGCCGTATAGAATTCTATGCAGCTTCTGTTACCAGTTAGTAATAGTGGTACAGTACTTTTTATCAGAAAAGCGCTTCAGGTAGGGTGTAACACTGCCTGGAACATCGGATATTGTATCAAGAATAACAAAGTGTCCGTAGCCGCCACATGGATAATAAAAAAGCTCCCTTAACCTCAAGGCAGTAGTCGCTGCAATTTGTCTAGCCACAATGTCCAGAGGCATCAGATGTAGCATTAAATTCAGTGTATCAGATGGTGTAGTCCTCAGTGCGGCTGTGATGCTCAAACAAGCCATCCTTTGGATCAGGTTAAGTATTGAGCAGTAGGTCGACTTTTGAAGCGTTGTCCACCAGACCACAACACCATAGATCTGACAACTGCAGTATATACCCCATGCATGACACGCGGTCTAAGCCGTCGGTCTAAAGTGCTGGAAAACGTTCCCCTAACCGCAATTGCCACGTCATAAGCATACGCGACCACTTTTACACCTTTCTCTTCCAGAGACAACAATATATTGTTAATGGCTATATTCCAAAGTAGAGGAGAGAGTACACCACCTTGAGGTAATCCACTGCTGACCTATCTTTTTAGATCCACAAGGTCCACAAGCCTGTCGTAATGCATCTTTTAGTAAGTAAGTTATTAATAAACTTTCTTACGGTAGGTTCCTTTTCTGGTCTAGAATGGATAGACGCGCGCCTTTCTTCTGTTTAGCCGAGGGACCTCTTCCGCAGTATTTTCTCCAAGGCTGAAACTAATATAACGATGATCTGAGAAGCTGTGGTCATCCAACACATCCCAGTCGCATATTCTTCTACTTATATCTTCCGATACGGAGGTAATATCTAGTACCTCCTGCTGTTCCTGATAAAGGCGGCATCTCTGAATCGTGTGTCATATATAGGGAAGCCAGCCAGTAATAAAACTTGCTTATTTCCAGGGTGGCTACTACTTAATCTTCAGTGCTTAGCGACGAAAGAAGAAAAACATTTAGACTACGCTTTGCAAGAATACACGCTCTGTGTCTCCCATTCCCCGTACCCTTGAGTAGTTTAAATCCCGAAATTCTTAGTCCACGAACCATTCCTCCACACACCCATGGTTCTTGGATAAGAACCATATATTGATATATTGATATTGATATACAACATTTTATTCCCAAAATTTGTAAAAATTTTATTTCTATACAAATTCAGTTTATTTTAAATAATTTTTGTTTTTATACCCTCCAACATATTGGGTTGCCCAAGAAGTAATTGCGGATTTTTTAAAAGAAAGTAAAACTTAGAATGAACTTTAATCAAATATACTTTTTTTCTAAAGCAAGCTAAAAGTAACAGCTGATAACTGACAGAAGAAAGAATGCAATTACAGAGTCACAAGCTGTGAAAAAATTTGTCAACGCCGACTATATGAAAAATCCGCAATTACTTTTTGGGCCACCCAATAGTATGGGAGTAAAAAAATTTCGTCATTCTGTTTGTAACTCCTCGAAATATTCATCTAAGGCCCCATAAGGTATATATATTCTTGATCGTCATGATAATTTAAGTCAATCTAGCCATGTCCGTCCGTCTGTCGAAAGCACGCTAATTTTCGAAGGAGTAAAGCTAGCCACTTGAAATTTTGCACAAATACTTCTTATTAGTGTAGGTCGGTTGGGATTGTAAATGGTTTATATCGGTCCACGTTTTGATACAGCTGCCATATAACAATTCTTATCCGAGTTGGTAAAAATTTAGGATGTTTTGACTTTCAACTTGAAATCGGTCCAAAACATGATATAGCTGTCATATAAACCTACCTGGGGTCTTGACTTTTTGAGCATCTAGAGTGCGCAATTCCTCTCCGATTTGGCCGAAATTTTGCATAATGTGTTTTGTTATGACTTCCAACAACTATACTAAGAATGGTTCAAATCGGTCCATAACCTGATATACCTGCCATATAAACCGGGGTCTGGGGTCTTGACTTCTTGAGCCACTAGAGGGCGCAATTATTATCCGATTTAGCTAAAATTTTGCATGAGGTGTTTTGTTATGACTTTCAACAACTGTACTAAGAATAGTTCAAATCGTTCCATAACCTGATATAGCTGCTATATAAACCGATAAGGGATCTTGACTTCTTGAGCCTCTAAAGGGCGCAAGTATTATCCGATTTAGCTGAATTTCTGTACAACGGCCTCTCCCATGATTTTTAACATACGTGTCGAATATGGAAGCTATACAGCTCCCCTATAAACCGATCTCCCTTTTTTACTTCTCCAGCCCCTAAAGTACGCAAATCTTAATAGATTTGGCTGACATTTTACACAATGACTTCTACAAGGGTCTCCATTATTCAATTCAATTATAGTTCGAAATGAACCATAACTTGGTTTTATTCAGAAATAAGGTAATTATAATTTTTGTTGACCATCAAATTTATAAAGATTAACTGGTTTTATTGCCATTAACATTTTATCCATTATGTTTCAAGACACTGCAACAAGTTTTAATGCTTCCTTGGTGTCTTTCAAGGAACGATACAAATTGTGTAAAACATTTAATCTGATTTTTGTGACTCATTAGCCAAATGTTTATTGTCACTGTGCAATTGAAATTCATACTGAAATGCAATATTGATTGCGCTAAAGGTTTCAAAATACGAGTTCATGCAACATTTGTTAACAGATAATTGCTAATAAGAGGAGAAGTACATAAAATGAAGTGGAGACATTTAATGGCTATAGAAGTGGACAAGTTATTAAATGCAACAATACATGTGAAAAAAAAATTGAGCCTTTAGGATGTCAGATGTCCTTGGTAAAAATTGGTCAATAAGTGACGTTGCACAGTGGGCCAAATGGCAAAAAAATTGGAAATAAGTCTACAACTTTTTATCTGTTGATTTTAGCCATACAAAATGTTCTAGACATTTGTAGAGGAGGACATAGGCTTTCAGAAAAGTGCTGTTGTTGGTCCATATCTTTAATACAGGGTGAGCTACAGGGTGTGAAAGTTGACCACTTTTGACTTCTCCAAGCTTCTGGGGGCCATAACTTTTGATCTACTCAACCGATTTACATGATTTAGGACTCTAGAGAAAGAGCTTGACAAGATCTAAAAAACTTATGCATAAAGTACCATGCCATCGTGTACTGTTAAGGAGTTATGAATTGTTTAATTTTAAAATATGAAAATTTGGCCTTGGTTTTTTTCAGTGTTTTTTAAATAACTCCGTCAATTTTAAAGCTATAAACTTCATACTTCACACAAATTATGCCAGCATATGTGTGCATAAAATACAAAAGGAATCACGTGAATATCTTTGGCGGTTTAAAAATGGCATCGTTTTCAATATGAAAAATATTTTTTTTGTCAAAAAATTGCAAAATTTTTCAAAAAAGATACTCCCATTTCCTTTAAGTTTTCGCAAACTTTGGCCATCAAAGCATTATCATTTCTTTCCATTTTCACAAAGTCGAGGTATTAAGAAAAGTTTTAAGTGCTAATTTGGCTAATTTCGATATCAAACAACACCGTTATCTTAAGACCAAAATGGCCAATTTTTTTACTAAACTTCAAAAGTTTCTCACTGGAAAAAAAGTTCCACGGGGATTTTTTCGCTTTTTTTGAACTTAAATGAAAGCTTAAAATGTTCCCAACATTTTAAGGTATGTCTCGCCATATCCTAGCCATAAATGAGATCGTAGCGATCAAAATACTGAAAAAAGTCAATTTTCAAGTAGTGCTATATTCATTGCTAAAAAACAAGTATTACGTCACATTTTATTGCAAAGATGTTAAATAAACTTTTATTTGGTAACACTTCTTCTACAAAACACAAAAAGAATCATGGAAATATCTCTATTCTATTCCATTTTATGGAACCGGCAATAAAAAAGTCAATTTTTCAAAAAAGTCGAATTTCCCAAATTTTGTTTTTGTTGTCCTAATTGCACATGACACACTATAGCCATATTTACGCAACATACCTTATCGTAAAGGAAATTTTCATACCTTTCCAACGATGTATAAAACATTTCTCAACTCGGATTCTATCTACTCTAAAATTCATTTACACTTCATTAAACTCTATATAAAAATGTCTATTTGTGAAATGGAACCTTATATGGGGCCTACACTAAAACATTGATAGATTTGCCCAGGGTTTACAATACAAATGTGTTAGAATAAAAAAAGGTCTCCTGCCAAAGTTTAAAAAAATTGGAATAAAAATATGTGTTTTAGAGCGAAAACACTTCGCATCGGCGTGCGTTTGTATAGTACCTACATCTATTTTTAATGTAAGCTGATGATTTTTGAATAAAAAGTAACCTAGAAATATACCTGCATATATATATATATTTGTGTTAAGATTTGATGCAGACAAATGTTACCTGTTTCGCTATGTCGAATTCCCAGGAAATCCACCGTATCAATGAATGTGAAAAAACCTACCCATAAAAAATTCATTGTCATTTTTTTAACCAAATTCGAGTCCAGGTAAATAATTATAGAAGAGTAAGTAAAAAGAGGCACTTTGGACCCCTTTTTACGATTGCGTCTGATACCTGAAATGGGTCATTAATTGTGAATATATTGCATAAATATTTGAACAAAATCCAAATTTTCTTCATTATATTTTGTAGAGGCGTAAAGGACATTTATAAGTTATGGAAGTCATACTGAAGTATTCCACTCTTTCGAAAATTGTATGGGACATCAAAAATGATTCCAAATCATACACGGAGTCATTTAAGGAACTTGTTTACACTTTGGACCACATATATGGAATAAGGCTAAATAAAGACGCTTTAGACAAACTTGAAAAATTCTACAAATCATTTGAGAGAAGGTTGCCAGAATGTTCATTCGCAAAAATCAAGTTTTTCAAAATGTATGAGAAGTGGCTGAAATCGGATCTACTTATTGAAATTAAACCGCTGATTCCCGGCCGGCCTAGCAAAGCATACGACGAAGTTACGGAGAAAACCAAAAAGAAAAAACAAGAGGAACTATTGGCGGCACATCCGCCAAATTTAATAAAAGATACGTTCAAAACAGCATTGTTAAAAACACAACCAAAAAATGTTGGACGAATTGTCGATGTTTTACCATTAGCATCTCCGAAAAGGGTAAAGAGAATGGTAGAAAGTATTCCAACTCCAAAATCGACTACAGAATTCACGGAGGAAGATGCACTGGCCCTGATTTTGAACCTAGGCCTCTCAAGAAACAAATACTCAACAATGAGGAAGGCTCTTCGTGAAAAAGGATGGGGTTGTTTACCCTCAAAACATAAATTGTACAACACCAGGACGAAAATGGTGCCATGAAATATATACGTGGACGAATTAAAAGCAAGAGTGAAACTTGCTGATCTTGTTGAAAATACAGCTGTTAGAATTATTTCTAATTTTACTGAAGAACAGTTGAACACATGTAATAATTCCGAAGTGGTTTTGATCAGCAAATGGGGTTGTGATGGATCATCTGGATTTTCCGAATATAAGCAACAAACAGAAATAGATACCAACTTCGCATCAATTTTCATGGCATCATTAGTACCATTGAGAATGAGATTGTACAAGGACCAATCTTCATCATCGAAAGAAAATGCATTTCAAGATATATGGATAAATAGAACACCTGGGTCAAAATATTTATGTCGCCCAATTCGGTTTGAGTATACAAAGGAAGACCGGAACACAACACGATCTTTGGTGAACGAAATAAAGGAAGAAATTGCTGCATTACCCATGATTGTTATAAACCAATTGGGAAGAAATATAAAAGTTTCGTTTCAACTACAACTCACTATGATCGATGGAAAGGTGGCAAACGCATTAACTGGCGTTATGTCCAATTGGAGATGCAATATTTGTGGCAAGAAGAATGGGCAATTCGAGGACAAGTCTGATGAAAATTTAGTAAACGAAAATGCGCTCAATTTCGGTATTTCGCCCCTGCACTGTAGAATTCGATTCATGGAGTATTGTTTGCATTTATCGTATGACCTTAAATATCGGACTAGCCCTGGAAACCGCGATGTCTCTGCTAGAAACAACCAAGATCTTCACAAAATGAGGCAGGAAGAGAAGAATCGAATCCAGTTGGAGTTTAAACAAAAGGGACTTATAATAGATAAACCTCTTTACGGATACGGAAGCACAAATGATGGCAACTCGGCAAGGCGGTTTTTTGAGGACCCCGTATCGACATCTAAAATAACCGGTCTTGATGAACACTTGCTAAGACGATTCAAAGTGATTTTGGCTGTAATCAATAGCAAAAAGATGATAAATTCAACCAAATTTGAAGCTTATAGTAATGACACAAAAAACATTTTATCTGATTTATATTCGTGGAAAGCTTTAACACCGACAGTACATAAAGTCTTACATCATGGCAAGGAAATTGTGGAATACAACATACTTCCGTTAGGAGAACTTACAGAAGAAGCTCAGGAATCCCGTAATAGAGATGTTAAACAGTTCCGGCTTTTCAATACCCGAAAGAGCACCAAATTTAACCAAAATTATGATTTACTTCAATATTTATTGTTATCGTCTGATCCGGTACTATACAGCATCAGAACTAAATGGCTACCAAAAATATGTGACGATATAGATAAGGACGATCCCGATGCCATTCAAATTAAAGAGCTTTTAAATTTTGATACCTTAGATTATTTGGTAGAGAATAAAATCAAATAATACAAAACTAAAATGCTTTTTTATTTTGGGAGTAGCTAATATACATATAAACGCACGCCGATGCGAAGTGTTTTCGCTCTAAAACACATATTTTTATTCCAATTTTTTTAAACTTTGGCAGGAGACCTTTTTTTATTCTAACACATTTGTATTGTAAACCCTGGGCAAATCTATCAATGTTTTAGTGTAGGCCCCATATAAGGTTCCATTTCACAAATAGACATTTTTATATAGAGTTTAATGAAGTGTAAATGAATTTTAGAGTAGATAGAATCCGAGTTGAGAAATGTTTTATACATCGTTGGAAAGGTATGAAAATTTCCTTTACGATAAGGTATGTTGCGTAAATATGGCTATAGTGTGTCATGTGCAATTAGGACAACAAAAACAAAATTTGGGAAATTCGACTTTTTTGAAAAATTGACTTTTTTATTGCCGGTTCCATAAAATGGAATAGAATAGAGATATTTCCATGATTCTTTTTGTGTTTTGTAGAAGAAGTGTTACCAAATAAAAGTTTATTTAACATCTTTGCAATAAAATGTGACGTAATACTTGTTTTTTAGCAATGAATATAGCACTACTTGAAAATTGACTTTTTTCAGTATTTTGATCGCTACGATCTCATTTATGGCTAGGATATGGCGAGACATACCTTAAAATGTTGGGAACATTTTAAGCTTTCATTTAAGTTCAAAAAAAGCGAAAAAATCCCCGTGGAACTTTTTTTCCAGTGAGAAACTTTTGAAGTTTAGTAAAAAAATTGGCCATTTTGGTCTTAAGATAACGGTGTTGTTTGATATCGAAATTAGCCAAATTAGCACTTAAAACTTTTCTTAATACCTCGACTTTGTGAAAATGGAAAGAAATGATAATGCTTTGATGGCCAAAGTTTGCGAAAACTTAAAGGAAATGGGAGTATCTTTTTTGAAAAATTTTGCAATTTTTTGACAAAAAAAATATTTTTCATATTGAAAACGATGCCATTTTTAAACCGCCAAAGATATTCACGTGATTCCTTTTGTATTTTATGCACACATATGCTGGCATAATTTGTGTGAAGTATGAAGTTTATAGCTTTAAAATTGACGGAGTTATTTAAAAAACACTGAAAAAAACCAAGGCCAAATTTTCATATTTTAAAATTAAACAATTCATAACTCCTTAACAGTACACGATGGCATGGTACTTTATGCATAAGTTTTTTAGATCTTGTCAAGCTCTTTCTCTAGAGTCCTAAATCATGTAAATCGGTTGAGTAGATCAAAAGTTATGGCCCCCAGAAGCTTGGAGAAGTCAAAAGTGGTCAACTTTCACACCCTGTAGCTCACCCTGTATTAAAGATATGGACCAACAACAGCACTTTTCTGAAAGCCTATGTCCTCCTCTACAAATGTCTAGAACATTTTGTATGGCTAAAATCAACAGATAAAAAGTTGTAGACTTATTTCCAATTTTTTTGCCATTTGGCCCACTGTGCGTTGGTCTAAATGGACCCATTTTTTTTGGCGATTTTCGGTAAAAATTGGGTATTTAAAGTGCAATTTAGCATCAGTGAGCCCTTAAATAAATATATTTATCGATTAAATTAATCCGCACATTCAGTGGGCTGGTACACGCAAAAAAAAAAATAAAACATTTTGGACATTTTTACGGCAAGCAAAATACTTTCACTACGAAGTTTTTCTGATTATTGTAACTATGTAACGTAACGCTTCAAAATACGAAACGTTGCACAGTGGGAAAAAACCGAAAAAACTACTTAATAATAAGCCGGTGAGAACGGATAGAAATATCTCTTTGAAATTTGAAGTGGTTAGAGCTTGGTTGTTGAGATATTGTGCAAACTTTCTAGCACTAAGGTGTTCCGGGCATCTCTTGGCAGGGCCCTAAAGTAGGTCACCTCGGCATTTTGAAAAATTGTTCGGGCTGCCAAATCTTCGAAATTAGGAAAACTATAGTGGATAAAGATTCTAATGCTAAAACATCAGGCAGTGAAGAGACAGAGAACCCATTGCCGCCTAACGCACAGGGAGCCGACGATGAGACCACAATCTACTCCTAAGTAGCCCATTTACTCAAGATTTGGAAAACTAGTATAGGCAAATATCCTAATATTGGAACATCAGGCAGTGCAGGGACGGTAGACTTAATACAGCCTAAGAAACAGGGACACAATGATGGAACCATTACCGACTTTCTCAAGATTCGGAAGACTAGGATATGCAAATGAAAATTTTGCCCATGAACATTCCACTAAAGAACAGGGGCAAACCTCTCACTTATCAATGAGTGCAGTCCTATTAAAGTTTTAAGCCCAATGATAAGGGGCCTCCTTTATATAGCCGAGTCCGAACGGCGGCCACACCTCTTTGGAGAGAAGTTTAACATGGAATAGAACCTCACAAATGTTGCCAGCATTAGGAGGGGAAAACCAACGCTGAAACATTGTTTCTGATGGTCTCGCCAGGATTCGAACCCAGGCATTCAGCGTCGTAGGCGGACATGCTAACCTCTGCGCAACAGTGGCCTCCAAATAGGATACGCAAAGATCCTAATATTAAAACATCAGGCGGTGCAGTGACTGGAATCTCAATGCAGCCTAAGAAACAGGAACAGGGAGCAGGTCCTCCATCTAATGCTGGACTAATGATTGAGGTAATCCAGATAAACCTCCACCGGAGCAAGACTGCTACACACGCTTTAATGGAGAAAATCAAAGCGTACACGCTGGCGGTAGGCCTACAGGCCTACAAGCCTTACGCCCTTTCTACTCAAAACCATGGAACGCATTGTTGTTACCATGATAAAGAGTGGGCAGCGTGCCTATGTCTAGCGAAGGTCGGTGGAGACTGCCCTGCACGAGGTTGTGCATAAAATAGAAGAATCCGTCGATGTCAAAGCGTACACGCTGGCGGTATGCAGTGACATCGAGGGGGCTTTTAACAATGTGCGGACCGACAGACCGATCCAATCCTTATACCAATACCGGATGGACCCGATCCATAAAGACTGGATAAACTATATGCTAAGGAACAACTGGATAAATTGCGGGTCCCATGACATTAGATATGGGACGGGGTCCTTAGAGACTGGATAAACCATATGACAAGGAACAGGTGGATAAATTGCGGGTCCCATGACATAAATATAAGGGAGAAAGTGGCACAGGGCACGCCACAGGGGGCATTTTATGGCCACTACTTTGGGTCACCACCATAAATAACCTATAACGGATGCTGACTGGGGAGGGATTTGAACCCGTCTGCGACGCAGACGATTTTGTAATACTTCTTAGGAAGAAGGATCTGACCCAGCTATGCAGAAGAGCCGAAAGGGTCTTGCTTATGGCATATGACTGGGCTAGACCCAGAGGTCTCAA
Source organism: Stomoxys calcitrans (assembly GCF_963082655.1). Lineage (NCBI taxonomy): Eukaryota > Metazoa > Arthropoda > Insecta > Diptera > Muscidae > Stomoxys > Stomoxys calcitrans. Next base: position 137,817,818 of record NC_081555.1, read on the forward strand.
TGTTAACCCAGAGAAGACAAAAATATGCCTGTCCACGAGGAAAACGAAGATGGGCCAATTTGACGCACCACGTTTCCTGAATAAAACGATTTCGATATCTGACAATGTCAAATACTTAAGGGTAATCTTGGATAGGAACTCAATTGGAAATTTCACATTCAAAAGCGTACTGAGAAGGCTCACAGATGTTGGGCACTATGTAGACGGGCCGTAGGTTCTAAATGGTGCCAGATTCCGAGGATGGTCCACTGGCTCTACAGAAGCGTGATTAGAGCAATACTTACTTACGCCTCAGTAGTTTGGTGGACTGCTATGATGAAAAAGTGCAACACAAGGACCATACAACAAGTTCAGAGAACATGTTGTCTTGGCATAGGTGGAGCGATGAGGACCACGCCCACTAGGGCACTGGAGATAATTCTATATGTCCGACCCATTGACATACAGATTAAATGCGAAGCAGCCACTGCGGCTATGAGTCTTAAGGCGATGGGAGAATGGATTGAGGAAGGGAGCAACTCATACCATCACGGTAGAATCAAGACGAGGATAGGAAACCTGGAAGGAAGGGAAGAGTTTTCCCGATGGGATACCTGAGATGAACCTTGAGGTCGAGTGCTAGACACTGCTGCCAGCGGCACAGTCTTAGATTGACGGAACCCTAGTATTGCAATATGGAAGATCATGTTACACAGATGGATCAAAGCTAGGAGACAGAGTGGACCTGGGAGTCTACATTGAGAATCCAGGGACTGAGATCTGTTACAGACTGCCTGACCATAATACGGTCCTACAGGCGGAGATCCGGACGATCACGGAATACTTGCGGTGATGTGGTGCTAATGGGAGGACGTCGTGTGTGAACATCCTTACGGACAGTAAAATTACCATAAGGCTAATATCACGAACAGTATTGCAGTGTAAGAAGGAGATTAACGCCTTTTCTGAGGATAGCACAATCCGCATCGTTTGGGTGCCGGGCCATAACGGAGTAAGGGGGAATGAAAGGGCAAACGATTTGGCGGTGAAGGCCAGAGGACTGCCGTCAATAAACTTGGTTACCCCAAAACCTTACGGAACGACACAGTCCGATTTAAGGGAGTGGGCGACAAACGCGTATGTAACACTGTGGAACAGCGAAACAGTCAATAGGACGGCCTATGGGGTGATCCAGATCGTGAGTGGACAAGGCTATTACTGAAAGGAAGTAAGAAGGAGGGCATTACAGCTTTTGGTGCCATAACGGGATACATAGGACTACTAGCTCACTTATGCAAAATAGGTGCGGCAAGTTGGAGACGTTGAGACGTTGGGGCCCTGCTTTCGCGGCCAACAGACACCGGTACTTAGGTGGGGACACGATACCAGACATGAACCAACTTAGGGGAGTGGTATGGAAAACATTTAAGGATTTTGCACGGAATTCCTAACTTAGATTTTGTTTTACGAGATGCCTTTTTTGGGTTTTAGAGCGTACAACAAGCCGATACCGACTAAGGTGTATATCCATAGTGATATGGGGGGATTAGTAACTGCACCCTCTTTTCAATCTAACCCAACCTAACCATACCATGCAATTTGTTCTTTCTTATTATAAAGAAACCTCATTAGTAAGTGTAAGCCAAGTAACTTCATCTTAATTACACTAAAAGTAGCATTTTATATTCTAAATCTTTGCGTTCTATCTTAAAAAGCTTTAATAACGGGGGGTAATTAGTTAATTGTATTTCCCAAACGGTAATCACAGCAACAGCAAGTTTTATAATTTATTTTTTTTTTCTTCATAATAATTATGTTCTGTGGTGTGGCTGTGGTTGGTGATTAAAATTGCTCTTACTGTTGCTGATATTCGATAATGTTGCTTTGGCGCGTCGCAGCTATTGCTGTGGCAGTGGCATTCATATGGCATTTGTGGGTATTCTCCTCAAGTTCAACGTCACGCATTGCCAATGAAAACTAAGGTAAAAATTAGATGAACTTTAAACGATCCATGAGCTCTGTCTGGTCTTGGTAATTCAATCAGCAATGCCATTGTAATTGCTTTGGAGATTATTGAAATTTTTTTTTGGTGTAAAGCTTGACATCAAGGGCTTACAGATGAGGTGGAGAATTAAAGCAAAAGGCTAAAATAAGTAGAAAAATGTTTTATCGGGGAATTCACAACGAACGGAAGGGCAGATAACTCAACAAAAGAGAGCATACCAAGAAATAAAATAATTTTTATACACACCACCATAGGATGGGGGTATACTAATCTAGTCATTCCGTTTGTAACACCTCAAAATATTTGTCTAAGACCCCTTAAAGTATATATATTCTTGATCGTCTCGACTTTCTCAGTCGATCTAGCCATGTCCGTCCGTCCGTCTGTCAAAATCACGATAGAGGTCGAACGCGTGAAGCTAGCCGCTTAAATTTTGCATATATACTTAATATTGATGTAGGTCGTTGGGGATTGCAAATGGACCATATCGGTTCAGATTTAGATACAGCTCCCATATAAACCGATCTCCCCCATTTGACTTCTTGAGCCCCTGGAAGCCGCCATTTGTATCCGATTTGGAAATTTTGCACGTAGTAATCTGTTAAGACTTTCAACAACTGTGCCAAGTACTGTTCAAATCGGTCTATAACCTGATATAGCTCCCATATAAACCGATCTCCCTATTTGACTTCTTGAGCCCTTACAAAAACAGCTGAACCGATTTTTTTTAAATTTTCACAGATGGTGCATAATGATCCCGTGGTGAAAATAGGGTACTAAATTTTTTCAAGGGGAGGCGGACTCTCCCCCTTACCCTTATTTTCCAAAACGCCAGATCTCGGAGATGGGTGGGGCTATTTAAGCGAAATTTTGTGCGCTCTCTTAAAAAAACCTAAAACCAAAAACTTGGTATCCAAATTTCGGATGGGATACCAAGAGGAGCCGCTTCACCCCCCAACCCTACTAAATATATATAAAGACCAATCACGACAATATGGGACTTAAATGAAAGGTATTTAAAAGTAGAAAATGTATCTGATATCCTATTGTCGGACCAAGTGTTTAGGAGACCACCCCATCCCCAAAACCCCTCTAAATCGGACATATTTACTGACCATACCAATATGGGACTGAATTGAAATGTATTTGCAAGTAGAATACGAATTTCATATCCAAATGTGGTACCAAGTTTCTGGGGGTACACCCCTTCCTCAAAACAACTCCCCAAACAAGATTTTTTAATTCAAATGGCAATACGGGGTATTTGAGTGTAGAATACGAATCTGATATCCAAATGTGGGAGCAAGTGTTTGGGGGACCGCCCTCCCCAAAAACACCCCCCAAAGAGGACAAATTTACGATCATAGATATATGGGCCTTAAATGAAAAGTCTACGGGAGTAAAGCAGAAATCTGATATTAATATTCGGGAAAAAGTATCTATGGGGCACTGCACCCCCATAATACTACCCAAAATAGGACGTATTAGCTGACCATTGCAATAAGAGGCTCAAGTAAGAGGTATTTTAGAGAAGAACACGAATCTGGTATATATTTTCAGGGCCAGGTCACTGAATGGCCGTCCATCCCCCAAAACATCCCCAAACCGGACACCCTTATAACAACCACCATATTTTTTAGATAGTTTTAGGACCCATACCTTAAACCGGACATATTTGCTTTTGCAATAAGGGGTTTAAATGAAAGGTGTTTGAGTTTAGCAAATGTATTAGATATCATATTTGCGGCCAATGACAATATGGGGTTCAAATGAATGATATTCGAGAGTAGAGTAAGATGCTGATATATTTTCAGTGTTTTTTAAGTGTTTGGGCGACCACCCCACTCCCTAAAACACCACTAAATCAGATATATTTTCTGACCATGTCAATGTAGAGCTCAAATGAAAGGTATTGGGCAGTAGAGCACGAAATTGATACCCACTTTCTGGGGGTCTACCTCTTTCCCAAAACTCCCCACAAACAGCAATTATTTACTGACCATCGCAAAATGGAGCTCAAATAAAGGTTTTAGGAGTTAATACGAATCTGATATCCAAATGTGGGGCAATGTATTTGGGGCACCGCCCCTTCCCCAAAACACCCCCTAAAGAGTACATATTTACCAATGCATCCATGGCAATAGTGGGTCAAATGAAAGGTTTTTGACATAAGAAAACGAATTCCATAACCAATTTTAGGGCCAAGTGTTTGGGGAACGAACATCCCATAAACTACCCTTAGACCAATGTAGAGTTGAGAGTAGAGCACGTTGATGGTATTTTTTTCTGGGCTAAGTGTCTCTGAGACCACATCACCCTCAAAAACACCCCTAAATCGGACATACATATTAAACGATCATGGTAATATGGGGCTCAAATTAAAGGTATTAGGGAGTAGAGCACGAAATGCATACCCACGTTTCTGGGGGTCCGCACCATCTCCTTAACCCATCCACCACCACCCGGACCCACTACCAAAATCCCAATGAGAATATCGGGCTCAAATAAAGTCTTTTAAGAATGGAGTACACCTAACATCCAAACTTAAATGACCATAAACCCTCCGAGCGAATTCATAGACCAATAAAGATCACATGGAATTCAGATAAAGGCATATATATTGTTGTATTCTTAGTCAAGCGATATACCCATACTATTTTCGTAGCATGGTATTACCCTAAAAGCTTATTAATTGTTGAAAATAAGTAGTCAAAGGTTAATTTTTTTTTTCATACAAAGTAAAATAAGTAAAAACTTGGTAAGTTCAGCCGTGCCGAACTTTGGATACCCACCACCAAGGATATAATAATCATCCTATCTCATTATAACTCCGATACTATATCCGTGGTTATATCTTATTAGGGGCTGGTCTCGATCATATTTTATTCAGGCCCCGAGAACTTATATACAAGTAATATTTTCAGTCACTAAATCTGCTTTATATGGGATTAAGACTTTAAATTGGAAGATCGGTCTATATGACAGCTATATGCTTGATTTGATTCATATTTGGGTCGGATGTCGGGAGGCTTAAAACATCTCACTATTTCAAATTTCAAAGAAATCGGGTAACAAATAAAGCTGTTATGAGCCTCAGACCCTTAATCGGCAAATCGGTCTATATGAAAGCTCTATCTAAACGCAGTCCGATCTTTACCATATTTGGGTCAGATGGCGTGTGCCTTAAAAAAGACTCACTGATTCCAATTTCAGCGAAATCGATTAATAAATGCAGCTTTGATGGGCTTCAAACCCTTTATCGGCAGATCGGAATATATGGCAGCTATATCTAAATAAAGTCCGATCTGAACCATATTAGGGTCGCATATCGAGAGGCTCAAAATAACTCACTGATTCAAATTTCAGCGAAATCGGGTAATAGATAAAGCTTTTATGGGCTTCAGACCCTTTATCGGCAGATCGGTCTATATGGCAGCTATATCTAAATATTCTCCGATCGGAACCATATCTAGGTCGGATATCGAGAGGCCTTAAGCTAAGATAGTTTCGTTATTTTAGGTCAATTATTTTTGATGGTTTTATTCAACTTATTTCCAATATTTCAGTTGACTTTGTCTAACGGTTTACGAGAATTGAAGAGTTACACTAAAAAGTGGTGGTCTTCGCTTCACTTTGACAATTTTTATACCCTACACCACCATTGTGGTGCAGGATATTATAGCTTTGTGCATTTGTTTGCAACACTAAGAAGGAGAAGAGCTAGACGCCTCGTGCCCGATTACCGATTGCCCGATGTCCTAGAGCCAAAATAATCAGGAATTATAAAACCCAATTTTTAATTTTTTCAAAAAATGTTAAAAAAGTTTTTCTAAAGAACAAATTTCAGCGTTAGATTTTCTAATGACAAACCTTCAGCACGGGCCGAACCCCCCTTGAAATTATTTTTTAATGACAAAATTTCATTAAATTCTTTTTAAAGACAAAATTTTAATATAAATTTTTCTAAAGCCAAAATTAAAAAAAAAAATCAATAAAATTTTTCTAAAAACTAAATTATCATGATTTATTAAGGACTAAATTACAGCGTAAAACTTTCTAAAGACAACCTAACCTCGAAATTAATTTTTAAAGCCAAGATTTCAATGAAAATGTTATGCCATCTCAATGCTTTTTGCGACACCACATATTGCCTAAACATTTTTAATGTCTTTTCATTATGTTTATGTCCCAAGCAATATTTTCACAAACTGTTGTCTTGAGATCAATTTGAATAAATATTTTTAAAGCGATTTTTTTTTATATTTTCGTGATTTCCGAACATCTTCCAGCCCGAGATCATGAACAAAGATTTCTATTCAAAGAATAGCATAGAAAAGAACTTATAAAAGTTTGAGCAAGTGTGTGTAATAATTCAAAACACTTTGGTTGGTTAATGGATCGCTGGATTTCTGTTACACCATGTAACTCATCAGCACCTTTGCCAAATTGATTAAGGTGCTCTGCATACCCAACGACTATTGAGTACGGTGTAGAGCACGCTTTTGGTTTGAAACAGGGCTCAATAAGTCCTCTAACTCTTCTTAGCGCAGCAAGAGAGAAGAAAGTCTTTCTTTCCACTATTCCGATATAAACTAATCATCAATGCTAAGAACAACAAACACATCAACATTGGCAAACTCAAAAGCGTGCTCTACATTGTACTACCTTAAGTATTATGAACGAAAAACTTTAATGAAATTCGACTGATAACACAACACTTTTATTAAAATTTTATCATAAATAAAGGGAATGTCCTAATGAAAAAAATCAGAAAGTCTTTAATCTGCAAAAATAATTGTAATAAGTATTAATTTTCTCTGTGAAACACCAACTCACCTTAAGGGAGGATATGTGTTAAAATAATATTAGTCATCAGACTTTTATCTATGAGAGCAAGTTTATATTACACTTACGTTTGCCGCTAGGGGGTCATTTGACATCAATTTGTAGGCAAAGAAAGAAAAACGTTTACAACTGCAATAACATAGAAATCTCTCTCGAGTTTCTGATTTTTTGGTTCTTATTTTTTCTCCAATAAATTGGGAAAACTTCAGGACTTATGAAGACATAATGGAAATTATAGTCATATACGAAAATTGTTGGGTGCAATTTTTACCGGACATCTTTTCCATCAAACCCGGATTTCAATCGATTTTAATAAAGTTCAAGAAGAAATTAGTGACATCATTTCATTATATTTTCACAGTAAGAGAAGAATTTTGGCAATTTTGAAAAAATGTGCACAGTCCCGCCCCTCCCTCAAAATAAAATCCTGGCTATGTCCCTGGCTCTGATGTATATCCTTCATCCTTTATGGCCCTTTAAGCCTGTAGTAGCCACAATTTGGGTCCAATCATTGAAAAAATTAGAATATTTTGTTTGTTTCTCTTTCGAGACGAGCTGAATGATCGAAGATGCAAATGGAAAAGGAAAGCCAAAGGTAGCAACACACACCTACCACTATGAGACGCCTTTCGCCTTTGGTTAAAAGACTTTTCAACCATATTAGGTGTGATGGCTTCAAGGACCGTGCGTTGGTATGTAGTATTTAAATCGTATTAATTGCGAAAACGCATCTATGATACAATTACCACATTAACCAAGCTCGACAATCCTGCTTATTAGATGTACTTTTTCCAATGCATTTATTTTTGTGTAATGGCAGACATTCTGTCTGTGGTAAATTACACTTTCTTCCGTACAACACATAATTTAGTTCATCTGTTGGAAGTTGTATTGATGACTTCGAACGCTAAGACAACGGCAATTGCTCTCGCCGTTGCTCCGTGGTCCCAGGTTCGAATCCTGGCCGGGCTCTGACCAATTTTTAATTTTTCAAGTTTTTTGCCTGTTAGGGTGTAATCACCAAATTTCACAATTTTTGTTTGTTTCTCTTTCGAGACGAGCTGAATGATCGAAGATGCAAATGGAAAAGGAAAGCCAAATGTAGCAACACACACATCAACCACTATGTGACGCGTTTCGTCTTTCGTTAGAAGACTTTTCAACCATATTAGGTGTGATGGCTTCAAGGGTATGTTGTATTTAAATCGTATTAATTGCGAAAACGCATCTATGATACAATTACCACATTATCCAATATGGCTCTTTAAGGCTGAAGTAGCCATAATTGAGGTCCTAACGTAAGAAAATCTTACAAGATTCTATTCAATATTTCAATAGGTATGCAAATTTAAGGGCTGACTAGATTTCAATATAGGTTCCATGTATTAGAAGTAGTACGGTGGTGAAGGACATTACATAGGCGACTGCGCCCGACTTTTGTCTTTCTTTACTTTTTTTATATAAATAAAAAATTCCTTCTACATCATTTGAACCTTTGACAAATTTTTCACGTCAAATTTTAAATTATTTCTATCTATACTCTATTATTTTCCACTTTTAATGTTCAAATACCAATACATCAAAGATAAGCTAAATAGTCATGTTATAATTTCATTGTCAAATCTTTATATCTTTCATATTAATAAAAAAAAATGTTTACAAGGAACTGAAGATAATAACATTTACCGTCATACCTTCATTCATGCATCCCCTCCCCAAACACGTTTTTTACGACTTTGGATTAACCTTTTTTATGTATAGAAATGTTTATAACGTTTAAATAGCTGTTGTTTTATTTTTCATCATCGTTTAAGCTCTGTTTGTTACAATTAAAAAAATTGCAATCTTTTCGTAATACCATTTAATAAACTGTAAAAACAATGTTACTTAAACCACCATCAAAGTAGACACAGCTAGCTCGTCAGCCAATTCACTTCCATCCAAAAAAAAAAAAAAACTTAACGCTCCAATCGAAGAAATAAAGCAACTTATACGACCATTTTGGATTTGATGGAAACATGGAAAATCTTTTCCTTTGCAAAATGTTGTGACTAATGATGGCAAAAACGCTACACCACCCCCTCCTCAACTTCTTTAGTGCTTTTAGACTAAAACGCAAACGGTTACTTTGTGTTAACCTGCGCACATGCTCTGTTATTAATCATCACTCATTCTCATCTACGAACCATGTGGCTGGCTGCATGTTAGCGATCTGATAGCCAGAGCCAACTTAGTAACAGGTACCATCTGTTTCCATGGCACATGGTCACCACTTCCGAAACTGGCATAATAGTTGTTGCCCTGTCTAGTGTGTCCATAGCCGGCTTTGGCTATGCCGCAATGCGGCAAGAAGTCTAAAATCGAAGCGAAACGAAACGAATCATACAAATCGTATAATTTCCTTTCTCTTTTAACACAAGCTTCAAATCACTTTTCAAAGTAATCATCATGGTACGCTTCACTTCAAAGAGCGTTTAAGGTTTTCAATATTTTTCCATCCGATGGAAAAACATGCAAAATTGAAAATACAAAAATTAGTTTAAAATAAAAATAGTTTAAAAGTAAGAAAAAATCTTATATATAAAAATCAATTTGTGTTTGTTTGTTTGTGTGTTCCTTATGGACTCAAAAACAGCTTAACCGATTTTCTTGAAGTTTTCACAGATGGTGCATAATGATCCCGTGGTGAAAATAGGGTACTACATTTTTTGATATCTTCCGGGGGGGTGCTGACCCTCCCCCTTACCCCAATTTTCAGAAACGCCAGATCTCTCAGATGGGTGGTGCGATTTAAGCGAAATTGTGTGTGCTCTCTTATACTTAATTTACATTAATTGGCTATGACAGAATATTTGTTCCACTAGTCGAACGTAGAATAGCGTTCCAAGCGCCACGATCTGCTGCGCTCATTCTAAAATCTCTGACACCAAGTTTTGAGCGCAGCCGTTGTATTTTGATGCGTGTAACTATGTTATTGTCGTCATACAGCTCACACAGCTCGTGGTTCATACGTCGCCTATATTCTCCATTAACGCAAACTGGTCCATATATTTTACGAAGAATCTTTCTCTCAAATACTCCAAGCACTGCCTCATCTGCTTTCACAAGTACCCATGCTTCAGAACCATATAACAACACGGGTAGTATCAGTATAGTGTAATCTTCGTCTGTCGAGAGGTGGCCTTGTTTATAAACTGCTTACTTAGTCCAAAGTAGCAGCTGTTTGCCAGTATTATCCTTCGCTTTATCTCAAAACTGGTGTCATTCGTTTCGGTTACGGCGGTGCCGAGGTAGATAAAGTTACTGATTGTCTCAAAGTTGTGATTCCCAACTTTCTCCATCTTCTTTATTTGCTCGGTTGTGCAAGGCTTTTTGGGAGTTGAAACCATCCATTTCGTCTTATCTCCATTTACTGCCAGACCCATCTTCTCTGACTCTCTTTCGATTCTTTCAAAGGCTGCAGTTACTACTTCCGGTGACCGACCTATGATATCGATGTCGTCGGCATAGGCGAGTAGCATGTGTTCTCTTGTGATTAGTGTGCCATATCTATTCACATCTGCATCTCGTATAATCTTCTCCAGCAGGATATTAAAGAGATCACACGATAGCCTGTCTCCTTGTCTGAAACCTCGTTTGGCATTAAATGGTTGGGAGAGATTCCTTGCTATTCTTACTGAGGAACTCGTCTCAGCAAGTGTCATCCTGCAGAGTCTTATTAATTTTGCAGGGATACCAAACTCAGGCATGGCTTGAAATACCTATGAACGTAAAGGAGTATCGAAAGCGTCTTTGTAGTCAACAAAAAGATGGTAGGTGTTGATTTGTCCTCAGGTCTTTTCTAGGATTTGGCGCAGTGTGAATTTACAGTGGATTTACAAGATCTAAAGCCGCATTGATAGAGCCCAATTATCTCAATGACTTTGGGTTTTAATCTTGGCACATTTCGCCTTGTCTCCTTTCTTGTGTACGGGTACATAGTATGTTGAGGTTCCAATAATCGGGTGTGCGTTCTTCTAGCCAGATTGCGCAGAAAAGCTGTTGCATACGCCTTATCAGCTTGTCGCCGCCGATCTTAAATAGTTTAGCGGGTAACCCGTCGACTCTTGCTGCCTTGTTGTTTTTTTGTCGAGTCACTGCTACCTGGACCTCATTCTGAATAGGAGGTAAACATTCTATACCATCATCATTGATTGGTTTTACGGTATCCTCTTGTCCGCCAACGTCGGACACTAGCATATGAGTAAAATGTTCTTTCCATATCCTCAGCATGTTATCTGTGTCCGTTACCTGATTTCCTTCTTTGTCTCTGCAGGAGGATGTGCCTACACCAAAGCCATCGGTTTGATGTTTAATTCTTTGGCAAAATTTCCGGACTTCATTCTGACTCCTGTACATCTCAATTCGCTCACACTCACGCCTTTCCATTGAATTTTTCTTTCTGCAATATAGACTTTTTCCTCTCTCCTTTTCTCTCGATACCCCTGCTTTATCTGGCGCGTTGCTACTGATTGCAGGGTTGCACTATATGCCGCATTCTTGGCTTCAGTCGCATCTCGACACTCTTGGTCGTGCCATGGGTTTCTTGGAGGAGGCTTCCGGTACCCAAGTACGGATTTTGAGGTATTTTCCATGGAGTGATCTGCCAAATTGACTTCTTGAGCTCTTGGAAGCCGCAATTTTTGTCCGATTTGGCTGAAATTTTGCAGATAGCATTCTGTTATGACTTCCTCCTATGGTGGAGGGTATAAAAATGAACATCGAACCACAAATGTCTTCGTAAATTGCAAAATACAAAGCCAATCTCGGCCAAAATTCAAACAAATAAAAATAAAAACTCGTGTATCCCCAAAACCAGGGGAGATATTGTACACCTCAAGTGGACATTTTTGTAGGGATTTGTGAGCACTATCCAGCAAAAAAAAAATTGGCAGCCAGAACAAGAGGCGCCCAAACCACCAAGGGCGTTGAAATTTTTCACACTATCTCGTTAACAACCTAGTTTTCTAACCACTTCAAATTTCAAAGAGATGTCTCTACCCGTTCTCACACGGTATATCTTATACTAATTTTTTTCGATTTTCTCCCACTGTAGGAAGGCATACTAATATCTGGGCTTCAGTGGCCTCCTTCAGAGGTGACATCATAACAAATTTGTCTTAAAAAAAATTTCATTATAATATGGTCTTAAAAGATTTTTTTTAATGTGTTTTTCTTGAATATTTCACTTTTATCAGGCTTCGATGAAATTTATTAGATTTCTCCTTTGGGGAAAAGGGTTAAACTAAACATTTTTTGACTTTTGTTTGCACTGAGAATTTATTTTTTAAAAATCATAAAAATCAATCTGTGCGCAATTTGTATCTATCGTAAAATGTTCTCAACTATGGCATAAAAAATCATTGACCACTCAACATCGCCGAAGGCATTAAAGGCGATCTTGTAGTAACCATCCTGTATATGGTGGGGAAATCCCTCTTGGGTAAAAACACAATTGTCCAATGTGTAATTTCTCTTCTCTAAAGGTGGCACAAAATCCCCCTTGAATACCGGCAAATTCGAACAATCCTTTAGTGTTTCCATCAATGCATTCTTATAGAAATTGTTCATAAACTCAAAAATATGCTGCCTCTGTATAGAGAAGGGTATGGGCTTATAATCCCCGTTTATGCTGTCACTTCGGTACGTTTTTACTTCTATCTATTATAATATGAGAGATAAAAAATTAAAAAAAAAATCAACAGAACGAGATCCTATTTACCTCATTGGAGTCACCTTCTACTACGTCATAATTGAGAAACATCGTTCCTGCGCAAGCGTAAACTCCACGACTGGCTCTAGTCGCATTCAGTTCATAGAACAGCACTAAGTCGGTATCAGAGGAATAACTATCCATTGAGATCAGCTCGTATTCCCAAGTATGCTAAAATTATTAAGAAAATGATTCGAATCCTTTCCAATATAGTGATGTAACCATTTAGTTACCTGGCCATAACGGGATAATCCCATGCCAATACAAAAATTAAGTATCAAAACTTCAATTTGAACATTTCTGGGTAGATTCATTTCAACAATTGAATTTTTAAATTTCAATATTCTTTGAAATGAGTTTGAGTTGTGAAAGTACTGAACATTGAAAATTTTGAATTTATACCAGTTGGCAATTTCTAATTTGTTAAAATCATGATATCCATACATCGAGGCAATTAATAACACGTTGTATTGAATTAAATTCCATTACAAGCATGTACATGAATTTTTCTAATATTTGATTACAATCAAACTATCAACAATTGGATTAGAAAACAAAGCAAATGATGATTTAAACAAGTAACCAATGTATTTAATTTCGTCGGTAAAAACTTTGTATATGACAGCCATGTTCATCAAAATTAGTTCCGATCTGGATATTAACATATACAGGCGAGCTAAGTTCAGCCACTCCGTATCTTATGTGCCCTACACCATGCATCGCATTTGTCAAGTTTTTTGCACGATTTATCTTAATAGGCAGATGGGCAAAAAATATATAAGAACTAGCCTACTAGACCATATTCTAAACTACTTCCTAATATCTTTCATTGGAGTCCAATATTATCCCGATCGGTCCACATTTATTTTTGTTTGATGCTTTTGGGGTAAGGGGGAGAGTCCGCCCCCTTTCGATATCAACAAATTCCTATAGCATATCGCTCCTTCCAGACCATATTCGTAATCTACTCCCTAAATCCTTTCATTAGAGTCCCATATTGCCGTCCCATATGCCTATTTGAGGGGTTTTGGTTCGGGGCGGCCCCCTAGGTACCTGGACCTAATATGTTATAATCAAATAAATACCCTACTCTTGAACACCCTTTATTTGAGTCCCATATTGTCCCGATCGATTCACTTTTATTTTTGCGTTATGTATTGTATTTGGGTTAAGGGGAAGAGTCCGCCCCCTTACGATATCAACGTTTTTGCTTTTTGGGTAAAGGGGAGACTCCGCCCTCTTACGATATCAACAAATTCCTATAGCCTTTTGCTCCTTCCCGACCATATTCGTAATTTATTGCCTAATACCTTTCATTTGAGTCCCATATTATCCCGATCGGTCCACTTTTATTTTTGCGTGATGCTTTAGGTTAAGGAGGGAGTCCGCCCTCTTTCGATATCAACAAATTTCTATAGCCTATTGCTTCTTTCAGACCATATTCGTAATCTGCTCCCTAAATCCTTTCATAAGAGTCCAATATTGTCAATATCGTCCCATATGCCCATTTGAGGGTGTTTTGGTTCGGGGCGGCCCCCTAGGTACCTGTGCCTAATATGTTATTATCAAATTAATACCCTACTCTTGAATACCCTTTATATGAGCCCCATATTGTCCCGATCGATTCACTTTTATATTTGGGTTAAGGGGAAGAGTCCGCCCCCTTACGATATCAACTTTTTTGCTTTTTGGGTAAAGGGGAGACTCCGCCCTCTTACGATATCAACAAATTCCTATAGCCTTTTGCTCCTTCCAGACCATATTCGTAATTTATTGCCGAATACCTTTCATTTGATTCCCACATTGTCCGCGATCGGCACACTTTCATTTTTGCGTGATGTATTTGGGGTAAGGGGAAGAGTCCGCCCCCTTACGATATCAACAAACTCCTATAGCCTATTGCTCCTTTCAAACCATATTCGTAATCTACTCCCTAAATCCTTTCATTAGTGTCCTATATTGTCAATCTCGTCCCATATGCCCATTTGAGGGGGTTTGGGTTCGGGGCGGACCCCTAGGTACCTGGACCCAATATATTATTATCAAATTAATACCCTACTCTCGAATACCCTTTATTTGAGTCCTATATTGTCCCGATCGATTCACTTTTATTTTTGCGCGGTGCTTTTGGGGTAAAGGGGAGAGTCCGCCCCCTTGCGATATCAACAAATTCCTATAGCCTATTGCTCCTTCCAGACCATATTCGTAATTTATTGCCTAATACCTTTCATTTGATTCCCATATTGTCCGCGATCGGTCCACTTTCATTTTTGCGTGATGTATTTGGGGTAAGGGGAAGAGTCCGCCCCCTTACGATATCAACAAACTCCTATAGCATATTGCTCCATATTCGTAATCTACTCCTTAATACCTTTCATTTGAGTCCTATATTGTCGTTATCGTTCAATATGCCTATTTGAGGAGGTTTTGTGGTCGGGCGGCTCCCTACGTATCTGAACCCAGTTTTTAATATCATACTGTCCCGATCCGTAAGGGGGAGGGTCCGCCCCATTCTGATATCAAAAAATTGTATAGCCTATAATTACCTCCAGACCATACTGCACAATCTGCGAAAGATCTCAAGAAAATTGCTTCAGCCATTTTTGAGTCTATTAGGAACAAACAAACAGACAGACAAACACACTTTGGGTTTAGCTAGACAGGGATTGCTCCGCTACGCTGCGCCTTTTTTCACACACTTATTTTATCTGAGCCCCATAGTGGCACGGTCAGGAAATAAGTTCTGTTTGGGGGTGCTGGTACGGCCTATCAAATATTTAGTCCCAATATTGATATCATATTGGTGCACTACTCCAACCTTTTATTTGAGCCTTATACTGCTATGGTCGGTAAATATGTCCGATATGGAGGTATTTTTGGGAGTGAAGCGGAAGCGGTTTATGGAGAGTTTGTGAGATGAGTCGTCCCTGAAACACTTGGTCATAAAACAAATATCAAATTTGAGTCACTTTTTGCCATAATCCACAAATATGTGCAGTTTGGGGGTATGTAGGGTGGGGCGGCCACCCACGCATTAAAAAATATCAGCATCATGCTCTACTCTTAAATATCTTTTATTTTCGCCCCAATTGCCATTAGTTTAGGGGTGTTTATGGGGTGAGACGACCCCCAAACACTTGGCCTCAAAATTTAATATAAAATTTTTTTTCCGCTCTCAAATACCTTTCATTTTAGCCCCCTATTGCAATAGTCAACAAATGTGTCCGGTTTGGGTGTGGGTCCTAAAAACTATCAACATTGTGATCCACTCTCTTTGAGTTCAAAATTGTCACGGTAAGCAAATACGTCCTATTTGGGTGCTGCTATGGGGGTGGGGCGTCCCCAGACAGTTGTTCCTGAATGTTGGTGTCAGATTCGTGTTCTTTTCTAAAATAGCTTTTATTTGAGCCCCATATTGAATTCGTCCTATGTGGGTGGTGTTATGGGGGTGGGGTGGCCCCATAGACACTTTTCCCGAATGTTGATGTCAGATTCGCGCTCTACTCTCAAAGACCTCTCATTTAAGTTCTATATTGCCACGGTCTGTAAATTTGTCCTCTTTTGGGGGTTTTGTTGGAGGGGCGACACTTGGTCCCGCATTTGGATATCAGATTCGTATTCTACTCTCAAGTATCTTTTATTTGAGCCCCATATTGCCAAGGTAGATAAAAATGTCAGATTTAGGGGTGTTTTGGTGGCTGGGGTGGTCCCCCAAATAATTAGTCCCATAATTGGATATTGGATACGTTTTCCACTCTTAGCTATCTTTGCCACCAAACACTTGGTCCCGCATTTGGATATCAGATTAGTACTCTACTCACGAATTTCTTTTATTTGAGCCCCATATTGCCATGGTCGATAAATATGTCCGATTTAGCGGTGTTTTGGGGGCTGGGGTTGTCTCCCAAATACTTGACCCCATAATTGAATATCGGATACCACCCTTAACATGTTCGTCTATGACGCTGAACGCCAGGGTTCGAATCCTGGCGAGACCATCAAAAAAAAATTTTTTCTGCGGTGGTTATTCCCTCCTAATGCTGCGAACATTTTTGAGGTACTATGGCGTGTAAAACTTCTCTCCAAAGAGGTGTCGCACTGCGGCACGCCGTTCGGACTCGGCTATAAAAAGGAGGCCCCGTACCATTGAGCTTAAAATTGAATCGCGCTGCACTCATTGGTATGTGAGAAGTTTGCCCCTGTTCCTTACTGGAATGTTCATGGGCAAAATTTGTTTGTAATTTGTATAAGAGGGCCTCCAAAATTTCGCTTAAATCGGGGAGATTTTGTCAAAATTTTTTATCTAAAAATTTTATTTTGTTTCATTCATTTCATTTCTGTCATTTGATGAGCAAATTTCCTTACCATTTGCTTAACCAAATTCTATTTGAAATTGGCAAAACTTTAAGTAACCACTTTTTGATTTCTATTTTCATACAGGTGTCAACCAATAAAGCGAAAACAAAGCAATTGGTCAATGCCTTTGCAAACATGTGGATTTAAGCCCAAACAAACAAAAAATTGAAAATTAATACAAAGTCTATGGTCTATAATCTAGAAAAATGATGTTACGCATGAGAATGATAAGCAAAATAGAGCAGATACAGCACTGAACTCAAACTCAACATAGTCACATCTTTAATCTCATATTACAAAAGGATTTCGAATATAAAGGTTTAACATAATCCATGTACTATCCATGGAATCACTTGCTTAAGAAATTTTCCAACGATAGGCCACATCAACCCTTTCCCCAGACCCTTTATAAACTATTTAGCTGCCAATAAGAACAGTGGCCAAACATATGCCACAAGTCATAGACGAAGGAAGCACTAAGTTAAGGCATGCAAAGACCAGTCAATCGATACAAAACGATGCCAAAGAAGAGGAAAGAAAGAAATCGACAAGCAAAGAAGAAATACAAATCAAATCATTTGGCGTAAATATTTAAAAATAAAGAATGGGGCGACATTGATTGACACAATCGAGCGTAAAATTGCCGCAAATAATGCATCACACAAAAATAGTTTCGATCGTAAATCAAATCACTTAAAAAAGTGACCAAAGCAACTGATGGGACGGACAAACACACGTACAGAGACCATCCAGCCCACGACTAAATCAACTAAGCGCACCATCACAACCGATCATCGGGCCACCAGTATTTTTTCGATGAGAGGTCGAATGACAAAAATCGAATGTCTGGCATCGACTATGTCCAATCGCATCGTAGTGAAGACAATCAAATGAAATTGGATTTTTAGTTTGTTTTTTTTATTCTACAATTGACAAAATGGCAACAGATTTGCTTCAGTTTTATTGTACTTTTTAAATGATTGTCCGCATTCTGTTTAACTTTTGAGGGTGCCGTTTTTTTGTTAGTCAAATTTTTATTATTTGCAAATGATTAGTGGAATTCCGATGAAATTAATTAAACGTTTTTTTTTTATTTTTATCTCTTTGGATTATTGATAGACGATTGATTTTATGCTGAATTTCTATGTTATATGCTTGTTTAGAGTAAAGTTTTTGTTGGCCACACAAATTCAAATTCAATAAAATCATTCCCTAAAACTTAATGTCCAAGAAATTTTCTCTAAATTCTAAATAATTGTCATTTTTCAAAATATTAATTTTCCAAGAAATTTTCCCTAAATTCATATTTCGGGGGCTTGGAAACCACGTAACCGTTCTGATTGGTTTTAACTTGGCAAAATCTAGGCTTATCTCGGTCTTTCTTCATCCCAAAGGTGGATACAAACTTCCCCGCGGTGTCAAATGGGTAGCTACCTTTAACATTCATTAAAGAAAGTGAGCTAAAAGGTGCCACGAGTTCACCTATAAAACGATAAAAAGTTGGGTTGGGGCGTCGGTTAGTAGCTCATTCTTTGAAAAGAAAGAAAAAGATTAAAAATGGATCCCACTATATTGACGACTGCCGGACACGTGATTTGCATATCTACTTCTGGAATGTCCGCACTCTTCATAGAGAGGGCGCAGTATAAGCACTAGCGGATGTATTGAAGATGGCTTTGGTGCAGGCACATCCTCCTGCAGAGACAAAGAAGGAAATCTGGTAACAGACACAGTTAGCATACTGAGGATATGCAAAGAACATTTTACCCAACTGCTAGAGTCCGTCAAAGGCCACCGTAGCCCAGAGGTTAGCATGTCCGCCTATGACGCTGAAAGCCTGGGTTCGAATCCTGGCAAGCCCATCAGAAAACATTTTCAGCAGTGGTTTTCCCCTCCTAATGCTGGCAACATTTGTGAGGTACTATGCCATGCAAAACTTCTCTCCAAAGAGGTGTCGCACTGCGGCACGCCGTTCGGACTCGGCTATAAAAAGGAGGTCCCTTATTATTGAGCTTAAACTTGAATCGGACTGCACTGATTGATATGTGAGAAGTTTGCCCCTGTTCCTTAGTGGAATGTTCATGGGCAAAATTTGCAATTTTTTTTATTTGCTAGAGTCCGTCCTTGGCGGCGAAGAGGATACCGCAGAACAAATCAATGATGATGGTATAGAATGTTTACCTCCTAGTCAGAATGAGGTCCAAGTAGCAGTGACCCGACTAAAAAACAACAAGGCAGCAGGAGCCGACGGGTTACCCGCTAAAGTATCTAAGACCGGAGGCGACACGCTGCTAAGGCGTATGCATCAGCTTATATGGCTAGAAAAACGCATACTCGATGATTGGAACCTCAGCATACTATGTCCCGTACACAA
The DNA here is from genome assembly GCF_963082655.1 of Stomoxys calcitrans. Taxonomy (NCBI): domain Eukaryota; kingdom Metazoa; phylum Arthropoda; class Insecta; order Diptera; family Muscidae; genus Stomoxys; species Stomoxys calcitrans. Next base: position 137,837,129 of record NC_081555.1, read on the forward strand.
GAAAGGAGACAAAACGGAATGTGTCAACTACAGAGGAATAAGTCTCCTCCCCATCGCATACAAGATACTCTCGAGCGTACTGTGTGAAAGATTTAAACCTAAAGTCGATGAGATAATTGGGCCCTATCAACGCAGCTTTAGACCTGGTAAATCCACCCAAGACCAGATATTCACACTGCGCCAAATCCTGGAAAAGACCCGAGAAAGACAAATCAACACTTACCATCTCTTTGTTGACTACAAAGACGCTTTCGATAGTCCTATACGTTCAAAGGTATTTCAAGCCATGAGTTTGGTATCCCTGCAAAATTAATAAGACTCTGCAGAATGGCACTTGCTGATACGAGTTCCTCAGTAAGAATAGAAAATAATCTCTCGCAATCATTTAATACCAAACGAGGTTCTAGACAAGGAGACAGCCTATCGTGTGATCTCTTTGAAATCCTGCTGGAGAAGATTATACGAGATGTAAATAGATGTGAATAGATATGGCACACTAATCGCAACAGAACACATGCTACTCGCCTATGCCGACGACATCGACATCGTAGGGCGGTCAACGGAAGTAGTTACTGCAGCCTTTGAAAGAATCGAAAGAGAGTCAGTGAAAATGGGTCTGGCAGTAAATAGAGATAAGACGAGACGGATTCAACTCCCAAAGCGCCTTGTACAACCGAGCAAATAAAGAAAGATTCTTCGTAAAACATATGGATCAGTTTGCGTTAATGGAGAATATAGGCGACGTATGAACCACGAGCTGTATGAGTTGTAGGACGACGATAGCATAGTTACACGCATTAAAATACAACGGCTGCGTTGGCTAGGTCATGTTGTCAGAATGGATGAAGAAGCTCCAGCAAAGAAGTCTTTTGAAGGCAAACACGTCCGCACACGCAAACCGGGAAAACCAAAAGCCTGATGGAAAGATCAAGTGGTGGGAGACTTTGTGTCAGAGATTTTAGAATAAACGCAGAAGATCGAGGCGCTTGGAACTCTATTATACGTTCGGCTAGTGGAACAATGTTCTGCCATAGCCAATTAAAGTAAAGTAAGGATATATTGGAGAAATACTTTCGCAACAGAACACATGCTACAAAATTTCCTAGATATTATTTTTTTTTTTGAAATTTAAGAAAATTTCTTAAAATTTAGAGAAAATATCTTTGAAATTACATAACTTTTTAAGAATTTTTTTTTTGGAAATTTCTAAGCGAGTTTCTCTAATTTCCGAATTTTTATTCCCATATGATGGGGATATTCTAATTTAGTCATTCCGTTTGTAACAACTCGAAATATTCGTCTCAGACCCCATAAAGTATATATATTATTGATCGTCTCGACACTCTGAGTCGATCTAGGCATGTCTATCCTTCCGTCCGTCTATCGAAATCACGACAGCGGTCGAACGCGTAAAGCTAGCTGCTTGAAATTTTGCACAGATACTTAATATCAATGTAGGTCGTTAGGGATTGCAAATGGGCCTTATCGGTTCAGATTTAGATATAGCTCCCATATAAACCGATCTCCATATTTGACTTTTTGAGCCTTTAAAAGCCGCAATATTTGTCCGATTTGGCTGCAATTTTGGACGTAGTGTTCCGTTATGACTTCCAACAACTGTGCTAAGTACGGTCCGAATCGGTCTATAACCTGATATAGCTCTCTTAAAACCCGATCTCCTTATTTGAGCCCTTGAAAGCCACAATTTTTGTCGAATTTGGCTGAAATTTTGTATGTGGTGTTCTGTTATGACTTCCAACAACTGTGCTAAGTACGGTCCAAATCGGTCTATAACGTGATATAGCTCCCATGTAAAACGGTCTCTCCGTCATCCGTGTTCGGTTCCTAGAAGATTCAATATTTATTTGCTGGTTTGACAGAAATTTTGTATGTAGAATAAGATTATGTCCTGCAACTAAATTTATTTTGTATAAATTTTTAGCAGAATCCATGGTGGTGGGTTCCCAAAATTCGGACCGACCGAACTTAGCACGCTTTCACTTGTTGTTTATAAATTCTTAGAAAATGTTTCTAATTTTTGGAATTTTTTTCCTAATTTCTAAAAAATATTCTATAATTTCTTAGAAGTTTTCTCTAAGACAAAGACAAGACTATGATGCAAAAAGTACTCGAACGCTGTCCTGATGTTGCAGTGACCATTCAGATCACATATCAGCAAAGGTCGTAGTTCTTTTGCCCCATGACAAGAGACTTCTTGTTTTGAGAAATAGTCGGTTATAATCCTTAGTCTTCCTGCAACCCTCAGCGTCAACACACTTCTTAACAAGAAGTTAGCACAGGAAAGGGTTAACTGATTCAATAACACGGTTGGTACCCATCAGCGACTTATTCCTGGCTAACTCATCGACCACCTGGTTCTTCGCCTGAAAGACTTCTCCATGATTCAATGAAAGTCTTTGCATGCCCTTTTCACTCTTTGCATGACTTGCTGACTTTAGAAAAAAGAGAGAGCTGCGATCTAGGTGACCTCCAGATCACAGCTGGCACACTCCACTGACTGTGTCGAATACATGACTCATCGGCATGACTACTAGGCAAATTCCCAATGTGTGGGTATTTCTTAGGTATTCACCAAATAAATACCCACCCATTATGGACTCAAAAATCCGAATCGGTAGAGATGGGCGATGGGTAAATACCCAAAAAGATTTTACCCGGTATATTGGGTAAATACCCGGATATTTACCCATTTATACTCAAAAGCTGGGTATTTATAATTCTGCAGATATCTTGGGTATAAAAACATTTTGCAAAAAAAGTTTGATGATTTCGTATTCTTTGTATATAAACCTGATCTTCTAATCTCATTAAATCGGATTTTAGTTCTATACAGCCGCTATATAGACCGATCTCCAGACTTAAAGTCTTGAGGCAATAAATTGGTCATTTTACATCCGATTTCGATGACATTTAGCACAGTGAATTCTGGTAGACCCCTACGCATTCCTTTGAAGTGTGATTCAGATCGAACTATATTTGGATATAGCTGCCCTACAGGCCCGATCTCCCGATATAGGGTATTGAGATCCATTTATTACCCGAATTCAATGAAATTTGGCACAATGTGTTCTGGTAGACCCTTACATATTCCTGTCAAATGTGATCCAGATCAGACCATAGTTGGATATAGTTGTCATTTAGACCGATCTCCCGATATAGAGTTTTAAGCCCATAAAAGGAGCATTTTTCATCCTTTTTCGATGAAATTTGCCACAGTGAGTTTTGGTACCTCTCTAAACCCTTTTGTTGAATATCGTCCCGATCGGATCATATTTGAATATAGCTGCCATATAAACCGATCTCCCGATATAGAGTATTGGGCCCATAAAAGGAGCCTTTTTCATCCGATTTTGATGAAATTTTAAACAGTGCGTTTTGATAGACCTCTACACCTTTGTGCTGAACATCGCCCACATCGAACCTTATTTGGATGTAGCTGCCATGTAGACCGATATCCCGATAAGAGTATTGAGCCCATAAAAGGAGCATTTTTCATCCGATTTTGATTAAATTTGAAACAGTGCATTTTGATAGAACTTTACATCTTGTGACGAACGGACCATATTTGGATATACCTGCCATAAAGACCATTTCCCCAATATAGAGTATTAAGTCCATGAAAGGAGCATTTTTTTATCCGTATTGAGAAGGATCACAGATGTTTGGCACTATGTAGGTTCGAAATGGGGCTCGAATCCGGGAATAGTTCACTGGCTATACAGGAGCGTGATTAGACCAATACTTACTTACGCCTCAGATGTTTGGTGGACTGCTTTGGAGAACAAGTGCAACATAAGGACCATACAACAGGTTCAAAGAACATGCTGTCTTGGCGTAGGCTAAGCGATGAGAACCACGCCCTCTAGGACACTGGAGACTATTCTAGATATCCGACCCATTGACATACAGATTAAGTGCGAGGCAGCCACTCCAGCTATGAGACTTAAGGCGATGGGAGAATGGATTGAGGATGGGAGCAACTCATACCTTAGAGGTATACATAACTTATTATCGCCGCTTGTAAGGGCTCAAGAAGTCAAATCGAGAGATTGGTTTATATGGCAGCTATAACGGGTTATAGACCGATTTGTACCGTACTTGGCACAACTGTTGGAAGTCATAACGGAAGACTTTGTGAAAATTTTCAACCAAATCGGACAAAAATTGCGGCTACTAGGGGTTCAAGAAGTCAAATCGGGAGATCGGTTCATATGGGAGCTATATCAAAATCTGAACCGATATGGCCCATTTGCAATCTCCAACGACGTACATCAAAACTAAGTATCTGTGCAAATTTTCAAGTAGCTAGCTTTACGCGTTCGACCGCTATCATGATTTCGACAGACGGACGGACGGACATGGCTAGATCGAGTCTGAACGTCGAGACGATCAAGAATATATATACTTTATGGGGTCTTAGACGAATATTTCGAGGTGTTATACCAACCATGGTGGTGGGTATAAAAAAATTTATTTGTTTGCAGAGCTGCATTTTTAATGCGTTTTTGATGAACACACATAGTTAAAATTTGTTTAACTTTTGCACGTTGATTTTGTGGGATTTGTTACCACAGTTGCATTTTTAATGCGCGCGCGCATGATTGTAACTCCTCCTTTAATGCTAAATTGGAAGGTCGAGAAACATTTTAAACTTAGTAATGATGGAGCCATCGGTGATATGTACATGAAGGGGTCAACTTTAAAAATTTCTGATAATTTTTATGTTGTAAATTAGTATAAAATATTATTTATATATATTTATTTATAAACATTGTTTTTATGAAATATATTAAATATATAAGTATATTATTTTATGCCATTCGTTCGTTCGTTCGACGAACAGAACAGTTTATTAAAAACTCTAGCACACTTTTAGGCATTTTTAAAAATCACAATAACATCTGTAATATCGAAGACACAAACCAATCACAATGGGTTAATACAAAGTGATGTATTTAAAAAACAAAATAATAAGTTACTGATTTCATTGGAATTCATTATTTTTGCTGTATAGCTGGTACTATGTTCGTTTTTTTACAATTGAAAACACACTTTTTTCGCGTTTACTTTTTTGGAAACACTGCAAAAACCTGAACATAGTACTTTATTAAAATTGCAACGATCTCCGCTTGAGATCCTAACAATTAAGAAAATGGTGGAATGGCTAAGATATAATGTCATTTCGACGATCCGCATAAATATCTTCTCAGACAGCCAGGCAGCCATTAAATCCCTGGAGAACGTATTTCTGAACACAAAAACCGCCCTCGACTGTCGCAGATCTCTCAAAGAGATGGCTCAAAATTCACCTGTTATGGGTGCCGGGACAAGGAGATATCCCAGGGAACTGTAAAACGGACGAGCTTGCGAGAGTAGGGACTATCCTACATATTCCAGGAATACTGGAATCTGTGGGTTTGCCTCTAGCGACATTTAAGCTAATTTTTCAGGACAAGGACCGAAGGTCAACGGATGATAGATGGTCTCAAAGAGGGTGCTGTGAGCATTCCCAAACTATGTGGCCTAATCTAGACTTGAATAGGTCTACCGCTTCGCTGTCATTGGCTAGAACAGACGTCTTAGTCATTGTGTCCGTCATGGCAGGTCACTGTCTTATCGAAAAACATGCTGACACACTGAAGGTTGACAGCAACGACTTTTGCAGAAACTGTGAGCACATCGAAGAAGAGAATATAGAACACCTTCTGTGGGTGTGTTCCGTACCCCGTTTACACTGCTCTTTAAATCCGGATTTAATAGCTCGATCATTTGTTTTTCCTTTATAAAATCAGCTGACGAGAGCCTTAAATACGGATTTAATGAGCAGTGTAAACGGGGTGAAAGTTTTTGCTTTCAAATCTCTTAAAGTACGTTTATATTAGCCACTGAATCCGGTTTTATGGTTTTCCGTGTTTAATGTGCTGAATCCTGTGTTTATTGGCAGGTTTTACCACACAAAAATAAACCCCATTTTTGCAGGATTTATTTTTAAATCCCAAATAAACCCGATTTCATGGCTTAATTATTGATGTAAGTACCAAAATATGAAACTATTTTCAATAATTGTGTATGGATGTGTGTGTTATACACATTCATCTATACGCATGTACGCTTGTGTATGTCACTTACCCAAACTCACCAAAAACGAAGTGTAAACGGACAGGATTTGTTTTTTGATTTAGTTAAATCCAGTTCATAAAAATGTCAATGTAAACGTACTAATATATAAAAAAGTGGCATAAACCTTGTTTAGAGTGCTCATTAAATCCGGATTTAAGGTTGTCGTCAGCTGATTTTATAAAGGGAAAAAAGGTGATCGAGCCATTAAATCCGGATTTAAAGAACAGTGTAAACGGGGTTTTAGAATATAAAAAAAATTATAAAATATTAGTGTACTCACCATCTTTCTGTTTAAAATTAATGATTGGTTTAACCCTGGAAAAGAAAAAAAAGATTTTAATTTTATGGCTGGTACTGTGTTCGCTTTTCGCAAAATTGCTTTCGTGATTATTGTTATTTTTTTTATATAAAAGTACGTGTAAACGGTGTAGCAGTGTAAAAGAGGTTTAACATTGGCCACTAAATCCGAATTTATGGCCTTTTCGAGATTTAAGTGCTAAATTCTATGCTTTTTTGCAGGTTTTACCATACAAAAATAATTCCAATTTTTGCAGGATTTATTTTTAAATCCGATTTAAACCGATTTCAGGGTTGAATAGTTGATAAAAGTACCAAAATATGCAACTGTTTTCAAGAATTGTATACGGTAGAGTGTGATATGGATTCATGTATTCGCATGTACTCTTGTGTATGTCACTCGAATCCCAAGGCAAGGCTAGGAGGAGAGCTTCTTTGTCTCCTGATGGAGATCCTACCAGTGCGAAAACATAACTACAGGCTCTCTAAGCAATAGCTTTTGGGCTGTTATCGCTGAGACCATCCAAATCATTATCTTGTGTATAGATATCCACTGACAAGAAGCCTTAAAGTATATAAGATATAGAGCGAGAAGTTCAGCGCTGCAAGAGAGAATCTCTAGATCAAGCAGGTCTAGACAACATTCATGCAGCCACGGTAGCAGATGCGGTAAATGACTACCGGGTGAATATAGTCCTTGGAGAACGACCGCCTCCCATTGCACCCGAAGAAATTGACCTCCTCCGGCAAACCAGAGTAGTTCTGGCTCAATTACGTTCCGGCAGGATGCAGCCGCCTCAACTCCTACAGAGCAAGGATTGATGCCGACGTGCAAGATGTATGCCCCGATTGTTTAACTGCCCTGCCAGAACCACTCGACTCAGAACCTGATCCCAGTGGACGCACCCCATCTTAGTCGCAGAGTTCCTGGGTCTTGACACTCAACAGAATCAAGCAGACGAAAGATAAAACACAATAAACTGCTACAACAACAACTTAAATCCCCAAAACGCAATGTAAACGGACAGGATTTGTTTCAGGATTTAGTTAAATCCAGATTAAAAAAATTTCAATGTAAACGTGGTATAATATATTTTAAAGCAAAAAATTCTAATTTCATTCACAATGAGTACGTTTTTCTACTACCAAAAAAAACAACTATGAACCATTTGCAAAGAAACAGCTGTTGAATGTTTTCACATGTCATTACTCCCTAAACACAACAAATATTCAATAATTTTTGATGAAATAAAACACATTTCTAAATAATTGCTGAAACGGTACCTGGCCATTGTGTGTAACTTTCTAAATGGCCATAAATGTGCAACAATCCTTGCCACCGAGTCAAGAGCACATTAAGTGGTGGTTGGAGGAACAACAAGAATGTGGCCAGCGGCTCTAACCCGCCTGCTCAAAAGAAGATTACCCCACATAATATTGGTTGTATTATTTTTTGTTTATGTTATAACAAAACTTCTAGAAAGGGTAGGTATACGCGAAATTTTATAAAAATTACCTAATAAATAAAACACCTACTTTTTCACAGAATTCCCATGGACATATCTTGGAATCAGATGATTTTACTGCGGAACGTACCAAGCCTTTAATATGGCGTACCAATGAAGAACATTTGCTCTCCTTAAATGAAGAAACTCTTACCAACCGTCCCGATATTGAATGTCGCAATTCTGTACAAGGCCCCTACCTTATAGTTGATGAGCGAGGATTTGTTTGTGATGAGTTTTATATGCTTGAAAATGGTTGCTGTGATGTCAAACATTATGCTACCAAATATTACACTTGCGAATCCTGTGATCCTGCCACTCACTGTTGCGGTATCTATGAATACTGTGTATCCTGCTGCCTGCATCCTGAAAAACGTACCATACTTGAGCTAGCACTGGAGGTAATCAAGGGACGTCAAGCAATGGTTTATGCCCAGGTGGAAGATCAATATGAATTATGTATGATGAAGTGTCGCACAAATTCACATTCAGTGGAACATGAGAATCGTTATCGTGACCCACAGCATCGTTTTTGTTATGGGCCCACATATGCCCATGAATCGCAAATCGAAGTCTCGGCCATGGGTTCATGATGCAATTAGTGAATAGTACATGCATACACACACATAGTGTTCCTTTTGCTAGTTCAAATAGGGAAAAATTGACTGTGCATTAAAATGCATTTAGAATTAAGATAACCTAGATTTTAAGGTCATAGGTACAATAGAATATTTTCGTAATAAGCTTTCTACATTGCCTAGCCGGCATAGATATAGAAATTAAGGCAATAATAAATGATAGATTTTATACATGATTTTGAACGTTCTACTCAGATATAATACTGACAACATTTCACAAAGCCGGCAGATCTGGGTTACGCAGCTTTAGTTATTAAAATGGCTGACTACCTCAAATATCGTCAGCAAGGGGTCATTGATCTGATCTTCACGCCAGGATTAACATCTTCACTGGCAAGCTGAAGAAGTTCCCCGTTAGGTTCTCATTTCTTTGAGAACTTGACTGTATGCATTAAAGGATGTAAACATGGCCTCCGTAGTTACGAATGCCATCCGCGTCGCCAAATCATCCAAGGCGTTGGGCCACGATGAAATCCTGAAGAATCTGAATCTACCTGGAGTCGAGTACCTTACAACTGTCCTTAACCCATCTTTGAACACTCTTATAGCTCCCGATGTCTGGAAAATGGGCGGAGTGATCCCGCTACTGAAGCTTTAAAAGGACCCGAGTAAGGGGGAGTCGTACAGACCAATTTCCCTTCAATCACCAGTAGCCAAGACGATTGAGGGTATTCTCCTCTCAAGCCTTGTTGGAAAATTTTCTTTTCGCCGAGCATCAGCATGGATTTCGACTGCATAGCACAACAACTGCTTTGCATGCCATCACCGTGGCTTCAATCAGTCCAGGCCATGTGATAGGACGGTCCTCTTAGCACTGGGCCTATCGAAGGCATTCGACACGGTCACCCATGCCAAGCTATTTGAGGACACCGCCAATACGTCTCTCTAGCCCGGCCTGAAACGCTGGGTCGTGAATTATCTGTGTCATTTGTGGAATTTAGGGAAGTCGAAGCACCGTAGAGTTAAACATGAAGTTCCCCAAGGCGGGGAGATATCTCCGGTACTGTTTAACCTCTACCTATCTTCCATTCTACCCCCTCCAGACGGAATAGAGATCATATGCTGACAATTGTACGATCATGGGATCAGGCGCCCACCCATCTGTGATAGGTTGTACCGAACATGCCTCTTATTTCGCTGCAAGAGATCTGAAGATGTTTGCCACCAAATCTTTAGCCACATTATTCACTACAAATACGCGTGAAGTCAATAATAGGCTGAATGAGAAATGATTCCGATCATCATGTGTCGCAAAATACTTGGCGTCACATTTAGAAACTCCAACATATTCTCTCCTCATGCCACAGCAATTTGCGATAACGTCAAAAGTAGAAACAAGGTCCTCACCTCACTTGCCGGAAGCACTTTAGGTGCTAACAAAGAAACATTGTTGACCACGTACAAAGCAATTAGCCGATCTGTGGTAAGTTATGCAGCGTTAGTGTGGTGTCGTCAGCTCTGCCACGCAGTGGAATATTATTAAGATCTGTCAGAATGCCGCTCTCCAAGCTACGACGGGCTGTCTCCTCAGTTCTTATGTGGACCACCACCATCAGGAGGCACAGATCCTACCCATGCTGTCTAAGCATTACCTTCTGGGCTGCTATCGCAGAGACCATCCAGATCATCATCTTGTGGATAGGTATCCACCGCCCAGAAGCTGCAAGAGAGAACCTAGTCTATAAAACATTCATGCAAACGGTAGCAGATGCGTTGAATAGCTACCGGGTGAAAGTGGTCCATGTAGAGCGACCGCCTCACATTTCACCTGAAGTAATTGACCTCCTCCGGCAAACCAGAGTAGTTCTAGCTCAATTACGATTCGGTAGATGCTGCCGACGTGCAAATTTCCATCCTCGTCGCAGAGTTCCTGGACCTGAATACTCAATCGAGCCAAGCAGACAGACGATAGAACACAACACACTGATACAACAACAACTATTCATAAATAGATTAACTTCCGCGCTTTCAAAAAATATATCAAACTAAAGCCGCGATTACACTAGAGCCCTTGATACAATTAGAAGGTAAAGTCATAAGCCCAGCTGATCAAATTTTAAAATTGCAGAGTTGTATCCAAATTCCACTAGAACGTTAAATACTTTGTTTGGATTTTAAAGGTTTTTTTAAATTTTTTACCTTTTCTACATTTTTATCGTTATTTACACGTTTATAATCATAACCCTTTTGATCTTGTGGCTGCTACACATTATAATGCAAATAAAAACTAGAATAGCAATTTGACAGTGTACAGAAGTTTGACAGCCTAGTGGGAATTTGCGCCACCATCACCAAGATATACTCATTTACAGACAATGGCAGTTGCCCAACAACAAAATATTGAGTGCACTATATATCAAAATCAGTGATTAGTGCAATTCTGATTTTGAGTATGTTACTAGTTCGCGCCATTTTTCGTTGTTTGTGCGTATGGTTCGTAACTATAATACACACACACACACACAAGCAAAACTTATTGACAGATAGTGTACTCGCAAGAAAAAATTGTACTCAGCTGTTTTCGGTACTCTACCTGGTAATTATGTCATGGTTGTATCGTTGATTTCGTTGTTATTAGGCTTATGACTTTACCTTCTAATTGTACCAAGTTCCCACTCTTCTGTTAAACTTATGTACACTGTCAAACTGATATTCTAGTTTTTATTTGCATTACCACGTGCAGCAGTCAAAAATTAAGAGATATGTGATTGCTAACGTATAAATTATAAATTAAAACATTAAAAGTGTGAAAAATAATCAAAATTTTGAAAAAACTTTAAAATCTATACAAACTATTTGAGATAGGAGGGTATTTGGATACAACTCTGAAATTGGAAAATTTTATCAGCTGGGTTTATGATGTAGCTTTTTAAATCTTTCTAGTCCTCTTGATTTCGAATAATCTCCAAAACACGTTTACACTACGATTAAAGTGTTTGTCCTTGTCAACAGGAACGCTCTTGCTTCAAATCGAATCAAATAAGTAGATTTGCTCAAACCCCGTTTACACTGCTAATTAAATTCTGATTTTATGGAGGGGTTTTCCCTTCATAAAACCGGATGATTGAGCCATTAAATCCGGATTTATAGAGCAGTGTAAACGGGGTTTAACCCTGAAAATGTATGGGAAACCTCGTTGCAAAACACGAAATTTCCGAAATCTAATCGTAAATCTAGATTTACTCCAAGTGTAATATCTTGTTTTCATAATTTTTTTCTCCAATCAATTTTTTTCCGATCATAGATTTTTAAACTTGCTGATATCATTGATATTTGTGTAGTGTATCAAAAATAATCCCACATAATACTATTTCCATCACTGACATGAGTATGAAATTCGGGATTTGGGCGGCATCTAATTTTCCATCTCTGGCATGAAAACAAAACAATAACAAATTAAACATGCAGTCCCACAAAGGCCCCAACGCAATAAACCCCTAAGCTGAAAATTAAATAAAGACCCAAAATGGGGGCTTTATTTCATAATGAAAAAAAGCCCCAAAAGCGGGGCTTTATTTCATTATGAAATAAGGCTGCAACGAAATTAAAAGAAATACCCAATTTAGAATGAAATAAGCCCCCAAAATTTGGGGCATTATTTCATGTGAAATGAGTACAATTTTTTCTCACGAAGTGCACTGTGTGTACATTCTAATGTCCGTTAAATCTTTCGAAATTTACAGCTTTTTCTTTTTAATTTTAAATTTAGGTTTGGGGCTTTGTTTCATCTCAAGTTAGCAGCCGGCCAGCTTTGACGGTATTAAGATGACAGTTTTTTGTTTGAATTCTCTTTGTTGTTATCTTCTTTCTTGCATATTCTCTGCTCATGTACACACACGCACACAAATTTCTTTATGTGTGGCAAAACGTCGATCAGCTTGATGGCGGATTACACCTTATGATTTGTGGTTGTTGTATAAATGATACCAACTTTAATTGTTTCGCCATGGTTTAGACTGCTTTTTAAATCCGGATTTAATGGCTCGATCATCTGTTTTCCCTCTATAAAATCAGCTGACGAAAGCCTTAAATCCGGATTTAAAGAGCAGTGTAAACGGAGTTTACTTTTAAAAATGAAACAAACCCCCAAAAAACGAAATAAAGCCGCAATTATCATTGTTTTTGTTTTTTTTTGTATAAAAGTTTGGGGCCTAATTTAATTTTCTGTTTGGGGCTTTATTTCATTGGGGCCTTATTTCATACCGCCGCCCCACAGAGATATGAATTAAAACCAAAATAAATACAAGGAAAAAAACAGGCACAAAGTTACCAACAAGCAAACAGCAATAGTGGATGGAGATAGAGCGATAAATGCTTAAGAACTTTAGAACTCGCTTATATCAGAAAGAAGAAACAAAGAATCAAAGTTAGCAGAGGAGATCCAATTCAAAGGTGTCATCTCTAAATACTTTCCTGCAATGTCTATACAACCCATACTATTGATACATGGAGGAGCCGGCTTTATTACCGATGCCCGAGTCCCTGGAAAATTGGAAGGTATGAAGAAAGCCCTACGCTCAGCCATAGACCATTTAGTGCCACCTAATGCTAAAGAAAATGGAAATGCTTTGGATGCCGTTGAGGCCGCTGTACGAGCGATGGAATGTGATGAGAACTTTAATGCTGGCTATGGTTCTTGTTTGAATTTGGATGGCAAAGCAGAAGTTGAGGCCAGCATCATGGAGGGTGAGAAGTTAAGAGCTGGCTGTGTTACCTTACTCCGTGATATACTGCATCCTATATCGGTGGCCCGTTATGTGATGCAAAAAACTCCCCATACCTTTTTGGGTGGACCAGCGGCACAAAAATTTGCTTTGGTACATGGATTTGAGCAAATGGCAGGTGAGGTTGAGTGAAAAACAAGTAAAAACTCGCTTCGTTCGGCCGAGCCGAATTTGGGAACCCGACAACAAATATTCTAATAAAAAATTTACGCAAATGAACATAGTTGGTGGTCACCCCATGTGTACTTTACGTACAAAATTCTGCAAATATCGGGAGATCGGTTTATATCAGATTATAATCCTGTTGGACCAAACTTGGCACTGATGTTGAAAGACAAAAGAATAGATGAATTGGATGCCAATTTCGGCTTGCAAAATGTAAATTGCAAATGCAAATTTTGCCCACGAACATTCCACTAAGGAACGGGTGCAAACGGCTTGCAGGATGTCAAATTGGCAGATCAGGTTATGTAGAAGTTATGTTAGGTAATAGATCGATTTGGACCATTACTTAATAACAGGACAATGGAAAAATTTCAGCAAAATCAGGCAAAAGTTGAAGATTATTGTGAACGTAGAAGGCTAATCGGGGTATATGCTTAAGCGTAGGAAGGTCTCTGAGGGATTTTTAGTTTTAGAATTTCAAAAATTCCAATGTTTTCAATAAAATATGCTAATTTTATTGATAGTTGAAGGGCTAATGTATATATGGCATTTGGATGTTAAAAGACATAACAGAACATGGTTTTAGACCGATTTGCACAATAATTACAACGGATGTTTAAAAAACACTACTTACAAAATTTTAGACAAGTTTGATAACATTTGCGGATTTCAAGGAGTTCATAATACTAAATTTGAAGATCGGTTTATTTGGAAGCTATGTTAGGTTATAGGCCGATTTGCACTATACTTACCACAGATATTGGAAGTCATTATATAGGAAGGTTAGGTAAGAGGGCAGTTCGTTACAGACTCACTTAGACAATTTTAAGTCCATGCCACAGTAGCGACAGACCAAGGCCTCTGCTAAGAATCGAATTTTTAATCAATAGAAAATTTGTTAAAAATTTTTTATTTATAGAAATTTTGTAAAATGTTGCTAGTTAGAGACAATTTTGTCAAATTTGTTTAAAATTTCCCATTTTTTGGATATTCATTTCTTTACATTCCCCTGCTTAACTCCATTTCAGATGGCTCTCTGGTCACAGATGATGCTCGACGTGCTTTGCAAGAATTTAAAGATCGCCAGGCCAAAGGTTTGGATACCCTATTTGCCCGTACCGAGTTAGATGCCCAGCAAAACAAAGACAGTGTGGGAGAATCTGGCAGCACAGTAGGTGCTGTAGCCATCGATGCAAAAGGAAATATAGCAGTAGCCACCTCAACGGGTGGTATTACGGGAAAACTAACGGGGCGTATTGGTGACACTCCCCTACTGGGTTGTGGTACCTATGCCGATAATCATGTTGGTGGTGTATCTACCACTGGCCATGGGGAGACCATAATGCGTTTTAATTTGGCTCAAAAAATATTGGCAAAAATTCAATATGAAAATAAGAGTGCTCAACAGGCCACTATGGAGGCCTGCAAGGAGATGACGGAACGTTTAACGGGTACTGGTGGTGCTATTACCATTGATGCCAAAGGCAATATTGGTATCTATTGGACATCGTTGCGAATGGCTTATGCCTACATAAAGGGCAGTAAATTGGTCTATGGAATAAATCATGGTGAAGAATTTGATGAGAAGTTGTAGATACGAGTGAAATTAAATTTATATATACAGTTGTGTTCAACATAATAGGAGTACATCCTCTATAAAACAAAATTTACTTTTTTTGTAAAAATACATATTATTATAATTTCTTTTATGTAAGATTAATTACTAATCGATTTTCTAAATTGTATACCAAAAAATTATTTAATTAAAGCTGCAATAAATTAAAATGTTTCATTAATTTATTTTCATTATTCCCCAAAATTCGCTGTCCAAAAAAGCAAATGGAATGAAAAAGTCGAAGTTTTCTGTGCCTAGAGTAATAACCTATTTTTGATGTCTTTGGTATATCTATCAATAAGATCCTGGCAACTCTTTACAGGATGATTCTGGGATAGCTTTAAACAGATTTTGTGCCCGGCGTTACGTACTGCGATCCATAGTTCTTCCCAACTTGGCATTGGAACTATACCGTTTCAGAAAAAGCTCTCCCGGCACGGGATGGCTGGAACATTGAGGTCCGATCTGTATGGTGCTCATTGCTGCGACGAGATGCTTAACTGGGTGCTACCGGGCGCGTCCACAGGTTGCGGATAGTGGAATAGTCCATACGGAGTAGCTGCAACGGCAGTCGCAGACAATCAGCGGTATCGACAGGAGAGTCTCAGTGAGAGGCCGGACGGCACCGGCTCTTGCACAATGTCATGGCCGGTACGCAGTTTTGTTGGTGACAAACAATGAACCAACGCTGATATTTTTAAAAATCGCATTGTTGTTTTTTTTATTAGAACGGCGCTTTATTCCTTTTGACAAAAAAATTAAGAAATCAGTACCACTTGTACGGAATGTCTATCTTAATAATCAAAAATCTAACATCTTAATGCCGTAAAACCTTGCCGGCTGTTAACAGTTGTTCGCGTGAGACCACCTTGCGTTTTTAGTCGTCGAAGCTAAATATTGTTTAACTTTGCGCAGAGCTGCATTTGTAATGCAAATTAAAAGTTGTTTAACTTTTTCGTGTTGCTCGCGCATTCTGTTTTGGCCTAAAGTTTTGTGAACGTGTGCTTGAAATTTATTTTTTGACAGTCTTTGTTTGCTGCGCGCCCTCATTGAGGTAAAACCCTTAGTGCGCATTTCCGTTACCAACATTTTGTTTCATTCAGCTTTGGTCCAAATTATCAATTTACTCTGCATCACCCTGCAACATTAGCAAACATTCAGTTTTGTTAGAAAATTGCCGGGAAATGTCAAACATTAGTGCAAATATCAGAATAAATGAAAGAAAATTGAAAAATTAAACAATAGTTCGAAGTTTAATGTTATGATAATTGTATCAGAAAAAGCATAAGCATGAACAATGTTTGTGAGTGACAGTGCACTAGTGAGTATGGCCATGCAACATTGCAGCATGCAATGGTAGAGCCAAGTGTTTGTAAGCATGTGCAGACGTATACAATGCATCGGGAACTTCACAGGTTAGTGTGATTTTTCAGTTTTAATCTTTAAAGACAAATGCCAGGACTTTGAGAAACCACGTGTTACATAGCCAGTCCTTATTGCAAGTCAAGATTATTAATTCTGGGCAATTGAATAAAATATACTTACCTGGCCAGACCAGAAAAAGATTTTTTCGGCGGTAGTTTCCTCCTCCTAATACTGGCAATATTTGTGAGCTTCTATGCCATGTAAAACTTCTCTCCAAAGAGGTGTCGCACTGCGGCACGGCGTTCGAGCTCGACAATCGAAAGGAGGCCCCTTATCATCATTGATATGTGCGAACTTTGCCCCTCTTCCTTAGTGGAGTGTTCATGGGCAAAATTTCCAATATGTACCTATGTATGTTCTATATGCTCTTTTGATGAAACTTCTACGCACTATAAGAAATATATCTAATGAATGTAATAAAGTCTCAAAAGTTTCACAATATTTGAAAAAAAAGGGTATGTGGTCCGACGTCATTAAAATATGAACTTGGTCATTAACAGTTTTGCGCACTGCTATGAAGTACGGTGGTTTTAACCGGCAGGGGATGGCTATAAGCATCACAAGCTGGAACTTTGAGTTCGCTGTGTGCTGTTATTGTAAGCATAGGTTGGTAGTCCTGGCGTGGTCCATCGTATATAGTAAAGACCTCTGGTAATATTTGTTCTGCTGACGTAACAATAATTTTCTTGCTACTTGCACTTGAAAATTTTGCAACAAGGCTTGGGGAGACGTATTACCTGTGGTGTCATAAGCTACAGGCAAGAAAAGGATCATTCGTCTGTAGTTTTCCCCCACTCGGTCTTAATAGCGGGATCACTTTGACCATATTCCATAAACAGGTTACAAACTCAGGTACTTGACTGCCAGTTTAACCATGTTCTTCAACATCAGCATAGAGATTTTGTCAGTGCCCAGCGCGTTGGCTGAGTTGGCGATGGGGATAAAGTTCTCTCATCTCCTGGGAGACAACAAATGCTTTGAATGCTCACAAAGTAACGCAATTGAGATATCTGGTTAATAGATGCAATTCAGGTTCATATTTCAAAATGTGAAGCCATCACTGTGTCCTGCTAAAGGCATGCCTTTCTGGTCGTTATATGGAAAATGGCGCAATAACTCCTAAAGATCAAAGGCTCCTTGTACCGGACCTATTTCAGCTGCACACCAGGTAATAAATGTCAGGATTATAACTCAGGAACCGTAGTTGCCAGCAGTTTCCCTTGTAGACTCTTGGAGATTGAGATCTTTGACATATGGACAAAGCACGATGTGAAATGAGAGAGAGAGAGATGAAAGAAAGAGAGAGGGAGAGAGTAAAACAAAATGCACACGCACTCATTATACAATAGAAAAACGGATTGTCTCATCGATTTAGTTCCGGCTCATCAGTCACTTTAGGTCCTTACAATCCAATCCATGAAAAGAGGGTTAAATGTCTGTAGACAGCTTAGAGAAGAAACGAGGTGTTCGCTCATAATGCTACGCTTTCTCCACACCAACGCGAACATTGGCACAGCAGATTCCTGACCGTTTTCAACTACTGCTCATCTCTAGGAAAATCGGCGTACTCGTCCCCAAGAACCTCGGGACTTTACCACTCTGCAGCACGCAAAGCCAGCCCATGCCTGGTCGGCGCTTTCGCAGTAGTAGGCATCCATCATCACAGAGAGCACAGGAAGGGTTGCTCACCATCGCTGTAGCTCTCGTAGAAAAAATCCTTGATCCAAACCTGGAGAGTGCGTCAACCCATAACCCCTTGGTGGCCCGGGACACAGCAAAATCTGACAGCATGTACTAAACGACAAGACGCTCTTTGCAGCGTCGGACAAGCATCGAATTCCGAATTCCGGGTCATGTAAGGTCGCCCGACTGCCGCCTGACTGTCCATGTTTTTTGTGACTGTCTGACCGTGACCTTAGGGCCCACTAGGTCGCCGTCGTCCATCGTTCTCTTGTAGCGCAGAACCTCACGCTCTAGACCGTGAAGATCTGACCTTAAAGTTTCTGGGCGGTGGTTACCTGTGTACAAGAATATGATTTGGATGGTCCCTACGATAACAGCCGCATGTCATCAATGTGTGGCCTGCTGCCATAATTGTACAATCGTCCGCATATGATATGATCTCTATGCCGTCTGGAAGTGGTGGAATATAGGATAGGTAGAGCTAAAACAGTTCCGGAGATATCACCACGCCTTGGGGAACTCCCTGTTTCACTCGACTACTGTTTCGAATTCTCATCCCTTAATTCCACAAATAACTGGCGAACACACAGATAATTTGCGAGCCAGCGTTTCAGGCCTGGCTGGATGGACGTGTCGGCGACATCCTCAAATGGGCTGATTGAAGCCATCGCAAATTTGGACGGTGATAGCCTGCAAAGCAGTCATCGAAATCCATGCTGATGCACGGCGAATGGAAATTCTCCAACGAGGTGCGGGAGGAGTAGTCCCTCAAGCGCTTTGGGTACAGGTGATTGAAGGGAGATCGGACTGTACGGACTCACCGCACTTCCCCATTCTCGGGTCCTTTCCAGCGAAATATCTCTGCCCATCTTCCAGACATCGAGTACTATAAGACTGTTCAAAGACAGGTTGAGAACTGTTGTAAGGTACTATACTCCAGGTAGATTAAGACTCTTCAGCATCAGTGTAGTGATTCCGTCAGTACCCAACGCCTATGATGACTTGGCGCCACGGATGATATTTGTAACTTCGTTCACTGTAAATTGTGATGGCTGTCCATCGACTCGGAGACGACGAATTGCACACCTCCTGCTAACGCATATCTTCGGCTCAGTCACAATAACGTCACCAAAAGTGCCTGAGGTCGTGGCATTCCTTCATTTCATTTCATTTCATTTATTAACCAAATATGTAATATAAAGCCAATAAGGCCCATAAAATAATTACATACAAACATTTCAGTAACCTGAGTATAACAGATAATTAAATTCATTTCTTAACATAATGAGGTACTTTATTATATTTACCTAATATTTGGCTCCCCAGCCATTAAAAATAAAGAATATAAAAGAAATCCAAATGGAAGAGAGCGATAAATAGAAAGTGGTCCAACAAAGTGCACAAGAATTAAAAATAGCGCAGCTATTTTTAAAAATAGTGCAGCTTTGAAAATCCGATGTAAGAATAGAACAAGGAGAAAAAATTAACCATCAGCAAAAGAGTTATAAAAATCAAAAAGTTTTAAACGGAAAACGTTGTTGGAATGGGAAAAGATGCGTAATTCATGAGGCAGTCGGTTCCAGCATCTTGCTACTCTAACAGCATATGATCTCGCATATATGTTTCTTCTAATTCTAGGAATAAATAATTGCGGGTTTCTAGTAGACCGAGAGAATACAAAAATCCTCCTTAGAGGAACAGGTCTTCCGGGGTTCGAGAGTTACTTAACCGTAGACCACAGCTTGTCTAAATCGGTACCTAAGTTACATTGCTCCAAGTGTTCCAGTCCCAAATTTCACCTATGTTCGTCGATTACCCTGATACCAGATTGATTTCTCTAATTCTGGGGTTAGTGGGGTCCTTTCAACGAATCCCATCACGCTCGTCTGCTAATACCACTGCCTGTGCCAGGAAAATTCGAACTTGGTGTATTCGACGGGCTGGTATAAAACGAGAGGCTGCTTTAATGATGTCTCGGAATTTCCTCTCGGCAACTAGCACATTCGAAGCGAATCAATCGGCCTTCTTCTGATTGATAAACGTCCGGCGCTCAGAGGTTATGGAATCGAGTGGTCGGTTGATAGTGAAATGAAGACTTGCCTGGATACGCCACTCAGGAGATCCATTGTATACAATGGAAATGTCTGGCGAGCTGCTGTAATTTCTCGTAATTCTAATGGGGGCAACCTCATTCATCGTGCAAAACGTGGAGCCTTCAATCTGCTCTTACCTAGGGGAGAATGCTTTTTCGACATTTTCATGATTATTTTCACCAGGATAGTAAACATTTCCTGCTATTCGACAAAATTTAATGAGAGGATCCAGGTTTTGCACTTTGCATTTTTCTTAAAAATTTATTGTTACAAAAATTCCTCCATAAACGCCTTTCTTTTCCCACTTTAGAGACCGAAAATTTTGCATGGGCCTACGTCTTTAATGGAGTCAGATTTCATTCCTGTAATGTGCAATTTTAAATTCTTTTGAAAGTTTAACTTTTAAATGTTTGCACCTATTTTTTTGTGAAACTTTATAGGATGGTATAAAATCACTAAAAAGTGTTTCCAGGACAGAATCCTTTTTTCATCGGCTTTCCTTTCGATTTAGCAAGATCTTGCAATGACCCCTTTCGAATATATTTCGCATCAATGCATCAAGTGTCTTAAGTACCTCAAGTATCTTAGATCCTCATTAAAACTTTCGAGAGATCCATTGAGCTTTTCCCGTTTCTCGATTAAGTTTTAATTTTCCAAATTTATTTTAGTCAGTATTTTTTATCAGTTTGTCATAGTCCGTCCAGCTCGCCTAATCAACGAAAATATCTTTTATACAGCAAATATAGAAAAAAATTTTGAGGTTATTTATGTTTTACGAAATTTTTTTAATATTGTTCTTTTTATAATTTTACAAAAAACTATAAGTAAAACTATTACAGTAATAAAATCGTATGGGGTAGAGTAAAAAACAAATCACAAATACAGTATTTCAAGTCCTTAAAATTAAACGTCCCTGAATAGTTACTACACTGACAAAAAACGGGCATAACACATCAAATTAGTGTACCAATAACTTAAAATACATTGTACAGCATAATTTTACATCATATTTACAGAGCATTTACATATGTATGCTTTGGAACATGCACACATAGAAATAAGTAGTTAACTAACGAATTTAATACCGATTATTTTTCTTTACTTTTTTACAAAAATGGCAAGTGGGCGTTTTTCATCAATGTTGCATTTTATTGACTGCAAATATAGTTATGGTACTACCAACCCTTCGGCGATCATAAAAAGGTTCGGGTACTCCAGTGCGAACACCAATGGCTGTTAAGGCAGCAAAGCCACTGCCTTCTGGTGAAACGTTGAGAACATGACCAGCTTTAGATAGATAATCACGAATATCGATAGGTACTTCGGCTTCAGCATCAACTCTCATAGGTACGAGTTGGTGATGTAAACGCCAATCATTGACAGACTCTTCTAGGCGTTCGTTGAATATTAGATATTTGATTATAGTCTAAAGCAACAACAAAAGTAAAAATAAATAAGAAGAAAAAAATTGCCAACCGTCAATAGATACTACCTGGGCTACCGAAGTAGTGATTTTAGTGCCTCCTGCAGCGCCAACCAACATACGCACATTACCATCATTATCCAAAATAATTGCTGGACACATTGAAGACATGGGACGTTTGCCAGGTCTTATGTAATTAGCTGGAGATGCGGGAACTCCAAAAGAGTTTACTAAACCGGGTGTTGAAAAATCATCCATTTCATCATTCAATATAATGCCAGTACGTCTAGAGCGTACTTTTGAGCCAAAGTAGTTGTTTACAGTGCTGGTGACTGTAATGGCATCGCCATTGGCAGCCAGTACTGCCATGTTAGCCGTACCATGGTCTTCTTCAATTGTGAAATTGGCGCCATAATAGGATAAATCTTCAAAAGTTTTATTATCGAAAATAAGATGGCGGGTTTCTGCGGCGAATTCATCGCTAGTTAGTTTCTCAAAAGTTTCCTTAATGATATCATACATCTCCGGGTCATTTTCCATATCACCCAAGTTTGTACGACGACCATAGGCATGTTTATAAGTTTCCATAACACGTTGCCAGTACACAGGACGATCTGTGGTATACAATTCACTCATTACATTTAAAATGTAAGCCAGCAATACACCGCTGGAGGGCAGAGGTGTGGTATACAAAGTATAGCCTCCGGTGACGTTAGCTACCACGTGGTTGGTATCCTCCCATTTAACCCTGTTGAGGAAAACATTTTATAAAAAGACTATATAATGCTTTAAGATTATTTTAATTACTTGTAATTCTTTAAATCCTGTTCCGTTATTAGGCCTCCCATTGCCTGTATATCCTCAGCAAACATTTTGCCTGTCTCACCACCATCGTACATTTCTCCAACTCCATTTTGAGCAATTCTTTCCAAAGTATCACCCAAGGCCAAACGTTTCATGTATTCACCTTCTTGGTAGAGGCTGCCATCTTCCTTGACAAATATTTCTGCCATAGATGGTTCATTTCTTATTTGCTCCTCTTTAGAACGTAATGCTGATGCCAAGTACTTGGATACCCAGTGACCTTCACGGCAAAGTTTAATAGTAGGCTCAAAAAGTACGGCCCATGGCAAACGGCCATAGCGTTGATGCATTTCCCAATAACCAAGAATTTCTCCTGGGACCGCTCCGGCTTTCGCACCTTCAAGTAAAAAAGGTAAAAAAAATCAATAATTTTTTTGGCTTATATAAAATAGTTCGCAATTTTTGATGATATTATAAAAATATTGATAAAATTGTAATCCTTTGGACCTAACACCAATTAAATATGCTTTTTTTTATATATGGACTGAAGTCTCCGATTTTTATAGCCATCATCGTTTGTAAGAACTTGTTATTCCTAACATCTTCTTGATTTTCCGAACACAAAGTCGAAGAGTCTAGTTACCTCGTACTGAGACATACTTGAGTTAGGATTTGCAGGTTACATCGAGAAAGTCCAGATTTATAGCGGCGCTTTGGAAACCTCTGAATAGACATTAGACTCATGGATACGAAATACTCGGTCGTTAGAGGAACTACTTGTTTTTGACATGAAGACACTAGGTACATTGACAGCGGTCCGAGCAATGTGCTAAAAGCTATATGAGGGCACGCATGCGGATCCCACATAGTTTTTACTGTAGGTTAGGTTAGGTTTATGTGCTAGTCTGCTATCACATAGACGTTTTCGTCCATTTTGATAACACAGAAACAGAAGAAGGAAGGTGCCTTCTAGTTCCTACAGTTGAACCATCCAGGTCGCTTTAAAAAGCACAAATGTTCACATCGACTAAATCAGACAAGTTCTCAAAGAACTTGTTTGATTCAGAAGAACAAATGGAACTCCTTCTGACTACCAGTGCGGTACATATTCAGCAAATGTTCTACATTCTCAACTTCTTCGCCGACCTCACAGCTCATGCAGAAGTCGTTACCTGAAACCTTCAGTCTGTCAACATTTTTGCCGATCAGACAGTGATCTGTCAAGACGGACAAAAGTATTGAGACGTCTGTTGCGGCCAGCGACAGCAAAGCGGTAGATCTCTTCAAGTCTAGATTGGACCGCATAATTTTGGAGTGCTCACAACCCGCACTTTGTGACCATTTTTAACCAGTTTTTGAATTCAGAAATATGTTTCCCAGAGATTTAATAGCTGCCAGCTGTCGGAGAAGATATTAACGCCAATATATCTTAGCCATTCTGCCATATTTATAATAGGAAGGATCTCTGCTTAATACACACTGCAGTGGTCGGGTAACCTTCTCGATATGTATTGGGTTGCCCAAAAAGTAATTGCGGATTTTTCATATAGTCGGCGTTGACAAATTTTTTCACATCTTGTGACTTTGTAATTGCATTCTTTCTTCTGTCAGTTATCAGCTGTTACTTTTAGCTTGCTTTAGAAAAAAAGTGTAAAAAAGTATATTTGATTAAAGTTCATTCTAAATTTTATTAAAAATGCATTTACTTTCTTTTAAAAAATCCGCAATTACTTTTTGGGCAACCCAATATATACCAAATCCCAATTGGTCGTCTAGTTTAGAACCATCCGTCTGTGTTACTTCTATTCCCAGGGGTATCGTAGTTCCAATTGGTTCTACCAGAAATTATGATACAGTACTTTTTATCAAAAAGCGGTTCATGCAATGTGTTATCCACACTGCCTGAAACATCGGGATAACAGTGTTCGTAGCCGCCACATGACCAAAGAGAAAGCTCTTTTAGCCACAGCAGTGTTCGCAGCAATTTGTCTAGCTACAATTTAGGTGCCTGATGGTGTCGTTCTCAGTGCGGCCGGTATTTGAGAACATAGTATAGAGATGGTCAGTCCGGAGGTAAAGTGGCAAACTGTATTTGGTTGCCGGATTATCTATACATTGTGGACTGCATGGTAATAATTGATAATTTCGATGATAAATCGGGATCTTTCTCCATATCGTGAAAGAGGTATTGGCATAGCATGTGCTCCAAAATCTCATCGCCCTAACCACATACCGCGCATACACCCACCTTGGGGACTCCCTGTTTCACCCTACGGTGTTTCGATGTTTCTTATCCCTAAATTTCACTAATGAGTGGCGATCACACAGATAATTCCCTACCTAGCGCTTCAGGCCTGGTTGGAAGAACGTATTGGCGAAGTCTTCAAATAGTTTGGCATGGTGACCGTATAGAATGCTTTCGATAGGTCCAGTGTCACCAGGACATGGCCTGGGCTGATTGAAGCCACGGCAAATGTGTACGTTGATGAAAGACAAAGCTCTTGTTGTACTGTGCAGTCTTCGAAATCCATGCTGATGTTCGACGAATGGAAATTCTCCAACGAGACTCGGGGGAGTAGCTCCTTAAGAGTCACGGTTTCGGTAAGAGAAGGGAGATCCTCTGTACGACTCCCCCTTGCTCGGGTCCATTCCAGGCTTCAGCAGCGGGATCACTGCCCATCTTCCATCGAGTACTATAAGTGTGTTCAGAGACAGGTTGAGGACAGTAGTATGGTATTCAACTCCAGGTATATCCAGGTTCTGAGATTCCGTCGGGGCCCAACGTCTTGAACGATTTGGCGCCACCGATGACATTAGTAACTTCGTCCATGGCAAATGGCGATGGCTGTCCATCGGCTTAGAGACGACTGGAGACGAATGGCTCTCTTCCTTGCCTTGTCACTCTCTGGATGCTAAATAAATTGACGGTTGAATAACCTGGTACATAACTTCGGGTCAGTCACAGTCACGTTGCCAAAAGTGACTGAGGTTCTGTCACCCCTTCTTCCGGGGTTCGAGAGTGACTTTACAGTAGATTACAGCTTATCTAAACCGGTACCTGGGTCACATTGCTCCAAGTGTTCGGGGTTATTGACCAACCGCAAGCGAGCGGTTGGTGCGTTAATGATATCTAGGCAAAGAGGGGGTGTCAGTTCACCGAAGCGACGTTTAGTGTACTCACCAATCGGCCTTCTGATTGATAAACGTCCGGAGTTCAGACGTTATGAGGTCGGTTCCCGGCAATATTGAGGCTGTGGTGTTGCTGCTGCGTATATTGTCGCACAGCAGAAGGCGGAGGAGTCACATAGTCCGACGACCAGGATGCCGAAGACGACAACGACTACTGGTATCTATGTTCGCACAACACCTTGCAGCATTTTCTGTTGGACTATATTCCCGTAATGACGTAAGGCCAGGGCAAAATCGGAAATGCACCCACTCCATGCACTGATTAAATCTCACCGACCGTTGATGGAGTCGGTTCTGGCAAACCGAACAGAACCAGGCTTGCGGAAAAGGCATTCCGGGATGTGCCTCTTTCATTATGAACTACTGGTGTCTATGTTCGCACAACACCTTGCAGCATTTTCTGTTGGACTATATTCCCGTAATGACGTAAGGCCAGGGCAAAATCGGAAATGCACCCACTCCATGCACGGATTACATCTCATCGACCGTTGATGGAGGCGGTTCTGGCAAACCGAACAGAACTAGGCTTGCGGAAAAGGCATTCCGGGATGTGCCTCTTTCATTATGAAAAAATTATACAAAAAAAAAATCGGATTTCAATGTCAACAAGTAAAAGCGTGCTAAGTTAGGCGGTGGCTTCGAGAATTTTTTATGTTGAAATCTGGTATGTTTTTGCCACGGCGAAATCTAGTAGCCTCAATCCATTATCGAACGTTATTTCGTGGAGGTTAAATGTTCCGACTGTTGGATCTAAGACATCTCCGTATTAACGATTTTAATATCATGCGCGGGGCAGCGGTCGCTCGCTCGCTCGTAGAAAATATCCTTGGCCTGCTCGTCTTTGTCTTCCGTCGGGGCACAGGCACAATTAAGGCTGATGTTGAAAAATTTGGCTTTTATACGGATTGTGGCTAGCCTCTCATCCACCGGAGTAAAGCTGGAGACAAGGTGTTTCAGACTCCGACCAACCACAAATCCATCATCGTTCTTTTTTCGTTTGCGTGAATTGTGAACTTTAGCGAAGTCCGATAACAAAAATTGAATTAGCACTGTATCAATTTTATGGACAAATTGTTTGTTCCTTTCGATTAAGTGTATACTTCAACAGCAGCTATATCGATTGCCTTTAAAAAACTGCAATATATTGTATCAAGAGCTTAAACTTTTTTAATCTCTTTATAAAGTGCATCGATTGAAGTGCAACTTATAATTAAAAATAAATTAATTTCCTGTATGATATATAACTGTGCCTCATTTATCAAAATCAACACTTATTGTATGAATTGTGAAGGCATGTTCTTTTTATACCCTGCACCATAGAAAGGGGGAAATATCGGTTGTAACATCGCGACATATTGATCGGCGTCCCTATGAAGTATATATAAATTTTTGATCGTATTTTCATCCTATGTCGATCTAGCCATGTTCGTCCGTCCGTCGTTGGAAATCACGATAACGGTCGAACGGGTGAAACTAGCTACTTGAAATTTTGCGCACAAACTTTTTATTGATGTAGGTCGCTGGAGATTGTAAATGGGCCATATACAGCCCCCATATAAACCGATCTCCTGATTGTAGTTTTTGAACGCCTTGAGAGTTTAATACATAACGGGCTTGACTGATATTTCGCACAATGGCTTCTACCGTGATCTACAACATTTGTGCTAAGTGTGGGCTGAATCGTTCTATAACCTGGAGCCGCTAGAGAACCCAAAACTTAACCGATTTAGCTGAAATTTCGTACAATGGCTTCTACTATGATCTCCAACATTTTTGCTAAGTATGGTCTGAATGAGTTCATAACTTGACATAGTTCCCATATATCCTATTTCTCGTATTTCGACAAATGCGGAACTAATTCTTATCTTAAGGCTCGCTAGAGAAACTCACTTATTTGAAAAAACTCCCCAGCGGTGAGTTGTACGGGGTGGGGATCGAGAGAGTGGTAAGTCCTCAAGTTTGTTTTTCTCTCCAGACAGTTGCCATTATGCTTTGGTCTAGGGAGCAGCGGGCCTTCGCCGTCGAGAGCTTCTATTCTAACGGTCGCTTGTTGCTACGCAACTTGCTGTTTTTATTGACCTTTCGAATAACTAAGTTTCTCTTGACAAATGCAATCCATGGCGGAGATTAAATAAGATTCGGCCCGGCCGAACTTGGCACGCCTTAACTAGTTTTTGGTAAACTGTTTATAAAATTATAAAAAAATTGTTCTTCGCACACTTACCCGTAACTGAAGTTTGATTCACAAACATATCCTTAAAGGCAGCAGCAGGTGCCGATTCACGAGCGATAAGTGTTTCGATTTTACGTTTCGATTTGGTATAAATAGTAGCCACAAAACCTCCACCAATACCCATGCTATGGGTTAAGATGACACCCTCACAAAGCAGAGTGGCAATGGCAGCATCCACAGCGGTACCACCATCGGTAAGCATTTTTCTAAAAAAAAGAGGAAGAAATCGAATGGTTTTAACATTTTTGGAATTTTTCTTTTGTCCTGATTCACAATAAGCGATTTTTCTCTGTTTATAGGAAAAAGAGAGTGGGAAAGAGAAAGAGAGAGAGAGGGAGAAAGGAGAGAGAGAGGGAGGGGAAAGAGAGAGAGAGAGAAGGGGAAAAGAGAGTGTGATAGAGGGAGAAAGAGGGGCAGTATTGCCGTTTTGGGCTTTTTCTATCAATGTTGGTAGGATTTAGTTTAAATTTTAAGGGTTTGGTCGAATGGATGGCCCATTTCGATTTGATAGAGTGTATGCATGTATGGGAGGCCACCGTAGCGCAGAGGTTAGCATGACCGCCTATGGCGCTGAACGCCCGGGTTAGAATCCAGGCAAGACGATCAGAGAAAAATTTCATCTGTGGTAATCAGGCTACGGTCTTCAAAAATTTCGATATTGAGCTCAAATTTGGCACAGGTACATATTTTTTTCCATTCCCAGGTAAAGTTCTTGAATGGACCAAATCTGAATATATTTGGAAGTAGCTGCCATAAAGATCGATCTACCGATTTAGGGTCTTAACCCTATAACAGTCGCTTTAATCGTCCTATTTCGCTTATATATGGAACAATGAGTTGCAATAGGCTCTCCAGATATTCGGACCGAATATGGTCAATATCAAACTATATTTAAATATAGCGGTCATATAAACCGATCTGCTGATTTGAGGTTTTTAACCTATTGAAAGAGCATATTTTACCGGATTTTTTAATTTTGGTACAGTGAATTGCCTTATGCCCCTTGATACATGAGTTGAGTATGGGCGAGATCGGGTCATTTTTGTATATAAAGGGTGATTTTTTTGAGGTTAGGATTTTCATGCATTAGTATTTGACAGATCACGTGGGATTTCAGACATGGTGTCAAAGAGAAAGATGCTCAGTATGCTTTGACATTTCATCATGAATAGACTTACTAACGAGCAACGCTTGCAAATCATTGAATTTTATTACCAAAATCAGTGTTCGGTTCGAAATGTGTTCATTCACCGTTCAGCGATGAGGCTCATTTCTGGTTGAATGGCTACGTAAATAAGCAAAATTGCCGCATTTGGAGTGAAGAGCAACCAGAAGCCGTTCAAGAACTGCCCATGCATCCCGAAAAATGCACTGTTTGGTGTGGTTTGTACGCTGGTGGAATCATTGGACCGTATTTTTTCAAAGATGCTGTTGGACGCAACGTTACGGTGAATGAACACATTTCGAACCGAACACTGATTTTGGTAATAAAATTCAATGATTTGCAAGCGTTGCTCGTTAGTAAGTCTATTCATGATGAAATGTCAAAGCATACTGAGCATCTTTCTCTTTGACACCATGTCTGAAATCCCACGTGATCTGTCAAATACTAATGCATGAAAATCCTAACCTCAAAAAAATCACCCTTTATATGATATTAACACCAATCTCTCAATTCTTCTTGAGCCTATAGAATATGCATTTTTAACCGATTTAATTGGAATGTGGAAGAGTGAATTTTATTGGACCTATCGATAACCGTGCCGAGTATGATCGGATCGTACTGGGGTATAGATGATTTAGGGTCTTGAGCCCATAGAAGGCGCATTTTTACCCGTTTTCGCCCACAAAAGTATGTTGTATTAGACCCTATTAGGGCCATGGGCTCATAAAAACCTCTGTTATTACCCGAAATTGAATAAAAAAAAATAGATTAGTGGTGCCCTCAACATCCTTGCCTGATAGAGATCATTATCCCGGAATAAATCTTATGGTATTCTTAAACGTTAACAACATTTGGATAAAATGTGTTTATAAAACGGTTTTACTTGTTATACCCACCACCATAGGATGGGGTTATACTAACCTACTCATTCCTTTTGTAACCCCTCGAGAAATAGATCTGCGACCCCATAAAGTATATATATACTTGATCGACTGGACATTTTGAGTCGATTTAGCAGTGTTTGTCCTTCAGGCCGTCCAAATCACGATAACGGTCGAACGCATAAAGCTAGCCACTTGAAATTTTGCACAGACATATCGTATTGATGTAGGTCGTTGGGGATTGCAAATGGGCCATATCGGTTCAGATTTGAATAAAGCTCCCATATAACCTAATCTCCTTTGACATATTTATCCCCTAGAAGTCGTATTTGTTATTCGATTGGAACGATGAAATTTTGCACGTAGTGTTCTGTTACTACTTCCAATAACCGTGCCAAGTACGTTTGAAATCGGTCTATAACCTGATAAAGCTCCCATATAACCCGATCTCCCGATTTGAGAACTTGAGCCCCTGGAAGTCGAAATTTTTTTCCGATTTGGCTAATATTTTGCATGTAATGTTCTGTTACGACCTCCAACAACTGTGTCAGTTACGGTTGAAATCGGTCTATAACCTGATATAGCTCCCATTTACACCGATCTCTCCATTTCAGGCTTGGATCCCCTGGAAGCACCGATTTTTGTCCGATTGGTCTAAAATTTTGCTCGTAGTGTTCTGTTACAACTTTCAACAACTGTTCCAAATCGGTCTTTAACTTCATGTAGCTCCCATATTAACCTATCTCTCGATTAAACTTGAACGGTTCCTAGAAGCTTTCATTTTTGTCTGGTTTGGCAGAAAGTTCTGCCTTTCAACTAATTTTAGAGAAAGGTAGAGAGTAGAAAAGAGAGAGAGAGAGGGGGGGGGGGGGGGGCAGAGATGGGAAAGAAGGGAGAGAGAGAGAGGGAAAAGATAGAGTGAGAGGGGGAAAAAAGAGAAAGGAGGAAAGAAGAGCTTGAGAGGTAAACCCGTGTGAGAGAGAGAGGAAGGAAGAAATAGGGGGAGAGAGATGGCAAAGGGACAGACAGACAGACGGACATAGCTAAATCGAATCAGAAAGTGATTCTGAGTCGATCGGTATACTTATCAATGGGTCTATCTCTCTTCCTTTTGGGTGTTACAAAGAAATGCACTACCCTGTACCACAGCAGTGGTGTAGGGCATAAAAATTAAACAGCTTTTCCTCTCTTGTCTAGCGTAAAATAAGAATAAAGCCAAGTTTTTAAACTGAAAATTGAAAAATGTTGCGTACACTCATGCGTTTGTTGATTCACTGCTTTCTCAACAACGACTGAATCCTGGAGCAGTGGTGCCCGAAATGAAAATGGGATAGTGACAGAGCAACTAAAAATGCACAACAAGAAATTCTGTGACAGCATTCATTCACACGTAGGGGTGTGTGTTTTTTTCTCATGCTTTGTAAAAAGATTTGATTGAAAAGTAAATAATAATAAAAATGTTTTGGAACGCCTTTTTTAACAATATAAAAATTTAAAGCTCTTGCTACTTCCTTCTTTAATTTTGTTTTTTTTTCCTTTATTTCCTTATTTTCTATTTTGTTTATCCATTCTTAAAATTTTCTTAAATGAGTTACTTCCTTTTCATCGAAAAGGTTTTCTTTTTCCTTAGAAAATAAGTTATTAATTTCGCAATGAAATATAAAACGTTTTTTAACAAAAAAAAGCCAATGCACGTCTCTCAAAGCATTCTCAATCCAAAATATGAACACTTCATATTAACGATAAGAACTAACCTGAAATAATTATTTGAAAGCAACAGGTTATTTCGCTGAGTGTTTTTGCAAAAATTATGCGTACACCCAAGCGCATATTCATTCGTTGCTGTCTGAACAACGACTGAAATAAAGAGCATAAGCGTACGTATGAATTAAGCATGAACTGTATCGCAAAGAAAATATTCATAGTGGGCACCACTGTGCTAGAGAATAAGGTTACGTATGAACTGAGCATCAATGCTGCGCAAAGCAGAGGTGCACAAAATGAATGTAAGATTGTATGCGTGTGTTACTCTCTTAATATGGTTGAGAATTAAATAATTTTACAGAACCAATGACCCTTTTTATAAATCAACATACTATTAGAAAACTAAATAACTTTTCCTTTCTTGACTAGCGTTAAATCAGAATAAAACATAGTTGCTGCCTCAACAACGACTGAAGCCAAGAGAATAAGAATACGTGTGAATTGAGCATCAACGCTAGCGTAAAGAAAATGTTAGTTTTGTGCACACCTGCCGTGAAAAAATTTTATTATTTGCACCCCTGAAACGGAGAGAAATTGAGAAAATAGAGAGCAAGTGAGAAAAGAGAGTGGGGGAGAAACGTAACTGCAATAAAAAGGGAAACCATTCCCTAGCCCTTACTCTCCTCCTTCTTTTCTTTTAACTAAGATTTATCGCGGGAAAAATTGCCTAGGACTTGAGAATCAGGAAGTTATAAAAACTTCCAATAAATTTAAAAATTATTTTTTTTATTGCGATTTATACTTACCCGCCAATTTCGGCACATCCTCTACCATTGGACACTACGGCACCTGTGATAGTTGGTTCGTTATCTGATTTCAGGCCAAATACCAGACCCAGTGTTAAGGCCAAAATTGCAAGGGCAATAATTGATGCCCATATGACAACTGTTTTATTTATAACGATTCTGTAAAGAAAAGATAAGGAAATGTTCAATCAAACAAAACGAATCTAAATATTTATAAAGGCGTTGCGTTCGATTATATTGACTGTTATAACCTTCACAGTAAATCTTTGCAATAATATGTATAACAATTGTATTCCCTAACGTCATTGCAGTGAAATCGAAGACAACTTTTTATGAAAATCTAATCTTCGAAAATTTTTGGCAGAAACTTAACGACAAATGTTTTGAAAATTTTCCCAAGAGGTCTAATATCAAAATCGAGTTTTCGTTTTTTAATGACAAGTCTGTCCATAAATAATTTATATTCTCCGCCCAGAAAAAAGGCTGAAGGATCCTCGAAAATGTCCGTATTTTCTTTCCGCATTGTTTGTTTTTATACACTACACCACTACTGTGGTACAGGGTATTATAACTTAGTGCATTTGTTTGTTACACCCAGAAGGAAGAAAGATAGACCCATTGATAAGTATACCGATCGACTCAGAATCACTTTCTAATTCGATTCGTCTGTCCATGTTAATTTGTGTACAAACTACAGGTCGCAATTTTCATCCAATCGTCTTCAAATTTGGTGTGGTGTGTGTTTGGTGTGTGTATTGAAATTGGAAAAAATCGGTTCAGATTTGGATATAGCTTCCATATATATGTTCGTCCGATTTGCAGTAATAACCCAATAAAATGGTCATTTGTTAACCGATTCTCGCGAAATTTGGGAGGAAGGATTTTCTTATGACTCCCGACATTACTGGTCAATTTAATAGAAATCGGTTCAGATTTAGATATAGCTCTTATATATATATATACATCGCCCGATTTTTACTTCTATGGTCACTGCAAGAGCAAACCTCTCGAAAGTTTGTACAACGCTTTCCCCGGCGACTACCACAATATCTAAGAAGTTTGCTCCAAATCGGTTCAAATGTAGCTCCCATATATATGTTCGTCAAATTTGGACTTATATTGAACATAAAGTGCTCATTTGTTAACCGATTTTCTCCAAATTTGAATTTAATCGAAATCAGTTCAGTGTTTTATATAGCTGCCATATATGTATTTCGACCGATTTTCACTTCTGGGTTCACTGCAAGCGCATTATTGACCAATATTGCCAAAATTGGCTATCGAATGTTGAAAATTTTTATAGCTACAAAA
Organism: Stomoxys calcitrans; assembly: GCF_963082655.1. Lineage (NCBI taxonomy): Eukaryota > Metazoa > Arthropoda > Insecta > Diptera > Muscidae > Stomoxys > Stomoxys calcitrans. The sequence continues at coordinate 137,870,931 of NC_081555.1, forward strand.
ATCGAACAAAAAATTTTCTCAAAATTCTTAGTGAGTGCTTCAGACTTGGGGATACCGTTTCAGTATCTTGTTGCATAATGGTTTCTATATTAAAATAAAAGCATTGCAAATTCGGCCGGGCCGAATCCTATATACCCTCCACCATGCATCGTCGAGTTCTTTGCCCGCTATCTTCTCATAGGCAAACAAAGGATAATGGATACAAATTGCCATGCTATTGGAGCTAATTCAGTTATTGACCGACTTTGACCATACTTGGATGTTGGAGGCCATAGTAGAAGTCATTGTGCAAAATTTGAGCCAATTCGGAAAAGAATTACCACTATAGGGCTCAAGAAGTATAATAGGGAGATCGGTTTATATGGGAGCTATATCAGGTTATTGACCGATTGGGACCGTACTTAACACTGTTGTTGGAAGTCATAACAAAACACCCCATGCAAAATTTCAGCCAAATCGGACAAAAAATATGGCTTGTAAGGACTCAAGAAGACAAATCAGGAGATCGGTTTATATGGGAGCTATATATCAGGTTATTGACCGATTTGAACCTTACTTAACACAGTTGATGAAAGTCATAACAGAACACCAGATCCAAAATTTCATCCAAATCGAACAAAAATTGCGGCTTTCAGGGACTCAAGAAGTCAAAGCGGGAAATCGGTTTATATGGGAGTTTTAAGAGGTTATAGACCGATTTAGACCGTGTTTGTCGCAGTAGTTGGAATTCATAACAAAACAATGCATGCAAAATTTTAGCCAAATTGGACAAAAATTTGCGGCTTCCATGGGCTCAAGAAGTCAAATCGGGAGATCGGTTTATATGGGAGCTATATCTAAATCTGAACCGATATGGTCCATTTGTAATCTCCAACGACCTATTTTGATATTAAGTTGCTATATTAAGCTCTACGCGTCCGACCTCTATTATGATTTCGACAGACGGACGGACGGACATGGTTATATCGACTCAGAACGTCGAGACGATCAAGAATATATAAACTTTATGGGGTCTTAGAAGAATATTTCGAGGTGTTACAAACGGAATGACTAGATTAACATACCCCCATCCTATGGCGGTATATAAAGAAATTTTGTTATAAATTCTTTCCAAAATAAAAATATTTTTTTTAAATCGTTATGACCACCACCATAGGATGGGGGTATACTAATCTAGTCATTCCGTTTGTAACACCTTAAATTATTGATTTGCGACCCCATAAATTATTTATATTCTGGATCGTCTCGACATTTGATCTAGTTATGTCTGCCGGTCCGTTCGTCTGTCGAAATCACGACACGAGGTGTTACAAACGGAATGACTAGATTAACATACCCCCATCCTATGGCGGTGGGTATATAATGAAAATTTTTTATAATTTGTTTTTTTCAAAAGTTAATTTTTTTTATATTTTCTTAATTTTTTTCAATTGTCATGTCCACCGCCATAGGATGGGGTATACTAATCTATTCATTCCATTTGTAACACATTAAATTATTGATCTGCGACCCCATAAATTATTTATATTTTTGATCGTCTCGACATTCGATCTAGTTATGTCCGCCGGTCCGTCCGTCTGTCGAAATCACTATAGCGGTCGAACGCGTAAAGCTAGCCGCTTGACATTTTGCACAGATACTTCTGATTGATGCAGGTCGTTGGAGATTGAAAATTGGCCATATCGGTTCAGATTTAGATATAGCCATTATATAAACCAATCCCGATCTGGCTTCTTGAGTCGCTAGAAGCCTCAATTTTCATCCGATTTGGCTGAAATTTGGAACAAAGAAATACGACTTTCAACATCCATGCCAAGCATGATCAAAATCAGTCTATTAACAGATGTAGCCCCCGTATAAACCCATCCCCGGATTTGACTTCATGAGTCCTTAGAGGCGTAAATTTTCATCAGATTTGGCTGAAATTTGGAAAAAAAAGACTTGTCTTACGATTTACAACATCCATGCGAAGCATGATCCGAATAAACCCATCCCCGGATTTGGCTGAAATCTGGAACGAGGGCTTGAGTTATGACTTCCAACATCCATGCTATTTATGATCCGAATTGGTCTGTAAACAGATAAAGGCATCATTTTAACCGATTTGACTTCTTCAGCCCTTAGAAGCCTACATTTTTTTACTTATTTAGCTGAAATTTGGCCCAAAACTCTATCATGTGACTTACAACATTAGTGCTAAGTTTTTTCCGATTCGATTATATGAATTATATGACTCCTTGAGACCAAAATAATTCAAATACAAACTCAGTTAATAACGGAACATTTTTAGCGGAATCCATGGTGGTCGGTACCCAAGATTCCACCCGGCCAAACTTAGCACGCTTTTGATTGTTTTTTTTAGTGTTTCGTTAACGAGATTAGAAAAATTTATAATGGCAATAGAAATGCTCTTTATAATGAGTGTATGAAATTTCATCAAAATCGGACAAGGGAAGCGAGGTTAAGGCGTTAATGGGTTGTTTCAAGTCTGGTATCGTATCGCCACATAAGTATCGGAATCTGTTAGCCCCCATTTCCCTCCTTGCAAAAAACGAAATTATACCTCTTTAAATGTTTATTTCCCTATAATTATGGCAAACATTGCCTATTGTAGACTTCCATATTGATAAGCTTTGCGTGATGATCGTTATCCGCGACAAAAATACTCGACATCATAAATACCTGATACAAGACTACAACAAAAGCAACCAGAAAATAAGAATAAACCTGCTGTTGACAATATGAAACAGCAAAAATGTATGAATATATGATGAATTCATAAATATGTATGATAATCTTTTCTTTTCGTTTTGTTTCGATTTTCGCAGGGGATTTCTCTAATGTACATTCTAAAAGGTTCAACGATCCATTATCCATTTCGTCAGTTAGTATATTTGGAAATTATATAAACAAAAAATTTGTGTCATGAGAGTGGGAAAATATATACCACTATACAGAAATGATAGGAATTTTAATTTTGTCCATGCGTGAACTGATTAGAGCAAACTGCCGTTGACTGGGTTTTGCCCATTGCAATGAGATCTTTGAAGTTAAATTTAAGCAAAAACTTTTGGTATGGTTTAAGCATCGCGTGTATGGTATGACAAGAGATGCCAATTCTTTTTCTATTTTTATTTCATTCAAAACATTCTCATTCAAACAAAGTTTCGGAATATAATCATAGTCTTCAACAGGGCGAAAGCCACAAGAGCTAAGGGCTGACCTAAGACAACATAAGGTCGGGCTCAGGAGAAAAGAATACCGGATAGAATTCCGCAGCTCCGTGGAGGATACATCCAGGAAGATTCTGTCCTCGAGACCTATTACGGTGGGGTGTATTCAGAAGTCAGAAAATGTAAGGACAATGTCTAGTGAGGAAACACTAGAACTACTCGTTGATACGCATTTCCCGGGATACCACTGGCATGCATTCGTTATTGTCTGCGCCGAAAATCCTTTGGGCGATAAGAAGTTTCGACTCCATTTACATTGTCAGATAGACTGGTTCCTTCGCTTAGGGGGATTAACTCTGCTTGTATCAGCATGTCATATATTCTTGTGGAATAGAGGGGCACAAAGGTAATTTTCATTCCGAAGGCAGGAAAACTTTACCACACGCAGGCGAAAGATCTTCATTCTATTAGTCTGTCATCCTTTATGCTAAAGAGGTTGATAGAAACATATCTTAGGGTAAAGATGCTTGGAGATTGGCTTGTCTCGGCAGCAGTATGCATAACAGCCCTTCACGACCTAGTCGGCTACATAGAGGGTTCTCTCGCTGTCAGTAATATGCAATGGTAGCATTTCTGGACAATGAAGTTGCTTTCAATAATGTAAAACCGACGTCAATCATGAAGGAGCTGGAGTTTCTAGGCATCAACATTATCGTAAGTAGGCAAGGGCAAAAACGGCAAGAGAGCCAGTTGGGGGATAAGAGCGCGCGTCATGCACTGCTTATATACTGCAGTTCTTAGACCCATAATGCTATATGGTTTTGTGGTCTGGTGGACGGCGCTTCAAAAGTCCACTTAGTGTTCAATACTCACCCGGATCCAAAGGATGGCTTGTTTGTGCATTACAGCCGAACTGAGGACGACAGCATATAATGAATTTAATGCTACATCTATGGTCTCTGGACATTGTAGCTAGACAAATTGCTTTCTCTTTGGTCATGTGGTGGCTACGGCCAATGTGATATGTGATACAATGTCCGATGATCCAGGCACTGTGGATTACACCCTGTCTGAGCTGGATTACACCCTGGACCCGGTACGGGATAACTGCGAGTACCACACAGTCTGGAACTTTGAGCTCCGATTTGTGTGGTGTTCATTGTTATCACGAGTACTTTGGTGCGAGCTTCCGGGCGAGTCCACAGGTTGGGGATAGTGGAATGCTCCATACGGAGTATCTGCAATGCAATGGTGTTATCCTTGATACAATGTCCGATGTTCCAGGCACTGTGGATTATACCCTGTCTGAGCTGGATTACACCCTGGACCCGGCACAGGATAACTATGAACACCACACAGGAGACAACATTCTTATAAAATTTTAAAATATCCATTTATGCTCACATTGTTACATCTTGTATTGTTTTTTTTTTGCTTTATAATATTTACAATTATTTACATGAATTACAAGGTTTTTATTGTTATTACCCAATCCATTCGCCTTTTTTATCACCCGTCATCACCTCTAACCAGTTTTCATTGCACACCTGAACCAAAAGCCAACAATTAGAAAAAATCTCCTCTTACCTTGTTCCCCTAAATCTCATAGGAAACAGTCGCATCTTTACACTCATGGTAAAAATTGTATTTTATGAACTCTCTTTTGTATTATCAGTTACGATCTCTTTTAACTGTAAATAAATGAAGATCCATGTCGATGTGATAGAACAATATTTGCCTTTCGATAAGATTGTGTTGTGACGGTGGGAGTACGGCCAGTGTCAATAAATCAAAATTAGTTTATTGATGTTTGTTTACTCATAAAGTTATATGACAACTGTCGACTCCTAAAGTTGTTTGATAGCCTTAATAAAGGGCCATAATTAATTGAAACCTATGATATGTTATCTGCAATCTTTACATAGGTTTTTACAAATTAGAAATTATGTATGGTATGTTTTATTTATTATGTGTGTGTAGCATCATTGAATTGTTTTATGAGACTAAACTGTGAAATTTTGATGGTACACAAGTCTCAAATATTTCTCAAATTGACGTTGTGTACTTGAGCGAAGGTCTTTTGTTATCAGTACAATAATTTTTGCTGCTTTCTAATTTGGAGAATATTGAAGAGGGTATTATTTTTTGTTAGTAAGAAATAAAATTGACGGCTGGGTTGGTTATTCCCCATTATTCGTTAATCGAAAAAACTAATCACAAAATGAGAAAATATTTTACACACATCTCTTAAGCCTTTGTTGCTGTTAATAATAGAAATAACTAATTCTAAGGGGAAACCCCACATGTATGAAAAGAAAGAGATGAAGAATTTGCAAATTTGCTGATGAACCTTCCATTAAGGAACAACAACTAAAATGTTGTGATTCTTCCAATAATTGTTGTTTTGACAAGCACTAAAATATTTTGCACACTCGAGGTGATATATTTTCATTGCCCATGGGTCATACCCTGAACCTTACAGGAACCCCAAATCTGCATATTAATAGAAAACACTTCAGTATTTACCCAAAAAAAAAGAAATATTTGCAGTAATTTTTGATTTAGAAACGCTATGCATCATTCAATGCATTTGTAGGTCAATTTGTGTTAGTGTTTCAAAAATCGCATTTTTATATTCAATTCGTCTGTCCTTTAATAAACACCAGCGAATGGGTTTACCCTTGGTTCCTGAGAGAGTCAAATATAAACAACACCAAACTGTCATGTAGCACGGCTGGGAACATATTGCACACAAACGAAAGTACTTATCAGAGGGCAATCCCCCTCTCCCCATCCTACCAAAAACAAATTAAAATCCTACCAAAAACAAATTAAAAGCAACAAAAAGGTCTTTGGTTGTTGTTGTTATAGCAATGTGTTATACACTGAGGCCTCAGATTGGGATAGACACAGGAAGGACCTGCGGATATTTAATTATGTGCTATCCCAAGTGGTACCTTTGAAAAATGAATTTAAAAGTAGATATTTAACGCAAAAAAATAAATAGTGTGGATCTGAACGGGACCCGTAGCCCTGAATGTCTTGATCACCAGCTTAAAAATACTTAAAAAACAATCAATTTTACGATGTAGCTAAGCGCACCAGCTAGAATTACATAAAATCGGATAGATTAGAGATCCTTATATTCATGATTATTTTTGTGTTTTAAAGAAGAAGTGATACCAAATAAAATTCGCCACATATATGTATGTGCAATAAACTTAAACGTAATACTAGTTTTTTTTACGGTGAATATAGCACTACTTAAAAATCGTTTTTATACTCTCCACCATACTAATTTCGTCATTCTGTTTGTAACACCTCGAAATATGCGTCTAAGACCCCATAAAGTATATATATATTCTTGATCGTTATGACATTTTAAGTCGATCTAGCCCTGTCCGTCGAAAGCACGCTAACTTTTGAAGAAGTAAAGCTAGGCGCTTGAAATTTTGTACTAATACTTTTTATTAGTGTAGGTCGGTTGGTATTGTAAATGGACCAAATTGGTCCATGTTTTCATATAGCTGTCATATAAACCGATCTTGGGTCTTGACTTCTTGAGTCTCTATAGGGCGCAATTCTCATTCGATTTGACTAAATATTTTGCACGTATCACTTCAAATAATTGTGCTAAGTAAAGTCTAAATCAGTCCATAACCTGATATAGCTGCCATATAAACCGATCTTGGGTCTTGACTTCCTGACCTTTTAGAGGTCGCAATTCTCTCCGATTTGGCTGAGATTTTGCATGAGGTCTTTTGTTATGACTTCCAACAACTGACGCAAATTGGTACATATCAGCCGATCTGGGATCTTTTTGAGTCTCTAGAGAACGCAATTCTCATCCGATTTGGCAGAAATTTTGTACAACGGCTTCTCCCATGACCTTCAACATCATGTCCAATATGGTCTGAATCGATCTATAGTTTATTTTTAGTATTTTGGCTGCCATGACTTCATTTGTGGCTAAGATATAGCTAGACATACCTTAAATTATTGGAAACATTTTAAACCTTAATTCAAGTTCAAAAAAGTGAAAAAATCCCCGAGAAAAATTTTTTTTTAGTGTGAAACTCTTGAAATGTTTTAAAAAAATGGCCATAATGATCTTACGATAACGGGGTGGTTTGAAACAAATTGGTATTTAAAACTTTTCTTAATACCTCCGCTTTATGAAGATGAAAATAAATGATAATGCGTTGATGGCCAAAGTTTGCGAAACGTTTTTTCTAAAAATTTTGAAAATTTTTGACAAAAAAAAATTTTTTTCTTATTGAAAACCAATGACATTTTTAAACCGCTGAATATATAGACATGATTCTGTTTTTATTCTGTGCATACATATACGAGCCCAATTAAAAATTGATGGAGTTATTATAAAAATTTTAAAAAAGGAGTAAAAATTTGATATATTAAAATTAAATAATACATATCTCATTAGCGGTACACGATGGCATAAAACATTGTTCATGTTTTTTTAGAGCTTGTCAAGCTCTTTTTCCAGAGTCCTAAATCATTTAAATCGATTAAGTAGATCATAAGTTATTGCTTCCAGAAAGTTTGAGAAGTTAAAATTGGTCAATTTTGACACCATGTATTAGAGATATGGACCTACAACAGCACTTTCCTGAAAGCCTACGCCCTCCTCTACAATGTCTAGAACGTTATGAACCGCTTTAATCAACAGATAAAGAGTTGTAGACCTATTTCCAATTTTTTTTGGCGTTTGGCCCACTGTTTGGCGCTGTTTGTTCTTAGACAATTTTATTTGTTTACCTTTAACCGCGCAAATTATAAGCAAGTAGTTGGCTAATATTGAAAAATTGTAAAAATAAGAGTTTTATTAAAAACAACAACATTTAAATGCATCATAAACAATACAAAAAAAATCGAGATATAATTGGATCTCACCATATCAACTTTGTTTACTCAGGGACCTTTAATAAACACACACAATGGAGTTTACGCAGAGGGGCTTCCTTAATGAGAGAGAGAGACCAAAATTGTCGGTCGTCTACCTCTGGCTAGCAATTACTAGCAAAATAACATACCATGACAATGTATTGGTGCCACATAAATCACACCTTCATATTCAATTCAGCGGCCCTTTAATAAACACCCACGGTGGGTTCATACAGACAGAGAGGCCTTCGTTGTTGAGAGAGTCAAATTAAAGAGAAGAGAATATTTATATTTGGTGTTGGAAATAGGAGTAAAATCTCAAGAGACCGACGCATTAGGAGGCATTTTCGAAGCACTGGCTTGGATATAAGAATTTTTTGAAGCCCACCCAAGTAATTAAGAGATTAATGTATGGGTATAAAGAGGCTGGCTGTTATTTGCATAATTCATATCATATTTATTCATGAAAATTAGAATAATATGTTATTATTCTATGCAAATATAATAAATTACTTAATCTTTTTTTTTGAACTGTGTAAATTGTGTGAGGGTATGTTATTGAAGCGACTAGCAAACATTACTCATATGATAACAGCTTATTAGGAAACATGTTGCACTATGACGCTGTTGTGACAACTAAGATTAGAGAGAAGAGAGTTTACCTCTAATAATTAAGCTTAATAGCTGCGAATGTCATTGTATTAAGTTGAATTCACTCCCTAAAGTCATCTTCCCATTTATAAGCAGTTAATGAATTCAACTTTAAATTAATAACTCACAATCAATCATTTTAATATTTAATAGCCTTAAGTCAACCCAAAAATAATATAAAAAAATTAAATTATAATTTCTTTTGGCATTTTCATAAATTTAATTTCTTTCCAATTAATAATAATGACAGTATTGACAACCCATAAACAGAAATTAAATTGAATTCATGTATGCATGTAAAATGTAATTTGTAAAAATAAATACATATTTGAGTGTTTTTGGCCAAAAAACAAACATTATGATTAATCGAGGCATTGGAAACTAATGTCGGCCTTTGAAAGTAAGTTAAGAATGTATTTTTTTTTGTTTGGCGACACCTTCAGCTTTTTTTTATTTGCCACCGCTTGTAACAGGTATTTCTGCTTAGTCGTTTGCAATAAATTTCAAATTAAACGGCATTGTTGCGATCGTCAACGAGCTTAGTTTTAAAACGTGACCGAAATAACGAAAAAATATCCATATACTTGTATACGGAAAGCAAGTGTCGTAATTCTGCCGTTAATTGAACTTTAAATATGGATGTGTTTACTCTCAACATATGGCCCCTCCATATAACAAACAAAATGTTGATGATGACATTGATGTTCTTTTATATACGAAGTAACGCAGGAGAAAAGAATTATAAGTACATGACAATAAGGGTATTATCTTAAAAAAATTTAAAACTACAGTAAATGTAAAAAAAAAAAAATAAAAAATGACAAAATTTGCATGAAACTTTCTTCAAAGACAAAATGTGAATGAAATTTTCTCTAAAGAGTTAAATTTCATGTAATTTTCTTTAAAGAGGATATCGTAAAAAACTTTTATTTTGTGAGCGCAAAATTTTTATAAAATTTTCTATATTGACAAAATTTAAAAAAAAAATGTTTATTACGAAATTTTCATGAAAGTTTCTGTGGGCCATATTTCTCGGAAATTTCCATGAATTTTCAAGTATTTTTCTCTTAAGACAACATATTTATGAAAATTCTTCCAAGACAAAATTTTTAGGAAATACTTTCAAAACAAAATATTTTTAAGAAAAAAAAAAAATAAAAATCGGTTTCAATCACAAAATTAATGGATACAATTAACTTTTCAATCAAAACAGCTTCAACCACGAAAATAATAATATCCATCACAGTTTTTGGAAAAGACGATTAAAAAAATTGCAAATTCAATTAGAAAATTATTGAAATTTCCAATTAATTCTTTAATCGATCCAATTAAAATATGATTGAATTAAAATTTTCAATTAATTTTTTAATTGGTCCAGTTAAAAAAATTATTGAAATTTTCGAAATATCCAATTAATTTGGATCAATTAAAAATTTTGTTGAAAATATTCAAATATTAAAATTTTTGGGAAAGCGACCTGTATAGGACGAGCCTCGATGCAACATGGTTCACATATGTAAAACACGAATTCAATCCCAATGCAGCCGGTTGTACGTACCGGATGGACCCGATGAAGTCCTTCATCGGCAAGGGCTGCCGCCTCAGTGTACAACACATTGCTACAAGAACAACAACAACAACGAATTTGAGATTTACGTTTGGGTCCATGATCACTCCTTAGAAACAATTACCTCCAGGGGTTTTTTCCAAAAATGAAGCGGAAAATATTTTTTTTCGAATTATAAAAGAAAGAGTGGTGAGGCAGTAACTTTATGGATTAAATGCCTTGGGGAAGTAACCCCAATAGAAAAACCATTTATCTAAAATATGTTATAATTAGAACGATACTTAAGAAGCCGTTATGCCATTTTTTATGCATATTTTGATCAATTATAAGTTTAGAATTGCGTTTAGAAATTTATCTATAACCTGATATATCAAAAAGTCAAATCGGACCTCCCGATTTGACTTTTTGAGCCTTTACAAGCCGCAATTTTTGGCCGATTTGGTTGAAATTGTTCATTTGGTGTTCCGTTATGACTTCCAACAACTGTGCCAAGCACGGTTCGAATCGGCATATAACCTGAAATAGATCCCATATAAACCGCTCTCCCGATTTGACTTCTTGAGTTCTTGCAGGCCGCAATTTTTGTCCGATTTGGCTGAAATTTTGCATGTGGTATTCCGTTATGACTTCCAACAACTGTGCCAAGTACGGTCCGAATCACTATATAACCTAATATAGCTCCCATATAAACCGATCTCCCGATTTGATTTATTGAGCCCTTTAAAGCAGCAATTTTCATCTGATTTGGCTAAAATTTTGCTCATAGTGTTCTGTTATGACTTCCAACAACTGTACTTAATTTTTGTCCGATTTTGCTGAAATTGAGCATGTAGTGTTTTGTTCCAACAACTGTGCCAAGTACGGTCCAAGTCTGTCTATAACCTGACATAGCTTCCATATTTTAGCAGAATCCATAGTGTTGGGTTTCCAAGATTCGGCTGAACTTAGCACGCTTTTACTTCTTTATTCTATGTTTGTAATCGACTGCCGAATATTTTTCATTTGAGTCCCATATTGACATAAATGTCGAATATATCTGTTTAGAGGAGCGGCCTGCTGGGCCTCAAAAACGCCTTCCAAATATTTTTGTTAAAATTGGATGTCGATTCACAGTTGTGCAAATAAAACTATAGAAGTGAGACCAACTTTAACGTATTCTTCTGGGTTTTAGCTTCCTCTGGATACCAACTTTTCCAAAATCCGTCCTAAATTCCCTGAGGTTGATTAACTTAAAATTTTTGTTTCAATTTTACCCAATCCTGGTTCATGTCTCGGCTAAAATAACTTTAACTAACCACTTTAACTTCATACCCTTAATTCTAACTACTATATTTAAAAGTACACAAAACTAAAATATGGAATTAGGATAATTTAGAAATTAAATTTAAAAATGTATATATTAGAAATTAAAAATTAAGAAAAAAAAAACTAAAAAGTTTTAAAATTAAAAGTTAAAAATATAATAACTATTAACGGTTGTCAAACTATAGAAAGTGCTAGCCCTGTCCATTCGTCTGTCCTTAGGTAATTTGAGATTTTAATGCAGAAATATTTATCAGCCAGACACAATGTTTAGGTAGAGATTCTTGAGACATGTTTTCTTTTATCTATAACCACCCTAATACACATTTATGAATGCATTTTGAATGTCAGCAATAAATCGTGCATTCTTATAATTTAAAAAATGAAATTTTTTCATTACATCCGAACTTTTGTAAATTTCATTGAATGGGGCTTTTATTCAGTGTCTAAGATAACTTTGGTGCACTTGAGTATTTTTCAACAATGAAAGAAAATTGGCTACAATTTAGGGAAGATCAAATACAGTGGCTCATATAGAACGAATTTAAGGGTGTCAATTCTTTTAAGTAATATTTTTGAACAAATGCAGGAAGAGGGTCAAACTTTTACATATCACTGGATGCTGTTCAATTCAAGTTTTAAGCTCAATGCTTTGGCTTCCTTTTTATAGCCGCGTGGCGCAGAGCGACACCTTACTGAAGAGAAGATTTTACATGGTATGGTACCTAACATGGTACCAGCATTTGAAGGGGATAACAATCGTTGAAAATATTTTCTTATTTTCTCGCCAGGATTATTTTTTTTTTTTTTTTTGTCATATATAAAAATCTTTTAATAATTGTTTTTTTTTCTTTTTGATCATTAATAACTAGGAAAAATTATATCAAAAACGGAAACGCACTACAAATACTGGCATAAAGTTTGCACCAATGGCGTACGGGCAATTCGTTTTCAAATAACCTTGTTTTTTATTTGTGCCAAAATGACGTTCGTTTGATATACCATTCAAATCAGAAGGTAATTTGCTTTGTTTTCCTTTTATGATAAGCTTTTATTTTAGTCTAAAGCAATTATCGAAATAATAGAGGTAGCAATTAAACAGGAAATTTTTGGATCGAATACTAAACATTTATTTTTTATTTTCGTTATCTGTTACGAGTGCAGTGATACTGCAAAACATATCAATTAGGGCATTGTTGTTGGCAAGACCAATGTAAAATGCCTACGGAAAGAATCAATGTTAAACTGCAAATCTCAAATATAAATCATTTGATAAGACATTTCTAACTGGATTTAATTATTTGGGTTGGAAGAATTCAAATATTGGCCAAATTTCGATGCGAGTGTGTTTTGTTTAATTTGTATACCTTCCATCATGAGATGGTGTATACAAACTTCGTCATTCCGTTAAAAAAACCCAAAATATAGGTCCAATACCCCATAAGGAACTCTAACCACTTGATCATCATGACATTGTAGGTCGATCCAGCAATGTCCGTCTGTCTGTCCGTTGATCTTTCGAAGGAATAGAGCCAGGCTCTTGAAATTTTGCACAAGCATTTCGCAGCTTTCATCCCGATTCTCCCCCTTTACTTAAACACCATATATAGCTCCCATATAAACCTATCTGACGAGAGATCTTAATTTGATCTCTCAAATATCAGTTGAAAATATGACCCAATTTGCTCCATAACCTGATGTAGATTCAAATCAGGTTTTCCAATAGGTGCGGTTATTACTCCGCCCCATGCCACAACTAATATACACCTAAGCCAGTAATCGGCTTGTTGTGCGCTCTAAACACTAAAAAGTAACCTCGAAAAAAAATTCTTTGTTAGAAATTCCGTGCTAATTACAAAATTTTAAATTGTTATCCAAACCACGGCTCTAAGTTGGTAAATGTCTGGTATTGTGTCCCCACCTATGCGTCGGTACCTGGTACCGTACTAGCAGCGAAAGCCGGGTAATGACAAAGAAAATGCTCCAACAACTCACCATCTTCTCCGCATCCACTATACATGCTATCACTTAACGCACCGATTTTGCATAAGTGAGCTCGTAGTCCTTTGTGTCCCTTTATGATATTTTAAAAAAGTGAATAAAAAACTTGGCAAACGCTATTCACGGTGGGGGGTACATAAGATTTGGCCCGGCCGAACTTATTACGCTTTTACTTGTTAGTGCTATATTCGTAATCTACTCCCGGAGTTCTATAAAGTCGTGTCCACTTTTATTTTTGAGAGTTTCGTTTGGGGTAAAGGGGAGGGTCCGCCCCCCTTCCGATATCAACGATATCAACAAATGATATAGCCTATTCTTCCTTCCAGATTATATTCGTAATCTTCTCCCGAATATCGTTCATTTAAGTTCCATATTTTCATCATCAGCCTATTGAGTCGGGTCTAGTGGGGTCGAGGCGGCCCCCTAGGTACCTGAACCCATATTTGTAATACCAAATTCGTACTTTACTCCGGAATACCTTTCATTTGAATTCCATATTGTCCCAATCGGTCTACTTTTATTTTTTGGTGGTGCTTTTGTGCTAAGGGGAGGTTCCGCCCCTTCCCCCCTTCCAGCCCATATTCGTTATCTACTCCCGAATACCTTTCATTTGAATCGTTTTAATGTAATGATTATGCAATATGCCCATATGGGCGGCCCCATAGGTACTTGAATTCAAGTATTATTATAAATACTTTTCATTTTAATCCCATAATGTTCCGATCGGTCTAGTTTTATTTTTGAGCGATGGTTGATTGTTAAATGCTAAGACCTGTCGATATTCCTTTTGTAAATATACCTACACTGAAAAAAAGTTTTTCCAAAATTTTAGTTTTTTCCCTATTTGTAGGATTTTAGCAATGAAAACGAGCCAAAGAACAAAAACTTGCAAATGCAATTTTTATACCAATGGGATTATATTAATTTTTTCCGTTCCGTTTGCAACACATCGATATATATATATATATCGGACTATATATTGATATAGCCCCCATATAGACCGATCCTCCGATTTAAGGCCCAGGCCCATAAAAGCAACATTTATTATCCAATTTCGCTGAAATTTGGGACAGTAAGTTATGTAAGGCCCTTCGAAATCCTTCTTCAAGATCGGTCTATATTTGGATATAGCTGTCATATAGACCGCTATATATACTAATACTAATTTCGTCATTCCGTTTGTAACACCTCGAAATATTCGTCTAAGACCCCATAAAGTATTTATATATATTCTTGATCGTCATAACATTTTAACTCGATCTAGCCATGTCTGTCTGCTTGTCTGTCGAAAGCACGCTAACTTTTGAAGGAGTAGAGCTAGGCTCTTGAAATTTTGCACAAATACGCTTTATTAGAGTAGGTCTGTAGGGATTGTAAATGGCCCAAATCGGTCAATGTTTTGATATAGCTGCCCTATAAACAGAACTTGGGTCTTGACTTACTGGGTCTCTAGAGGGCGCAATTCTCATCCCATTTGACTGACATTTTGCACGTGGTGTTTTGATATCACTTCCAATGACTGTGGTAAGTATGGTTCAAATCGGGCATTACCTGATATCGCTGCCATAAGATCTGGGATCTTGACTTCTTAAACCTTTGCAAATGCAAATTTGCCCATAAACAATCCATTACGGAACATGGAACATCACATATCAATGAGTGCTGTCCGATTACAGATTTTTTAAGCTCAATGATAAGGGGCCTCCTTTTTATAGGCCGAGTCCAAAGGGCGTGCCATAGTGCGACACCTCTTTGGAGAGAAGTTTTACATTGCGTAGTACCTCACAAATGTTGCCAGCATTGGGAAGGGAAAACCACCGCTGAACATTTTTTCTGATGGTCTCGCCAGGATTCGAACCCAGGCGTTCAGCGTCATAGGTGGACATGCTAACCTCTACGCTACGGTAGCCTCCTTGAGCCTTTACAGAGCGCAATTCTCATCCGATTTGGCTGAATTTTTGTACAACGGCTTATCCCATGACCTTCAACCAATGTGTCCAATATGCTCTGAATCGATCTATAGCTTAATACAGCTTCCATATAAACCGATCTCCAGATTTTGCTTCTTGGGCCCCTATAAAGCGCAATTCTATCCGAATGGACTGAAATATTGCACAATGACTTATACAATGTTCAGCATTGAATTCATTTGTGGTCCGAATCGGACTATAACTTTATATAAGTCCAATAGAATAACAGCTCCTATTCATTATTCTTTGTTTGCCTAAAAAGACATACCGCGCAAAGAAATCGACAAATGTGACCCATGGTGAAGAGTTTATAAATTCGGCCAGGTCGAACTTAGCACGTTCTTACTTATTTTAACCGTAGCATCAAAAATTTAAATTGTAAGGCTACTTGGCCTCTCTAACTATGGTTCACTGTGCCTTGTACCAAGGTCAATTTCCTAAATTTCAACGATATTTTGATCTTAATTTTAGATTTTTGTCTTTAATAACAAGACGCAAAGTTACCGATTTATTAACCTGCCATTTAAAATAAAAAAAAAATCCTAATATAAAGGAAAACCATTTTCACCAAAGGGAATGTTTTCTTAAAAAGTTGGAAAATTAATGATTTTTCAAAAAAGTTTGCTAATCTATAACAATAAAGTTTGCAAAACCAGGTCAAAAATTTTTTCATTGTACCATACTATAGAAAACTTAGTTATGCTTAGATATCATATATGTCGAAATTAGCTTATAAAGATATAATAAACGCGTCTTCCCAAATAATAAGTAAGTTGGCTTAGAAATAGACCTCTATTATTATCTATTACTCTGTCCTTTTACTTAAAATCCCATTAAAGGGTGTTCCCCTTATTCTTATTTTTTCAACACATTTTTAGCTAAAGGGTTAACGTATAATTAATTTTTCCGTCAACCAATAACTCATAAAAAGGAAATACCGATAAAAGTAACATATTATTAATTAATTTCAAACTTGTGTCATTGTAGTATTAACAAAAAAAGGAGGGGGAAATTATACGATAATTTGAGCGAAAAGAAAAAAAATCAAATTGACTCTCTGGCAGATTTTACGTTGGCACATTTGAACAATGCACTTGTCAATACAGCTACCTATGAGAAGTTTTTTTTTTTTTAATAGACAAACAGACAGTTGACGCACGGTGAGTTGGTCAGTTACCCAGAAACTTTAAACACCACAACAATAAAGAGAAATCAACAATACATAAAAAAACAAATACCACGAGGTTTTTTCCACTTAAACATTTCAAATATAAAGGCAAAAAAAAAAATATTAAGAATTGTTAATTATGAATAATGCAATAAAAATATTACATTGAGTATCTGTAGGTCGATGTCAAACAAAAACCAAAGACCGGGCCGAATGTTATATATCCTATACCATAGATCGCTTTTGCCAAATTCTTTGCGCGATATCTCTTTACGAAATAAGATAAGAACTCAGCCAAATAAGATAATAACTGCGCCCTCTAGGTGCTCAAGGCTCAAGAAGTAAAATCGGGAGATCTCTTTGTATGGAAGCTTATCAGGTTTTGTACCGATTCAGGCCATACTCAGTATGTATATTAGAGTTCATAAGAGGTCGTTGAGCAAAATTTCAGCCAAATCGAATAAGAATTGCTCTCTCTCTAGAGGCTCAAGAAGTGTAATCTGGAGATCGGTTTATATATATATATCAGGTTAAAGACCGATTTGAACCATACTCGGCACAGTTGTTGGAAGTCAAAGTTATTTGTTGGAAGTTATTTGTCTAATAGAAAATGGTTTGTTCTAATAAGAGAGGAAAAAAGCCGTATAGACCGCTCTCCCTACTCTCACCAGTAGTCAAAACGTCTCGTTGGCGAATTTCCATTCGCCGGGTATCAGCATGGATTTCGAAGACTCTATAACACAACAAATGCTCTGCATGCCATCACCGCACACATTTGCCGTGTCTTCAATCTGCCCAGGCCATTTGATAGGACGGTCCTCGTGGCACTGGACCTATCGAAGGCATTCGACACGGTTGGAAGTTATTTGTCTAATAGAAAATGGTTGCAAATAGGATAGGAGTGATGCAGAGCTTTGCCAGTGAATTGTGGGGGTGTAAGAGGGAATCGTACAGACCGCTCTCCCTACTCTCACCTGTAGCCAAGACGCCTCGTTGACGAATTTCCATTCGCCGAGCTTTAGCCAAGACTCCTTAGCACAAAAACTGCTTTGAATGGCATCACCTTTGCCGTAGCTTCAATCAGCCCAGGCCATGTGATAGTACGGTCCTCTGGACCTATAGTACAGTGACAGTGGACCTATCGAAGACATTCGACAAGGTCAGCTATGCCAAACTATTTGAGGACATCGCCAATGCGTCCCACCAGTCAGGCCTGAAACTCTTCGTCGCGAATTATCTGTGTGGTCGCCAGTCATTGGTGGAATTTGAGGATAAGATATCGAAACACAGTAGAGTGAAACAGGGAGTTCCCCAAGGCGGGGTGTTACCTCCGGCACATATTTAGCCTCTACCTATCCTCCATTACAACGCCTTCAGACGGCATAGAGATCGTATCATATGCGGACGAATGATAGGTTAAACGTGTACCTCAACGAGCTTGCCCCTTATTACGCTGCAAGAAAAGATATCTGCCACCAAATCTTCAGCCACATTGTTCACTACAAATAAGCGTGAAGTCAATAATAAGCTGAATGTGATGATCGATGGAGAAATGATTCCGACCATCAAGTGTCCCAAAATATTTGGCGTCACATTTGAAAGCTCTTACACATTCTCACCACAGGCCAAAGCAATTTGCGATAAAGTCAAAAGTAGAAACATGGTTCTCAACTCACTTGCCGACAGCACTTGGGGTGCCGACATAGAAACCTTGCTGACTACGTACAAAGCAATTGGCCGGTCTGTGGTAAGTTATACAGCGCCAGTGTGGTCTCGTCAGCTTTGTGAAATTAAACTCCCCCGGCAAGCCAGAGTAGTTTCGGCTCAATTACGATTCGGCAGACGCAGCCGCCTCAGTTCCTAGAGAGCAAGGATTGATGCCAACGTGCAGGATGTTTGTCCCTATAGTGACCAGGGACCACACGTCACCTGTTTAACTGCCCAGCCAGACCCACTCGTCTCAGACCCAGATCCCTCTGGACGCACCCTATCATAGTTGCAGAGTTCCTGGATCTGGAAACTCAACAGAATCAAGCAGACGAAAGATAGAACACAACACACTGCTATATCAACAATAACAACAAGTAAATTTTGGAGTTCCTCACGGTAGTACTTTAGGTCCACTTTTGTTCATAATCTACAAATGAAAATTTGCCCATGAACATTCCATTAAGAAACTGGGGCTAACTTCTCACAAATCAATAAGTGCTGTCCGATTCAAAAGCTCAAAGATAAGACACCTCCTTTTTATGACTGAGTCCAAACGGCGTACCGCAGAGCGACACCCCTTTGGGGAGAAGTTTTTACATGTTACAATGTACAATACCTCACAAACGTCGCCAGCATTGGGAGGGGATAACTACCGCTGAAAAATTTTCTGATGGTTCTGCCAGGATTCGAACCCTTAATGATATAAATAATCTCGGCCTAGATGGATCTATTGTAATGTTTGCGGATGACATATCGGTTTTCTATCCTTAGAAATCGGATGATGCTCTTAGGATAAAGATGGAGAAAGATTCATTGTTAATATGTAAAGTAGCAAGGCTCAACGGTTTAGTATTAAATCAAAATAAGACGAAGTTAATACGGTTTCGTCCTTTTTCTCTATCTATGAATACAGACTTTGGGAAATTTTTATATGCGAATGTCATCGGCTAAAATTAGAATAAAATAATTTTTACAAATAAAAAGGCATTAAGTTCGGCCGGGCCGAACATTGGATACCCACCACCTCGGGTATATATTTAAACCACCTCTCGTCATAATCCAGTGAAAAATGCAGAATTTATACACCCATAGCAGCTTTCTTTCAAATATGGTCCGATTCGGCCCAAATTCGGCACGAACATTGTTCAATTTTGTGGAACAAAATATTGGTATTTTTGGCTGCTATATCCAAATATAGACCGATCTAAGCCATAAAGGACACGGATGTCGAAAAACCTAATATAAGACACGCTGTAAAATTACGGCGAAATCGGATAATAAATGCATCTTTTATGGGGCCAAGACTTTAAATCGAGAGATCGGTCTATATGGCAGCTAAATCCAGATCTGGACCGATCTGGGCCAACTTAAAAAAGGATGTCGAGAGGCATAACGCAACTCACTGTCCCAAATTTCGGCGATATCGGGCAATAAATACGCCTTTCGTGAGCCCAAGACCTTAAATCGAGAGATGGCAGCTATATCCAAATCTGGGCCAAATTGAAGAAGTGTAAAGTGGCCTGACACAACTCACTGTTTCAGCAAAATCGGATAGTAAATGTGATTTTAACGGGCCCAAGACCTTAAATCGGCAGATCGGTCTATATGGGGGCTATATCATGATATAGTCCGATATGGCCCATCTTAGAACTTAACCTTCCTATGGACATAAAAAGACAGACAGACAAACGGACATGGCTAGATCGTCTTAGATTGTTATGAAGATCAAGAATATACAACTTTATAGGGCCAGAAATGGTCATTTCGTTGTGATACAAACGGCATGACGAAATTAGTATACCCCCTGCCTATGGTGTAGGATATGAAACAAAACAAGGCTTCGTAATCCCAAAGCTATTAAAAACCCATAAACTTTCATTCTATTGGCTGTGAGTATAGAAATATTGTACTTAGAATGCTGGTGTTTTATGATAAAAACAATTTTTTCTTTTTTTACAAAACACAACAATTATTTTTATAGTCTGATTCACTTGTATAAAGGCATTTAAAATATAATAATAGAACCATTTAAATTTAATTTCGTCTCAATATAATAGTACCACGGTTTTGTTTTTAATAGCAGATAACACAAGCTTATGCACTCTCCATTTCTTTACCTAACATCTTGAATGGCGTTTTGCGAATTAGGAAATCAGATCGGGGTATCAGTTTTTTTGTGGCCACTATGTCTGACTATGACATAGTGGCCACTATGACACTATGTTGGATAAAATGCAAGCCTCTAGAGGCTCAAGAAGTCAAATGAAAAGGTGTGTGCTATAAATGTGAGCTATATATGTTTATGGGCTTAATTGATGCAGATATTATAGGGTTTAAAGTCTACTTCACGTAGCTTATTTGAGCACAGTAGGTGAAACATTTAAACCCCTGCGGATTCAAAAAGTCTAAATATGAACTTTTATGCCATACCTGTAAGTCTCATCTCATATGGTTTTAAAAAAAATTTTTTTGACGACACCACCCTAAAAATATTTAAAAGAGAATGGCCCTTAATTTGATGTATGACACGGGCAAAGCGCTTTAGCCGTTTCAGAGATATGGATCGCCGAAGTCCCCAAAGTCACCAAACAGCGAAGAAATCGGGATTTTTAAAGCTTTGAGGCCCCAGCAGCACGTGTTAACACCTCCCATTTGTGCTTAAATTTTCGTATTTATAAAATCTTACAAAATGAAACATTTTAGGGGGGTGACGCCAAAAAAAGTCGACATCCATTTTTTTCCTTTGACATAACACCACCCTAATATACATAAATGAGGCTGCAAATGCAAATTTGACCATGAACATTCCTTTAAAGAACAAGGGCTGGAAGGTGTAACCATCGCTAAAATTTTTATCTGATGTTCTCGCCAGTACTCGAACCACAAATAACATGGACAGACAGCGATACTGCGTCTATCTCGTTTTCTTCTGGGTGATTCAAACACCGGCCATCGTAGCACAGAGGTTAGCATATCCGCCTATGACGCTGAACGCCTGGGTTCGAGTCCTGGTGAGAACATCGGAAAATTTTTTCAGCGGTGGTTATCCCCTCCTAATGTTGGGAAAATTTGTAAGATAATATGCCACGTAAAAACGTCTCCCCAAAGAGGTGTCGCACAGCGGCTCGCTGTTCGGACTCGGAAGGGGGCCCCTTATAATTGAGCCACAAATTTAAATCGGAGAGCACTCTTTTATATTTGAGAAATTTGCCCCTGTTTCCTGGGCAAATTTGCAATTGTGATTCCATCAAATGCAAACGAATCATTTTTTTTGTAATATAGCGTATTTTGCTGTAAACAAAATATTTTTGGCTTAAAAACCTTTTTGAAAGTTTGCGTAATAGAGTCATAATTTACAACAGACGCGGTTCCTAAAAATTTTGCCATAAACAAAGTGATTTTTACATCAAAAGGTGAAAAATGTATGACTTACATTCAGCAAGGGAGAGAAATATTACTCGATTACTACAAAAATAGCATTTTCCCAATAAAATTGATTTTTTTGTCTCAAAGATACTCCAAGCGTTTTATATGGTTTGCGTTAAGGATAGAGCGGAACTAACTTTGTATACGCTTTAGACCTTATAAAGCATTTTTTTTGATCGTAATGACATTCTACAAACCATTTTCGTCTGTCTCTCGAATACTAGATTACCTTAGAATGAGTAAAGCCACACGAAAAGTAGTTCATTAGCCATAAACGAACTTTTCGGCAAGTAAACTTCTTTTATGAAAAAAGTTGGGACTTTGTTTACAATAAAATTGGAAGAATTTGTAACGAAAATTCCGTTAAGGCGCAAAATATTGTCAAATAATCTACGCGCAGTAGAAATTCTTGTCGCCTTCAGGCTGGCGCCGTTTGGTTTTTTGTTTGTTGTGTTTTAACTAATTTTTAACTTGAAAACATGCACACACGATCGCATACCTCCCAATGACAAATGCTGGCAGACTAAGCTTTACCCAGAATATAAATTGTCATAATAAAAACTAGCTCACCCAAGTACGCTCCACTGTCCGTTCTACAATACGTACACAGCATAATTTACTTATATTTATAACATAAACTTCAAGGTCTCATGGCTGCAAATATACTCCACATTGTTGGCTTACACCACTTGACACTTGCTTCCAGTTGAATGCAGTGCATATTTCAAAAAGTTAAGATTGTGCAGCCGTACAGGCACTTAACTCAAACAGTTTTTTTTTTTTTTTTGCTTTTCATTTATTATTTGTAGGATTCGTACCCCTCTTCTTTTATTTATGCCTCATACGGTTATTATCTTGAAACTTGAATTTATGTAGCCATTTCAGGTGATTACCATACTCATTGTTTAGAGTTTGTACATGTGGTCGAAACAAATTTCTACCCTACTGTCATATACCCTTCATTTGAACATCATGTTATCATTATTAGGCTACATGTAAGCCTAGGTATAGGACGGACTCTCAGTCACTTGTTAAATGTTTGAATGTTACGATCGTATTCGACCCCTAAAACCCTTTCATTTAGATCCAGATTTTTTTAAAGCGGCAACATGTCCTTCCGAGCTCATTTGGAGACCCTTGAGATAGCTGGGCAAAAAATTTCTATGTCAAATTTTGCCACCATATTGTCATAGTAAGGCTACATGCTCGTTGGTGCCTTTTAAGTTGAAACTCTCTGAAAGTTGAATCCATATTTCAAAGTAATGTTCGTACACTACATGTAAACACCTCATTGTAGTGAAAGGTGGGTGTTTTAAGGATGACTCCCAAACACTTGACGTCATATTACCAGTTCGCGCTACATAAAGTGCACTATTTTCAAGGCATGATCATTTAGAACTATCTGAATATTGCAAGTAAATCTAAAACTATACGAACATAGAAACATACAAAAAGAAACATATAATTTTTATGCCTTAAAAGATATGAGGCCCATCTATTGTAAGCAAAAATACTGCACCCCCTTTCCTTTACTAATTTTAACTACCCCCCAACTATGTCATTCATCAAGTATATAGTGTGACCTCTTTTAGCATACTCTCTCTCTCTCTCTCTCTCTTTTGCTCACTCACACAAACCAGTCACCTCTCGTACTCTCACCACCTATGGCTTTGAATTCACACAAATAACGGATGCTAAAGTAAAAAGCAAAAACAACTTGCTGTGCTTCTGCTCCTTCTTTTACTGAAAACTAATTCCTCTTTTTCACGGATTTTCTCTTCGGAAAATTAATTTTTATATACATTATACACATGCCTGGAAAAATATCTTTCGATTGATACCAATTTCATTAAAATCCATTCAGTCGTTCGGACGTAATATGTATCACAAATTCGCCTTCCTATTGCAGTTATAAAATTGTTCGTCTTTTTGTGCAAGCTCACATAACATATATAACAAACAACAACAACAAAACTGCAAATACCTCGCATTGGGATTGATTGACCCATATGTCAAGTAGGGCCACGCACCTGACACCCCCACAACACCCTCACCTAAATAGCGATACTCTTACTCTGGCCATAGGTGGGGGTATTAGTGGTGAGAGTAAGAGAAAGCCTTAAAGAAAGCCCTGACATGTTTTTTTTATTTTCATATATATTCGTCACTTCTATGGAAAAATATATTTCGATTGATGCCAATTTCATTAAAATCCATTTAGGCGTTTGACCGAAATATGTACCACAAAATCTCATTTATTAAACCCTTGGTTTAATAATATTTATTAGTCTTTTTAGATACATTCCCTCCCAAATGGAAGAGATACAAGATATTAGCAAACCAACTCATCTTTTCGCGTAAAAAATCTTCTTTTGCTGGAAACAACGCATTTTTGGCTTTAAAGAAGCTTTGCATTGTTGCGCAAAAGAGCCATCCGTTACCCCAAACGAAGTGTGGCAAATACACGACTAACATTTAATGGTGGAGGAAAATGTTGCACAGTGATTTTAAAGAGATAAAACAAATTTGTTTGTCACAAAGATATTGCAAACGTTTTATTCTTTTGCGTGTAGCCGTTCTAATTTTTTTACAAATATTTTTTTAAAGTAGGTGCGTTAGAATTGTAAATTGGCCAAATAGCGCCCAGTTTTAACACTGCTCCCAAATAAACCGCTCTCCCTATTAGGGCTCTCAATAGAGGGCGTAATTATTATCTCCTAAAGGGTGATTTTTTAAAAGCTATAGGAGAGTTAAAGAAAAACACATACAATTCAGACAAATGCATGAAATCATTATTTGAATCGATTGAAGATTATTTCATGCAATTGTTGACTGTGACTGAGCCACAAATGGTCCATCCGCTTAGTCCAATTTTGGCACGAATAAATGCTTCAATGTTGTCTTCCAATGTGTCAATTTCAATTTTTTAAGGACACTTATTCGCAATATTCAAAAAGAATTACAAAGATATCTCTATTCGTTGTTTCTTAGAATTTTTTCATCTCTAACACCTCAGCTCTAACCGTTTCAAATTTCAAAGAGATATATCTACCCGTTCTCACACGGCACATCTTTAATTAGTTTTTTTTTCGATTTTCTCCCACTGTGCGTCGTCGATCTCGCAACGAAATAGTTCAGCAATTCATAATTTACTTGTTCTGATACACTGACTTGCCTGTTGAGCAGACAGCTGACAAGACCAGGTACTACCCTACATATTCTACAGAACTTATTTTTGTTCGATAAAAACCGTAGGATGACAACTTATTACATTTTAAAGACTTTGAAGGATTAGTTTGTCCGAACTAAACTTATAATGGCCGATCGCTTTGATGGCTTTAGCTGATGAGCTAGAACAGAAATATTATTCATCGTATACGTCTTGATAGTTCACTGTCTGATTGGGAACTTTGTCAGCAACGATTTCTACAAATCCTAAGATACAGACACTAAAATCCTAAAGGCACTTTTTTTGTGGGAAAAGTCCTTTTTGTTTGAACTGTTATTTTTTTGCAATTTTTATAAAATATTTTTTTTTATTCAGCCAAACTTCCGTTTTGATTTTATGAACATCTCTAAATGTTTATATTAACAAAAACTTTGATTTATTTTTATGGTATTTTGGAAATGTGGCTTATAACTTGTTGCCCTTATTTTACAATGTAGGATGTATTTTACTATAATATATCATGTTCCCCAATTTATTGAACTTTGATTTAGAAGAGCGGGGGATAATGACAACACATTTGTTATTTACTCCCATATTTGGGTTCTTGAACAGGCTTTCTCTTTTTCACATTGATTTACATAAACAACACACAAAAATAATATTTTATTTTGTTAAGCGTTTCTTAAAAGTTTTTATTTAACTTTCACTTACTTCATTTTTAAGAACTTTATTCAAAAAAGTATATCCTTTTTTGTTTTACGGAAAGATTCGTTAATCCTTTTGTTTTTCTTTTATATTTTTGGGGAAATTTTAAAACAGCTCCCGTTTATCTTTATTCATATGCACTCACAAAGCGCGCATCCCCCACGCACAGTCTCTGTTTAATCACTATGATCACCGCACGCCGCCTGATTGCCGATATCCGGATTAATGTTTTCGCCGTTAAAAAAACACAACCCTCACTCTACGAATGTAATCGCCTAACTAACATCCAAAGTGGCACATTTACAGGTTAATGAGGTTTTGTTACCCGCGCATGTAGCCGTGTTAGTTGTTGTGTTCTTCTTCGCTCCACTCTCAAGTCCCGACTCAACTCGCTATACCAAACAACAGCAACCTTTTATTATTGTTGTTGTGTGTTGGTGGGTTAAACGTTGTTGCTGTGTTTATTTTTGTTTATGTTATAATTTTACGATATCACAATTACCTTTAGCGCCAAGCAAGGGAGAACTGGTGTGAGGGGTATAGAAAAGAAACCCGTGTTAAAGAGAAAACTCTCACCGGCACTATCGCCGCCACTGCCATTGGCATTAACATCGTAACCGCCACATAGCTAGCCATCGACAATTTACTTTAATCTGGGAGATCGTAAAATGATAGTGACACTCGTCACTAAAACCAATCAGCCAAAACAACACTTAACAGTTCTAAGCTTATCGTTTACTATTAGCGCAGTTAATTAGTGTTACCAGATTGGATGTTTAACATTATTTTTGTAGTCGATTCGATTTCTGATTAACACTATTTTATTAATAAAATTTCAAAGTAAAGATTTTCTGTTCTAAGTTCGTACAATTAATCATTGCCAATTGTCTGATAAATGTTTACAACGAATCGTTATTTGTATCGTAGTTAGTAATCAAATATCTTTGTTCCAACAATAAATAGGATCTGAACTACGCCAATTAAAACGAATAGATATTGCATTTATCAGCAATGTAAATGCAAATTGAAATTTTCCCACAAACATCAGATTATAGAGCATCGAGAGCTATGAGGGCTGGACAAGTGGACAATTATAAAATACGTTATTTTTATAGCCGAGTATGAATGGCGTGCCGCAGAGCGTTCTCTATCCCTTACATTAATTTTTCAAAATGCTAAATCTCGGAGATGGGCGTTTTATGTGAAATTTAGATATTTAAATTTGGGCTTTGATATCTAAGTTTGGAGTCTAAAAACTTGGGGTGACGTTCCAATCTTAAACCCCCAAACTGACATGTTGACCGATCGGAACAATAAGGGAATTATCTGCGCAGACGATGTCATAATACTTCTAAGAGGCAAGGATCCGAATAAGATATGCAGAAAGGCCGAAAGGGTCTTGCCGAAGGCACAAGACTAGGCTAGACATAGCTGTCTCAATGTTAACCCAGAGAAGAGTGAAATCTGCCTGTTTACGTTTTCTCAACAGAACGGTTTTGATATCTGACAAGGTTAAATACTTAGAGGCGTTCTTAGAATGGAAACTGAATTGGCAGTGTCACATTAAGGAGCGTACCAAGAAGGATCAAAGATGTTGGGCACTATGTAAGCGGACCGTAGGCTCGAAATGGAGCCTGAATCCGAAGATAGATCACTGGCTCTACAGAAGAGTGATTAGACCAATACTTACTTACGCCTCAGTAGTTTGGTGAACTGAGATGGAGAAAAGTGCAACGTAAGGATGATACAACAGGTTCAGAATACATGTTGTTGTTGTTGGCATAGGAGTCATGAGGACCTCGCCCACTGGGGAACTGAAGACTATACTAGATATTCGACCCATAGACATACAGATTAAATGTGAGGCAGCCACTGCGGCTATGAAACTTAAGGCGATGGGAGAATGGTTTGAGGATGGGAGCAGCTCATACCATCGCGGTATAATCAAGGCGACGATAGGAAACCTGGAAGGAAGGGAAGAGGTTTCCGATCGGATACCTGAGATGAACCTTGAAGTCGAGTCCAAAGCACTGCTGCCATCGGCACAGTCTTGTATTGACGGTACCCTAGTATTGCCATCTGAAAGATCATGTTACACGGATTGATCAAAGCTAGAGGACAGAGTGGGCCGGGGGGCCCAGAAACTGAGATCTGTTTTAGCATGACCATAATAGGGTCCTGCAGGCGAAGATCCGGACGATCACTGAATGCGTGAAGTGGTGTGGTGCTAACGCGAGGATGTCGGGTATGAACCCTTTACGGATAGTAAAATTGCCATAAGGGCAATAACAACCAGGGCGGTAAGGTCACGAACAGTCTTGGAGTGTAAGAAGGAGATTAACGCCTTCTCTGTGGATGGCACTTGGGTGCCAGGCCATTGCAGAGTAAAGTTGAATGAAAGCGCCAACGATTTGGCGGTGAAGGCCAGAGGACTGCCGTCAATAAACTTGGTTAACCCAAAGCCTTTCAGGTCGACGCAGTCCGATTTAAGGGAGTGGGCTACGAATGCGAATGCAACATTATGGAGCAGCGAAACGGTCGGTAGGACGGCGAAAATCCTATGGGGGGATCCAGACCGTGAGAAGACGAGGCTATTACAGAAAGGAAGTAAGAAGGAGGTCAGTATAGATATTGGTATTATAACGGTGCGGCAAGTGATAGAATTGTAGCATTTCCTATGTCATTGCCCGGCTTTCGCGTCTAACAGATACCGGCACTTAGGTGGAGACACAAAACCAGACATGAACCCACTTAGGGGCGTGGCATGGAAAACAATTAAGGATTTTGTAAGTAGCACCGAATTCCTAACTTAGGTTTTCTTCTTCAAAGTTAATTTTTTAGTATTTAGAGCTTACAACCATCCGATTACTGGCTTAGGTGTATGTCCACAGTGGCATGGGGTGGATTAAAACCTAGTTTCCAGAGAAATTTACTGCTATGTATATTTCTTTTGTAGATTTTTTTAAGAAAATTTGCTGGAAATTTTTGTTTTAAAGAATTTTTTTTTTAAATGTTCGGTCAGAGAAAATTTCATTTTCACATTTTATACACTAGATGTAAAAATAGAAAACATTTTTTAAAGAAACATAAGAAATCATATGGAAACTTGGTATTAGTTCTGAAAACTCTGAACCATTCTTTGATGGCCATTAAATTTAATGTTTTTCTGCGTTGTGGTTAGATTTCATTGTTCATACAACTATGCAGGATGTGCATGAAATACATTTAATAGTCATGCCCTTTTCAATATTTAAGTATTTGCATTGGTGTTCTAAAGAAAACTATATAGCAATGAAATGAACTGAATATAAATATCAATAAAAACCATTCGTCAACGTTTTACTGCATAACATACGTTGCACATGTTGACATGAAACAAAATATTGTGTTCTTTTTGGTAGCTATATCCAAATACAGACCGATCTGAACCATATACAACACGGATGTCGAAAAGCCTAACATAAGCCACTGTGTCAAATTTCGA
This sequence comes from Stomoxys calcitrans, assembly GCF_963082655.1. NCBI lineage: Eukaryota > Metazoa > Arthropoda > Insecta > Diptera > Muscidae > Stomoxys > Stomoxys calcitrans. The sequence continues at coordinate 137,900,162 of NC_081555.1, forward strand.
CGAAATCGCATAATAAAACGCCTTTTATCGGCCCAAGACCTTAAATCGAGTGACCGGTCTATATGGCAGCTTTATTCAAATCTGGACCGATCTGAGCCAAATTCAAGAAGGATGTCGAGTGGCCTAACACAACTCACTGTCCCAAATTTTGGCGACATCGGACAATAAATGCGCCGTTTACGAGAGATCGGTCTACAATATATGGCAGTTATATCCAAATCTGGAGCGATCTGAGCCAAATTGAAGAAGGATGTCGAAGGGCCTTACACAACTCACTATCCCAAATAACGACGAAATCGAACTGTAAAAGCGCCTTCTATGAGCCTAAGACCTTGAATCGAGAGACCGAGAGCTATATCCAAATCTGGACCGATCTGGGCCGAATTTCAAATATATATCGAGGGGCCTTACACAACTCACTGTCGCAAATTTCGGCAACATCGGACAATAAATGCTCCTTTTATGGGGCCAAGACTTTTAATCGATAGATCGGTCTACATGGCAGTTATATCCAAATCTGGACTGATATAGGGCAAATTGAAGAAGGATGTCGAGTGGCCTAACACAATTCCCTGTTCCAAATTTCGGCGACATCGGACAATAAATGCGCGTTTATGGGCCCAAAACCTTAAATCCAGAGATCAGTTCCATTTGGCAGCTGTATCCAAATCTGGTCCGATCTAGGCCAAACAGAATAGGGATGTCGAGTGGCCAAACGCAACTCACTCTCCCAAATTTTGGCTAAATCGGACAATAAATGTGGCTTTTTGGGCTTAAGACATTAAATCGGTGGATCGGTCGCTATGGGGGCTATATCAAGATATAGTCCGACAAAGCCCATCTTCGAACTTAACCTGACTATGAACAAAAAAATAATCAGTGCAAAGTTCCAGTTTAATATCTCCATTTTTAAAGACTGTAGCGTGATTTCAACAGACAGACGGACATGGCTTGATCGTCTTAAATTTTTACGACGATCAAAAATATATGTACTTCATATATACTTGGAAATGGATATGTCGTTGGGTTGCAAACGGAATGACAAAATTATTATACCCTCTCCTTCGGTGGTGGGTATAATATTCGATGAAAAAATATTTTAAGATTCTCCCTATATTACAAAATTCTGAAAATAAAAAAAAAATGGAAGAGAGAGATAAGTACCCTGAAGACCCCAAACCTCAAATGCCTGACGAGCTTCTGCCAATGGCGAAACGACGTATTGTTGATCTGTGCCGTATTGTTGATCTGTGGTATCCATCATTAGCTCAACTCGAAGGAGAAAAAACAACATAAATGGAAATTGCAAATTTTGCCCATGAACATTCCACTAAGGAACAGGGGCAAACTTCTCACATATCAATGAGTGCAATCCGATTCAAGTTTTAAACTCAATGATAAGGGCCTCCTTTTTATAACCGAGTCCGAACGGCGTGCCACTGTGCGACACCTTTTTGGAGAGAAGTTTTACATGGCACAGTACCTTATAAATGTTGCCAGCATTAGGAGGATAAAACCACGGCTGAAATTTTTTTCTGATGGTCTCGCCAGGATTCTGCGTTCCTGATTTCTCTGCGCTCCTGATTTAAAATTAGTTAAAAAACAAGCCTTTTGTTTTTCACATATTATCCTCCGACCTTCCAATATAAACTAAAATCTCTATGGCGGAAATCAATTGAATTATGCTAAAATGATAATAACACAATATTTGGTATGCTTATCTGTCCCATTATCTTGGCTGTATTTCATTGTTTGGAATTGAAGGCAATGAAATCATTTTATAATTTGACACTTATCAAACTCAACTCAAAAATGTTGTTTTCCTCACTTAAGAACAATTGTATCTTCTTGTCGATCTTTATTGCGAATATTATTGGTGGCCAATAAAGATACCATCCAATTGGATTAGCATTTTATTTTTCTCTGAAATGAAGTCAGGACTTCCCAACATGGAGTGGCGTTTAAGCCATTTTTCCAAAAAAGAACTTTGTTTTTGTTTATGTTGAGAACTACTATGAAGGGATTGCTAAAACATATTTTATGAAATTTCGTTAACGACTTCAAGATAAACATCTAAATCTAATCAAAGTGATAGATTTATGACTGGATATCTGATTTCTGAATTTCGCACCTACAAACGAGCACTTGAAATTGAAACTTTTTTATATGAAACATTTCGTGAAAATTGATTATCATAGAAAAATGCGGCGATTTTTATAACCTACACCACTACTGTGGTACAGGGTATTACAACTTAGCGCATTTGTTTGTTACACCCAGAAGGAGAAGAGAGCTAAACCCATTGATAAGTATACCGATCAACTCAGAATCACTTTCTGATTCGATTTAGCTATGTCCGTCTGTCTGTCTGTCCATGTTAATTTATGAACAAAGTACATGTCGCAATTTTCATCTAATTATCTTCAAATTTGGCACCGGCATTTTTTATAGCTAAGAGACGAAACCTATTAAAATTGGAAACATCGGTTCAAATTTGGATGTAGCTATAATTTGGTCATTTGTTAAACGATTCTCTCGAAATTTGGCAAGAAGGGTGTTCTTATGACTTCCGGTGAATTTCATAAAAATACTGGTGAATTTCATAGAAATCAGTTCAGATTTGGATATAGCTCTCATATATTTTAGAATGTTTACTCGATTAATCGTTTTTCGATTAATCGATTATTTGAGACCTTTCAAATAATCGAAGAATTGAAAATTATGCATTTTCAAATAAGCGAATAATTTAGATCGGTTAATCGATTGATTGTTCGAATGTTAAAAAAGCTTAAAAACATTTGAATTGCGTCATTTGTCTGCATTTTTTCGATCATTTGGGCCCTACCTGACCAAATTTCATTCGATTGCTTTAGTTTAAAAAGGAAGATCAAATAATTTGGATCCATTTGCCCTATTTACAATTCAATTTGACATACAGATATGAGAAACATTTGAAGGATAAGATCTCAAAAAATAGACCAAAGTATATAATTTCGATTAATCGGTTAATCGATTAATCGACAACCTCTTTCGGTCATGTTCGATTAATCGTTGAACCTGGATTTTCAAATCAACAATTATGCGATTAATCAACAAGCGTGCTAAGTTCGGCCGGGCAAAATAAATTTTGTTGTAGGGGATAATTTTATTCTACATACGAAACGTCTGTCAAACCAGCAAAAATTAAAGCTTCTAGAACCCGAACAAGGATGATCTAGAGATCGGTTTACATGGGAGCTATATCAGGTTATAGACTGATTTTGGCCGTATTTGGCACAGTGGTTGGAAGTCCTAACAACAAAAATACAAATGCAAATATTGCCAATGAACATTCCACTCAGGAAGAGAGGCAAACTTCTCACATATCAATGAGTGCAGTCCGATTGAAGTTTAAGCTAATTGAGTCCGATTGAAGTTTAAGCCCTTGTTATAGCCGAGTCCAAACGGCGTGCCGCTGTGCGCAGTTTTTACTTGGCATAGTACCAAATGACACCAGCATTAGGAGGGGAAAACTGCCGCTGAAAAATTGTTTTTCTGATGGTCCCGCCAGGATTCGAACCCAAGCGTTCAACGTCATATGCGGACATGGTAACCTCTGCGCTACGGTGGCCTCCAGAACATCGCATGCAAAATTTCAGCCTAATCGGACAAAAATTGCGGCTTCCAGGGTCTCAAGAAGTCAAATCAGGAGATTGGTTTATATGGGAACTATATCAGGTTAAAGACCGATTACTTAGCACAGTTGATTGAAGTCATAACAGAACAGAATTGTGGCTTCCAGGCGCTCAAGAAATCAAATCGGTTCATATGGGATCTATATCAGCTTAAAGACCGATTTGGACCTTACTTGGTGCGATTATTGGAAGTCATAACAGAATAATTCATGCAAAATTTCAGCCAAAGATTGTGGCTTCCGGGGATTCAAGAAGTCAAATCGGGAGATCGGTTTATATGGAATCTATATCTAAATCTGAACCGATATGGCCCATTTGCAATCCCCAACGACCTACATCGTGAGCGAAGTTGCGAATGTCATCCGTGGCGCCAAATCATCCAAGTCGTTGGGCCCCGACGGAATCTCTACATTGATGTTGAAGAATCTGGATTCGCCTGGAGTTGAGTACCTTACAACTGTCCTCAACCTGTCTTTGAACACTCTTATAGTTTCCGATGCCTGGAAAAAGGGCAGAGTGATACCGCTACTGAAGCCTGGAAAGGACCCGAGTTTGGGGGAGTTGTAGAGACCGATCTCCTTTCTTTCACCAGTAGCAAAGACGCCTGAGGCATTATTTCTCCCGAGCTTAGTAGGAGAATTTCCATTCGAGCATCAACATGGATTTCGAAGACTGCATAGCAGAACAACAGCTTTGCATGCCATCATCGCTCACATTTGTCGTGGCTTTAATCAGCCCAGGCCATGTGATAGGACGGTACACGTGGCACTGGACCTATCGAAGGCATTTGACGCGGTCAGCCATGCCAAACTATTTGAGGACATCGCCAACACGTCCCTCCACTCAGGCCTGAAGCGCTGGGACGCGAATTATCTGTATGGTCCTCCATTCCACCCCCTCCAGACGGCATAGAGATCGCATCATATGCGGACGATTATACGATCATGTCATCACGCCCCCCACCCACTGTTGACATCTTCGATAGGTTGAACGTCTACCTCAACGAAATTGCCTCATATTTCGCTGCAAGAAATCTGAAGATATCTGCCACCAAATCTTCAGCCACATTGTTCACTACAAATACGCGTGAGGTGTATACCGAGCTGACTGTGATGGTCGATGGAGAAATGATTCCGACCATCAAGTGTCCCAAAATACTTGGCGTCACATTTGACAGCTCTTACACATTCTCCCCACATGCCACAGCAATTTGCGATAAAGTCAAAAGTAGAAACAAGGTCACTTGTCGGCAGCACCTGGGGTGCAGAGAAAGAAACCTTGTTGAACCCGTACAAAGCAATTGGCTCGTCTGTGGTAAGTTATGCAGTGCCAGTGTAATCTCGTCAGCTTTGTGACTCGCAGTGGAATAATACTCAGATCTGTCAGAATGCCAACCTCCGAACTGCGACGGTCTGTCTCCTCAGTTCTCACGTGGACCACCTCCATCAGGAGACAAAGATCCTACCTTTTGGGCTGTTATCGCAGTGACCATCCAAATTATCATCTTGTGGATATGTATTCACCGCACATAAGCCTTAAGGTAGATCTACATGATCTAGAGTTTCAGGTTCAGCTCTACAAGAGAGAACCTCTGGATCAAGCGGCATATCAAGCAGGTCTAGACAATATTCATGCAGATACGGTAGCAGATGTGGTATATAGCTACCGGGTGAACGTAGTCCTTGGAGAACGACCGCCTCCCATTGCACCTGAAGAAATTGACCTCCTCCGGCAAACCAGAGTAGTTCTGGCTCAATTACGATCAGGCAGATGCAGCCGCTTCATCTCCTATAGAGCAAGGATTGAAGCCGCCATACAAGATTTATGTCCCGATTGTAACCAGGGACCACACGATACACGTCATCTGTTTAACTGCCCAGCCAGACCCACTTGACTCAGACCCAGGCGCACCCCATCTTAGTCGCAGATTTGCTAGGTCTTGACACTCAACAGAATCAAGCAGACGAAAGATAGAACACAATAAACTGCTACAACAACAACAACAACCTACATCGATGTTTAGTATATGTGCAAATTTTCAAGCGACTTTAACCGTTCGACCTCTATCGTGATTTCGACAGACGGACGGACATAGCTAGATCGACTAAGAACGATCAAGAATATATATTCTTTATGGGGTCTTGGACGAATATTTCGCGGTGTTACAAACGGAATATCGCCCGATTTTCACTTCCAGAGCCACTGCAAGCGCATGTATTTACCAATCTTTCCAAAATTTGGCACAACGCTTTCCTTGACAACTACCACAATATCGAAGATGTTTGGTCGGCATCGGTTCAGATTTAGATGTAGCTCCCATATATGTGTTGTGTTCGTCCGATTTTGAGTAATATTGCAATAATGGGGTCATTTGCTTACCGATTCTTTCGAAATTTGACAGGAAGGATGTTGTCATGACTCTTGATATTACTGATGAATTTCATATGAATCGATTTAGATTTAGATATATTTTTTATATATATATATATATATATACAGTGGTCAAAAAAAGTATTCATCATTCAATGTTTTTTTTTTAATAAGTCTACAAAAGACAATTGGAATAAAAACATATTAAACTAATGATGCAGTAGTGCTTGTGTGATATATATGTACACAATTTCATTGTTTTTAAAGAAAAAAATAGTATTTATTGGAACAAAAAGGGCCATTTTACAGCTGAACACAAAAAATTAAACAAAAAAAGTATTCATCATTGCAAAAAAACAAAAAAATAAATAACATAATTTAAAAAAATTAATACTTTGTTATTCGACCACCGCGTCTTATAACTTCTTTTAAACGGTTTGACATCGATTGGACTAATTTAGCGGTTATATTTTGGTCTATATTAGTCCATTCCTCCATTATCACCTGTTGCATTTGACTCTTGCTCGAAAAATTGCGCGTTCTCAATTTGCGTTCGAGATGTTCCCAAAGATGTTCAATTGGGTTCAAGTCGGGACTTTGAGGAGGAGTTTTAATGACTTTGGGGCAGTTATACAGCATCCACATCTTGGTATTTAAAGCGGAATGTTTGGGGTCATTATCTTGATAATATTGAAAGTTATTACCAAGCCCAAGTTTTACAGCACTATCTTTTAAATTCCTCTTTAAAATATCAATGTAATACTTATGATCCATTACTCCATTAATAATTTCAAGATTTCCCGCTCCTGAAGCCGCCATACACCCCCAAACCATTAAACCACCTCCACCATGTTTTACAGTAGCAACTGTGTTTCGTTCTTCAAGCTCTGTATTTGGTTTTCTGTACACTATGACCTTTCCATCGCACCCAAAAAGATTAAACTTGCTCTCGTCTGCAAAAATGACTGTTTTCCAAAATGATTCGGGCTGTTTTACATACATTTTTGCGAAGTTTAGCCTTTTCACTCGGTTTATTTTATTTATAAAGGGCTTCTTACGTGCAGTTCTTCCTCTGTAACTATGCCTTTTGAGTGTATTTCGAATTGTTTGTGCAGTAACTTCCTTCCCTAAATATTCCATAGTGTTTTTACGAAGAATGGTCGTATTTGTCTTCGGAGTTTTCTGAACTTGCCGCACTAGCCAACGCACATCTCCAACTGAAAGTGCTTTTGGTCGACCAGATCTTGGTTTATTGTCAACAGTTTTCGTTTCTGTCCACTTTCTCATGATGGATTGTATAGTAGATCGTGGTCTATTTAATATTTCACTGATAGTTTTTTGAGTTAAACCATTCCTGTGGTGTTTTATTATCAAAACTTTTACCTCATCAGAAACCTCGTTTTGCTTACGACCCATTTTGACAAACACTATATTTTCAATGAAATTAAATATTTGCTGTCAAGGGCAAAGCCTCCTTTACTAAATAAAACAGAAAAGGGGGATTCCCAAATAATATTTGAATTTGACTTTGATGATAGCACATCAATGATGAATACTTTTTTTGTTCTGTTTTTGGTGTTATTATATAAAATTGCATTTTTTGCGCTAATTAAATTTATTTTTTGAATTTATTTTAAAACATATTACGAAAAATAAACTATTGCATAAAACTGCATTATTTGTTTACTTTAAATTTTCTTCAATTACCCAAAATAAGTGAATTTATTATCAATTTTGCTAATGATGAATACTTTTTTTGACCGCTGTATATATAATTTACCTGATTTTCACTTCTAAAAAATCTCTAAAGACAGCCGAACCTCGAGATTATTTTTTAAAACCAAAATTCAAATTTTGCACAAACATTTTTTAAGTCTTTTTATTGTGCTTATCTGTCCCATACAACATTTACCTTAAACTTTTTCTATAGACCAATTTCAATAAATATTTTTAAAGACAAAATTTTAACCCATTACGTCTGATCCTCGACTCCATTGTCCGATTTTGATGAAATTTTATCTCCATAAGTAAAAGAGACGCATGATTGGCTGACTGACTGAGCAACGCCCAGCCCAAACGGCTAAAGCTAGAGTCATAAAATTTGGCACGAATATAGGTCTTGGGTCGTAGGCGTGCGATAAGACGGGGTTTTGTGATATTTGTACGTTTAGGTACTAAAAAGTACGAAATGGTGACTTGTTACACAGCGCGAACGGGCTAAAATTATGATTAAACAGCGTCTCGAAAAAATTAGATTTGGTGACAAAAATGTTCCAAAAAATAGTATCGGAAGTGGGAAAAATGGTACGTTTAGTACCGTAATTGGTACTTTTTGGTACCTTGTTTGTTAATTGAGCTAAAGCTTTGAATTTTGCAATTTAAATACACTATGTCAACCCTAATTGGGATGCCAAAAGAGTTTTTGGGTACGAATAGGTGAACTTTGCATAGGGGGAACGGGTAGAGCTAGAACTTCGAAATTTGGCTTAAGTGATTGTTATTGCGAAATAAAGGGGGTAGATAGAAAAAATATGGAAAATAGTAATGGAAACGGAAGATTTTGTTGATATTCGCTCATTTTGGTACTAAAACGTACAGTATGGCACCTTCTTTATTGATTGAACGACAGCTCTGAAATTTGGAATACAGTTACATCAGTTACATCTATGTACAGAGCGACTTTTTTTGATATTCATTTATTTTGGTACTAAAATGAACAAAGTGGAACTTTATTTACAGACTGAGCTACACCCGTGAAATTAGGGATACAGATTCGTCTTGGTAGTATGTAACGGATGACTAGAAAAATTTTTGAAATTTTTACATTTAGTTACTAAAAAGTATTTAAATGTTTTTTTATATACGGATTGAGCTAAAGATCTCAAGATTGCGATATAGTTACACCTTGACAGTATTTATCGGCCAAGTAGGGTTTTTTTTTTTTTTAATTTCGGTACATTTAGGCGCTAAAACTTTTAAAATGTATTTTCTTTATGGATAAAGCTAAAGCTATTAAAACTGCGATGCAGTTACACCTTGAAATTGGGTGGTCCAACGGGGGTCATGTGCTAGTATATTCATAATTTAGAAAACTTTTTCAAGTATTTTGACTTTATACTAAAAAAAAAATTTTATTTCCTAAGCCCCTACAATAAAACAAAAACATTTCTTAATATTTTATGATCATTTAGCGAAGAAAGCTGGTTTTAATGATTTTGGCATAAAATAGAACCTGCTGTCAAAGGAAGTAGGATTATTGCCATAAATCTTTTTTTTTATAGAAACCATCCAACGAATTCCAGAAATCTCACTTCTTAGAATTTTGAGAAATTGCTTGCTTGATATTTGGAACATAAAAATTGGTGACTTTGACAAGCCAATTTTCTCCTAAAACATGACGGGAAAAATTTTTGTAACTGGTTTCAGTTGTCTACTTTACTCCAGTCCGAATTTCATTACGATCCCTCTTTCCTAACTGGAACTACAATTTTTAGAATTTTTCTAAGGCAGCTCTATTCTTGGGTATTTTTCGTCGTTAATGCGAACCTAGGCACACGGAGCAGCAGCAAGAGCCGTTGCCATTGTGTAGCGTTTCAAGCCATCAATACAACCTCCAGAAGATATTTGCACTGTGTTGGCAATCAGTGCACAACTCAACTTTGAATTTATGACCAAGTGTCACCGCCGATGCGTCAAATCCTGCGCCCAATTTTCAAAAAAAGGGTTATCTACCAATTTCACAGTAACAAGAATTTTGGCAATTTTCTATTTAAAAAAAAAAAAAATGTGGGGTGCTCCCCCCCCCCCCCCAAGTAAAATATTGGCTACGTCCTTGGCTGCCATATATATGTTCGTCCGACTTCAATAATGGGTTCATTTATCAACCAATAGGCACAAAATTTGGCATATGGTATACAAATCTCTTATGGCAATACAAATTTTTGTAAAATTTTATCGAAATCGTTTCAGATTTCTATTTAGCTCCCTTTTACTTGTATACCGCCCTATTTGCACACATAGATCCGTATTTATTACAGTTTTGAAGACATTTGCTCGAAATTTGATACGGATTGTTTTATAATCCATCTGAAAACCTCCACCGAAGCCCACGAAATCAGGTTCAGAAAAAGATTTAGGTCCCAATTTCCACTTCTAGGACAGGTAAAGGGCCTTTCCTTACTTGTTTTTTATAAAAATTGTTTATCAAAAATGTTTTTTAATTTGTTTTAAAGCGTGACGTGTGGAATTCCTTTCACCTGTGCACAAACTTTATTTATAAAATGACGTTTCTTTCATTCGAAAAACTACAAAACAGGAAACTGTAGCCAAGATCCAGTGCTCCAAAAACCAAAGTATACACATTTTAAAGCTCTTTAATTTTAATCCAGATTTTTATTGAAATTGATAATAAAAAAATTATAAGCGCGACGGTAGCAATATTTTTTGCTTCCGCAATTTATTTATATTTCCGACAAACAATAAAAAATCAAAGTACCACAAAAACAGCCAAGTAACAGATTTTTATGGCTGTGAAAACAAAAAGGATATAACTCAAAAATTAAATATTTAACAAATAGCTGCCTTTGAGGAAATCTACAGACCCCATAAGTAATTGGAAATCCTGAAAATGACATGATTAAATTTTTGCACCATACCCTTTTTTGAAAAATGTAAAAATTATTATAATTTTATTTACTTCTATGATTTATTTCATTATCGTCTTATAACACTTTTGCTCTCAATGCATGTACATGTTGTATGCATGTATGCATTTTTAAATTCAATTGTTACACTTTTATATTGTCAAATGGAATTATTTCGAGTGACAATCCAGTTTTTTGTTTAGCTTAAAATGTTAAAAAAAATTGTAATAAGGTATTTTCTGGATCAAATTTTGCAGTTTTGAACACCTGGTCAACTCGGCTCAGCTCATTTGTTGGGATGCACAACAACAGCACTGCCCACACGACGACGATCACAAACCGGATGTGGGACATGAGTCTTCAGTCCAATGGCCGTTAGGGCAGAATAAGCCTTGTCTTGAGGTAAGTAATTGATATCGTGACCTACTTTAATTAGATAATCCTCGGTGCTATCGGGCACTTCAGGTTCTACATCCACACGCATGGGAGCCAATTGATGATGGATACGACCAGAGTTTAGGGAAACATCAATGGGTTCATTGAAAACGAAGTAGCGTAGAATTGTCTGAAAAATTAATGAACATTTAGAAATCACAAAGGAAAAACTAAGGAAATAAAAAATCAAAAATATTTCAAAATGAAATACGGCCGGGCCGAACTTTGGATATCCATCATCTCGGATATACACATTAACCTCATCACGTCAAGTCCGGTGGATGAAAGTTTGTGTTGAGTGCTAGACCAGTTGTTGTGGTGGCCATTGGTTATTTAAAGGCGCCCATAATTCGCCTTGCCATATCGAGCATCATAGGCTCTCAGTATTTGTGCAAGAGCCGATACCGCCCGGCCTCTCACTGAGACTCTTCGGTCGATACCGCTGATTGTCCGCAGCTACTCTGTATGGAACATTCCACTATCCGCAATCTGTGGACGCGTCCGGTAGCTTGAAGCTAAGCTTCTTGTGACAGCAATGAACAACACACAGATTTGACCCCAATATTCAAGCCTGTGTGGTGCCCACAGATATCCCGTGCGCGACAGATATCCCGTGAACACCTAGAGCGGATAACAAATTTTAATCTCAAGTTTGGTGACAAATTTTAATCAGTGCGACCACTGAAAGTGAAATATTTAGGTGCTACTTTGAGAAGTGATTGCAGTCACCAGTGCTGGCCAAAATTTTTGTGTTAAGGTGCTTCGAAAAGGCAACAGTGCTGAGCAAGAGAAGGCAACAGTGCTGTGCAAGAGAAGGTAGCAGTGCTGAGCAAAAGTCACATTGCTTACCTGTATCTTTGAGAACCGCATTGTACGCCGTAAATTGGTAGAATTCATAAATTATTTTCGTCGCTTGCAATGGTGGACGTGAGGAATCCGTTGCAACAGCCGAAATTCTTGTAGATCGACCCCAACTGGTTCTGGGTGTAAAGGAAAAATCAACCTCTTGAGCAAGACTCATCAATGATGCCGATTGCTTCAGTCTCTGGTGGTAAACCCCACAGAGGAGGAGAAAACTGACCTGAATGTACCCTCCGATACTAGTTCGTGGACGTTAGGAATCCTTGCAGCAGCCGAAATTCCTGTAGATCAAACCTAACTTGTTCTGGGTTTAAAGGAAATCAACCTCTTGAACTAAACTTATCAATGATGCCGAGTGCTTCAGGCTCTGGTGGTAAAAAGAAGCCGGATGGCAACAATTCAGAGAATAAAACTGACCTGAATGTACCCTCCGATATTAGTTGTATATCTTAGGCGAAATTATCCCGAACGTAGAAGGAAAGGAGGAAGAGGCATAAGCAATGATTCCGATGACGCTTACGACAGCATGAGCTTGAAATTGGCCAATGATAGTTTGGCTGATCAAGAGCGCCTTGCTCAGCCTGCAGCGGATGAGGATTCAGGTACTCACAATTACCATTCAGAAGCTCACGGAGGAGTTGTCATTGCTACGAAATTCACTCTCAAGTGGTGGAAATAATGATAATGCTGCCTGGGTAACCGAAGACATAGGTATGGCGATTGATGATGATGGTCTTGCCTTAGCCGGAGAAGGCATGGAGAAAAAGATGAGCCGCCGAATAGGGCATCTACTTTTGCTGACGTGTCAACTACTGCAGCACCACTGACAACATCTGCGTGGACACCATCCGCGAGGATATCATCTGCAGCAGATGAGTGCCGACAGCAAATTCAGGTACTCACAACTATTATTCAGAAGCTCTCGGGGGAGTTGTCTTTGCTACGAAATTCACTCTCTAGTGGTGGAAATAATGATAATGCTGCCTGGGTAACCGAAAACCCAGGTATGGCGATTGATGATGATGATCTTGCCTTAGCCGAAGCAGGCATGGAGAAAAAGGTGGCCCGCCGCCTAGATCATCTACTTCTGCTGAAGTGTCAACTATTGCTGCACCACTGACACCATCTGCGTGGACTTCATCGGCGAGGAAATCATCTACTAAAACATCATCTGGGTGGACCAGAGAGACACAATCTAATAATCTAGGGGCCATACCGAAGGCTCCACAGGCTGCTGGAGAGACGACTGGTGTCAAGAGTAACTCCGGCAAACATCTTCCAGGATTTACTCAGTTCAACGTGGGTGTGAGAGAGGCAACGACACTACTTCTGCGCCCCTTGAAGAGGGAAGACTTCGACATCCTATTGACTGATAAGTCCTCGATTTCAATCAGGCTGAGGGGTTCTGAGAATTTTGCGAAGATTAAGGGTCTAATTGGGGAGCACAGGTATGAGATTCATACACAAACTAATAGGGAACTGCTTCCCTACTCTGTCCTTGTTATTGGACTTTCTAGTGAGTTTTCGAAGGAGGAGGTTTATAAGTTTTCCACTTCACTCGATTTCAAAGTTGTATTTCTTGATGCGACGAATGTTTCGCCTCATAAATGACTGGTTCGTTGGGGTGGGAACATCGTTATTGACAGGTTATATAGGGTTGATCTCTTTCTTCACTGTAGAGTGAAGATGTGAAAGGCAAGAGACCGGGCCGGGCAAGTTTGAGCTGCCTTCGAAGGAGAATGAACCTTTTGGGGGCCAGGAAAAGTCCGTCTAGGCAGGGGAAAGCCAGCTTCGGCGTGCTAATTGTGATGTGGCTGGTCATACGGCAAGCTCTCGCTTCTGTCCCATGCGCTTGGCTTTGCTGGCGAGAGTTGTTGGGAGAAAGCAAGAGGCATATGAAAAATATGCCTCTTTTCTTTTTGGGGCGTTTGGGGGGTTTGTTACATATGACAGCTATATTAAAATATAGACCGATTTAGATAATATTTAACATTGATGTTGGAGAGACTAATACAGATAACTGTGCCATATTTAAGCAAAATCGGGTAATAAATGCGCCTCTTATTGGTCCAAGACCCTAAATACGCTTTTAATGTACCCAAGACCTTAAATCGGTATATATGGCAAAAATAGACCGATCCGGGACATATTGAACAATAATGTTAGACAGCCTAATACAGCTCACTGTGCCAAATTTCAGCTATTTACCAAAAATGGACCGATCTAGACCATATTGAACAGGGACGTTGGAGAGCCGAATACAGATCACTTTGGCATATTTCCACTTTTGGGTCCAATCGGGAAATCGGTATATATATTAGCTTTATTCAAATATAGACCGATCTAGACCATATTAAACATGGATGTTAGAGTGCCTTACACAGCTCATTGTGCCAAATTTCAGCAAAATCAACCAACCAAAATCAAAAAACCAACAACTTTAAATGGGACATCGGTCTATATGGGGCTATATCAAGATATAATCCGATAAACTTATCGTGCCTAAGAAAAAAAAAAGAGAATCTGTGCAAAGTTTCAGCTCAGTATCTCCATTTTTAAAAAGTGCATGTAGCCACCGTAGCGCAGACGTTAGCATGTCCGCCTATGGCGCTAAACGCCTGGGTTCAAATCCTGGCGAGAAAATCAGAAAAAATTTTCATCGGTGGTTTTCCCCTCCCAATGCTGGGAACTTTTGTGAGGTACTATGCCAACTAGGTGTCGGACTCGGCTATAAAAAGGAGGCCTTAAACTTGAATTGGACTGCACTCATTGATAAATGAGAAGGTAGCCCCTGTTCCTTAGTACAATGTTCATGGTCAAAATTTGCATTTGCCTGATTTCAACGATAGATGGTCAGTTCTAATTTTTCAAAATTTTTCATACCTGTGCCACTGAAGTTGTAATTCTTGAGCCACCAGCTCCTCCCACCAATAGCTTGACATGTCCATGTTTGTCCAAAACAATACTGGGACAAGTCGAAGACATAGGCCGTTTGCCTGGCTTAATGTAATTGGCAGGTGATGCTGGAATGCCGTAACCATTAACGACGCCAGGTGTGGAGAAATCATCCATTTGATCGTTTAAGATAATACCAGTTTGACGGGAACGAACCTTGGCACCCAAACTGAAAAATTAAGATAGAGAAAAATTAAAATAGAGAAATAAAATTCGGACACAAAGGAAATGTTTGACAAAAAAAATAGAAAATTAGGACAAAACTTTATTTCTATAGAAAATTTGATCAAAACTTTATTTCTATAGAAAATTTTGTTAAAATTTTATTTCTGCAGAAAATTTTGTTAAAATTTTATTTCTACAGAAAATTTTGTTAAAATTTTATTTTCTTAAGAAAATTTTGTTAAAATTTTATTTTCTTAAGAAAATTTTGTTAAAATTTTATTTTCTTAAGAAAATTTTGTTAAAATTTTATTTTTATTTTTATAAAAAATTTTAACATAATATTTGTTGTAAAAACTTTTAAAAAATTTTTCTAACTTCTTTTTTCATTAAATTTTATACTATTTCTATATAAACCAATATTATGACAAACATTCTATTCTTTCAAAATCACTACTCACTGTCCATTTATGGTACTAGTCACCGAAATGGCATCACCATTTGGTGCCAACACCACCAAATTTGCTGTTCCATGATCTTCCACATTTGAGAAATTAGCTCCATAATAGGCGAAATCTGTGAAGGTAACATCGTCCTTAATCAATTTACGAATTTCTGCAGCAAACGAGGTACTGGTGAGTTGATCATAAACCTCTTTCACTTGGGGCTCATAGTGGATGTCACCCAAATTGGTGCGATGGCCATAGGCATGCTTGAAAGTCTCGATGACACGCTGCCAATAGACATCATGATGATGGGTGTACAAGGGTTCCATGACATTCAGCATAAAGGCCAAAACGGCGCCACTGGTGGGCAAGGGGGTGGTATACAGAGAATAGCCGCCTGTAAAGTGGGCCACAATTGGTTCCTCCCAGCGAATGCTGAAAGCCCAAGGAAGTTAAAATTACCTTCATTTGTTATTTATTACCAACTAAATCTTACTCATATTTCATTAGATCTTCCTCGGTTATAATGCCACCCATTTCTTGAATATCTTCCACCAATTTCTTGCCAACACGTCCACCACGATACATAACCTCTGGTCCCTCAGTGGCCACAATACGCAAAGTCTCACCCAATTGTGGACGATACATGGTCTCACCCTCCTTGTACAGTTCATTGGTGTATTTATTGATGAAAATCTCAGCCATTGAGGGTTCTTTGCGAATTCGATCTCCATTCAAATTGAGAACATTAGCCAAATAGCGTGAGACCTTGTGTCCCTTTACACACAAATCAATGGTGGGCTCAAAGAGTCTTTGCCATGGCAATATACCATATTTCTCATGAAGTTTCCAATAGCCATAGATCTCACTGGGAATGGCAGCTGAAATGGCCCCCGTAATCTCTTTGCCAATGAACATATCTTGATGGGCAGCAGCTGGGGCGGTTTCACGTGCTATCACCGACACCATGCGTCCTGTAGCTTTGGTGTATATGGTCGCCACAAACCCACCTCCAACACCCAGACTGTGTGGTAACATGACACCCTCACACAATAAAGTGGCTATGGCAGCATCAATGGCAGAACCTCCCTCTTTTAGCATTTCTCTGAAAATTTCAAGGTATATTGTAATAAAATCCAACATATAAGAAATTTGACGAAGTTTGGCATCTTACCCTCCAATATCTGCACATCCTTCTCCGTTGGAAGCCACAGCTCCTACACCCAGTTCATTATCGTCATCTTTGGACTTAAGTCCAAATACCAGACCTAGTGTTATGGCTACAGCTGCCAAAGCCAAGAAGATCCATAATACTGCGTATTTCTTACAGCACCCACTAAAAAAGGTCACATAAAATTATAAAATTGCTATAAATCAAGCGGGAAGCTTATAAAACACGGGCAGAAGCATCATCGCTGTTGCTTAAAGACTAATTCGTGGATAAATTTGAAATGAAGTCATTTTTGTATGATTCAAAAGGATTTGTGTATTTTTTTTATAAATTTTTATTTTTCCATTGCTTTGGCATCATCAGTGTATCTGCTACCACGTTTGAAATCAGTATTTAAACGTTTTTTTTTTTTTGTTATCTCCGAGAGAGTGTCAATAACATTCTTGAAGTCATGGTCTAGTGTAAAACAAAGGTCTGCACAAGAACATTCATTTCTGCTTTCGAGATACACTAACAACCATAGAGCATTTCATGAACTGAACTCTTCGTTTTGTAAGAGACAATTGAGAACTGAGTTAAAAAGATAACAAGACACATAGACAACGAGATGATTGAATGCAAAAAGAGAGATTGAGATTCAGCACAAAGTATACTTCAGACAAAGTATTTTTCTTGTCGTCTGTTTTCGTAGTACGAAATTCGTACGAAGGCAACGCCAGCATAGCTAAACACACACACATGCATAGGTTTTTTTTGTATGAGACAGACACAACAACGATTTGTGTGATCAGTTCATCTTTTGAAAATGACAGCGAGACGCTTTTATATGACTCAGTGTGCAGCGAGTTATTTCTCATATCTCACTGTAGCGGCGATTAATTCGAGACAAAAATACTTCCAACCACTGAATGGGGGTTGTTTCTTTAAAATGACCTACACAACAGCAACTTGTGCGTTTTAGTCTGTCTTCAGTGTCACGCTCTTCAGTAGACTTGTAATACAACAACATGTGGGTTCAGCGTTCACGAGTTCAGTAAAAACGGTCACCAATGAATGATCTTGTGCAAGCCTCTTATGTAATGTTTTCCCTTTAGAAATAAATATATGACGTTGAAGTTTTTCCCATCAATGTATTCTTTGTCAGATATGCCAGAGTCTTACGCAATACGCCTAAGCTAAACAGAAACAATTAATTTGACGAATTTTTCATGTAGCTCACAAAATTTCTATCGATACTATTGGCATCTCAGTACTATAATCCACCTTATACTTGAATTTGGATTGGTAGCCCATTCCGTCAAAACTATAAAAGCTAGAAACTGAATGCCCTTGCCCCTAACCGCCCTACCTCTAAGTATCGCCTAAACTCTGTGAGGTCAACTATAGGTTTTCGATCGGCCGGGCCAAACTTTAGATGCCCACCACCACGAATACTTATACAATCAGCATTTCATCAAAATCTGTTGAAATATGATTCATTATGAACCCATAGTAGCTATATCGAAATATGATCTGTTTTGAACCAAATTCACCACAAATCACTTTTCAAAAATCCAATGAAATCGGGTAATAGATGGCTCTTATAAGGTTTCAAGACCGTAAAGCGCGCGATATATTGGGTTGCCCAAAAAGTAATTGCGGATTTTTTAAAAGAAAGTAAATGCATTTTTAATAAAGCTTAGAATGAACTTTAATCAAATATACTTTTTTTACACTTTTTTTCTAAAGCAAGCTAAAAGTAACAGCTGATAACTGACAGAAGAAAGAATGCAATTACAGAGTCACAAGCTGTGAAAAAATTTGTCAACGCCGACTATATGAAAAATCCGCAATTACTTTTTGGGCAACCCAATATATATAGAAGCAGCTATATCCAAACAAGGAGGCCATAGCAGCGCAGAGGTTAGCATGTCCGCCGATATGACGCCGAACGCTTGGGTTTAAATCCCGACGCAAACATCAGAAAAATGGAAGCCCTTATCTTTGAGCTAAAATTTTTATTTGTACTGCACTCATTGGTATGAGAGAAGTATCTCCTGTTCCTTAATGGAATATTAATGGGAAATTTTGTATTTAGTAGATGGGTTTTATATGGGTTCGAGACCATAAACCGCGAGATCGATGTATATGGTAAGAGTATCTAAATATGATTCTATCTATATATCCAAAATGGTCTGATCTAAACCATATTCGGCTCGTACGTCAAAGAGCAAAACACAACTCCTTGTGTCAACTTTCAGCGAAATCGAGCATGAAAAGCGGTTTTTGCGGTTTGGACCCAAGATTTTAAATAAGGAGATCGCTTGATAGACGGATTTGTACCATACTCCGTTGGATTTCGGGGATTTTAGAAATTTATTAACGCTCTCTTACTCAAATCATCGAGCTGTCACTGTCAATTTATTCAATAAACTAAAAGTACATGAACGAACAACGTTTGCAAATCATAAAACTTTACCACCGAAATTTATAGTCGATGACCGCTACTTTAAGAGCGTTAGGTTGAAAAGAGGGTGCGAATATTAATCCGCCCCTTGCCACTATGGACATACACCTAAGCCAGTCAATCCCATGGCAACCGGTTGTACGTACCGGATTGACCCGATGGAGTTCTCCATCGGCAAGGGCTTCCGCCTCAGTGTACAACACACTGCTACAACAACAACAACCTAAGCCTGTAATCGGCTTGTTGTGCGCTCTAAATATTAACAAGTAAAAGAGTGCTAAGTGCGGCCGGGCCGAATTTTGGGAACCCAGCACCATTGATTCTGCTAAAATATGGGAGCTATATTTGGTTATGTACCGATTTGGACCGTACTCGGCATTGTTGTTGAGAGTCATAACAGAACACTATATGCAAAATTTCAGCCAAATCGGATAAAAATTGCGGATTGTAAGGGCTCAAGAAGTCAAATCGGGAGATCGGTTTATATGGGAGCTATATCAGGTTCTTGACTGATTTGGACCGTACTTAACACAGTTGTTGGAAGTCATAACAGAATACTATGTGCACAATTTCAGCCGAATTGAACGAAAATTGTGGCTTCCATGGGCTCAAGAAGTCAAATCGGGAAATCGGTTTATATGGGAGCTACATCAGGTTCTTGACCGATTTGGACCGTATTTGGCACAGTTGTTGGGAGCTATATCCAAATCTGAACCAATATGACCCATTTGCAATCCCCAGTTACCTACATCAATATAAAGTATCTGTGCAAAATTTCAAGCGGCTAGCTCTACGCGTTCGACTGCTATCGTGATTTCGACAGACGGACGGACGGACATGGCTTGTTCGAATCAAAATTTCGAGACGATCAAGAATATATATATTTTTTGGGGTCTTAGACGAATATTTCGAGGTGTTAGAAACGAAATGACTAGATTAGTATACCTCCATCTTATTGTGGTGAGTATAATAAAAGTGGACTGATCGGGACAATATGGGATTCAAATGAAAGGTATTAGAGATTAGAATACGAATATGGTATTAAAAATTAGGTTCAAGTAACTGGGGGGACGTCCCAACTCCACAACCCCCTAAAATAGGTAATTGGACGATCATGACAATATGGGACTCAAACGAAAGGTATTCGGGAATAGATTGCGGATATGGGCAGGAGAGAGGGATAGGTTTTATAGTTTGTTCATATGGGAAGGGGGCGGACTCTTCCCCGTTACCCCAAAATCAAAAGTGGAACGATAATCATAATATGGATATCAAATGAAAGGTATTGAAGAGTAGAATGCGAATATGGTATTAAAAATTGGGTCCAAGTACCCGGGAAGCTTAACCCCCAAACTCCTTCAAGCAGACAAATTGAATGTTCATATCCATATGGGGCTCAAATGGTAGGTATTCGGGAGTAGATCAGGAATCTGGCATACAAAATCAGATGGAAGTATAGGGGGTCACACCAACCCCCGAAAAGACTCCAAATGGGCATATTAACCAATTCTACCTATATGCGACTCGGTTTGTTTGTTTGTTCCGTAGACTTAAAAACGGCTGAACCAATTTTCCTAAAATTTTCACAGATTATTTGGTTGGTCTGGAAGAAGACATAGGCTAAACAATTTGTTGATATCGGATGGCGGCGGACCCTCTCACATACCGCAAAAACACCAGCCAAAATCAAAATTGACCGATAGGCACAATATGGGTATCAAATAAAGGGTATTAGAGACTAGAAAACAAATATTGTATTAAAATTTTGGGGCTGCCGCAGCGGGACGCTCCAACCCCAAAACCTATCTAAACAGATATATTCGACGTTCATGTCAATATGGGACTCAAATAAAAAGTATTTGACAGTAGATTACAAATATGGAATATAATATTAGGTCAAGTAATGGGAGGTCGCTGTACCCTCAAATACCCCAAAATGGGCAAATTAACCGACCATAGCTATATGGGACTCAAACGAAAGGTATGTGGGAGTAGATTACGAATATGACAACAAAATTTGGGTTCAGGTCTAGGTGGCGCTTTTTCTTCTAAAAATACATCAAATAGGTTGATTGACCCATTATGAAAATAATGAGCTTAAATGAAAGAAATTTGAGAGTAGAAAACGAATTTGATATCCAATTTTGGAGCCAAGTGTTTGGGCATACACCTTAAAGCACCCCATAAACTGAACTTCATTTCCGACTATGGCAATATGGAGCTCAAATCAACGGTATGGAAAGTCCTGAATTCGGTCCATATTTTTTGACATTAATTCGGCAGCTATAGACCAAATTTTCCTGAAGTTTTGCATATTGATTTTTTTTTCACTTTAGATTAGAATGAATTAATGCAGAGATCTCGAGGAGGATATATACAATTTTTTGCGGCCGAACTTAACTCGTTTTACTTGTTGCACATTGTGGAGTTGATTATTTGAAAGTTTAAAATTTTTTTTGGTAAAGTATTGGTTATTTTTCATTTTCAAAACATTTCACAAAAGCTTGCGTCCGTATTGCTGTTGATATTCTATTCTGCTTTCTGGAATTGACGCGGAAATCTTTAATTGTTCCTCGAGCGGAATTTGACAGTTATTTTTTGTTTTTATTTTCATACCAAAAGACGTTTTTTTATCTGCACTTGTGGTTTTATTATTTTTTCGCAAGTAAATTAAATAACAAAAAGAAAAACCGAACCATTGAAACCAATAAAACAAAAAGGCGTTGCCACTAAAATTTCTTTTTGCCATTTTCCTCACTATAAACAGAGAACTACTTTTGCACCTATTTTCCTCCAGCGTTTCGCCGACGTTTTTTTTTATATGGAGTTTGACAGCATTCCGCTGAAAAGCTGAACAGAATTCTCAGCAAGAAATTTTCTATTCACATTTCCCGGATTCATTTTGATTGGCATTTAAGCGAAATGTAGCAATTTTTAAGTACACTGAAATTATTTTATAGTGTTAAGGATCAAAATAATAAAGACAAATGATACTTTTAGCACTTCATTTCACACATTCTTGTAATTTTTTTTAGCACTAGGATAATATTTTGTACCCTTGTCAAGTTTTTTTTCATACTTTTAGTATAATTTGTTTTATTCTTGGTTATTTGTTTTTTAATCCTTATAACTTTTAAGTTTATTTTATTTGTTTCATATCCCTTTCAAGGTTTTTTTGTCACTTACGCCATTTTTGCAAAATCAAGATATCACTTAAAAAGTACCCAATAGAGAAAGGTTACTCCTATTTTCGGATACTAATTTACACTTAAATATGGCGTTGGTATCGGAAAGTGGTATGCTTTGGTCAACACCTTTTGCCACTGGCTATCGACAATGAAATGAAAAGTTCAATTTTTTACACATCATTTTATTTGAAAGTTCACTTTTTAGATAAAGTCTAAAATAGATTAACTCTTATATTTGTTATTGTTTTTGCAGGTACAGACAATAGAATATTGATAAAATTATTAGTTTGACCATATTTTAAATTAGAGAATTATCTTTTATATTAGCCGAATTTAGCCAAAATCAGTGTAGCCTCTTTTTCACAATGGTATACGTTTTATACTGAGAAAACTAGTCTACAGTTTTTCGGATAATAATTTTTAAACCGTTTTGCATCTAAATATTGGCCTTAGTTCTTATTCTTTATTGCAAATGTAGCCACGAACATTCCATTAAGGAATAGGAGTAAACTTCTTACTTATCAATGAGTGCTGTCAGATTCAAGTTCAAGGTACTTTTTATTGCCGAGTTGGAACGGCGTGCCGCAATTGAGAGAAGTTTTTACCTAACATAGTACCTCACTAATGTCGCCAGCATTAGGAGGGAATAATCAACGGTAAAAATTGTTTCTTATGTTCTCGCCAGGATTCGAACCCAGGCGTTCAGCGTCATAGGTAGACAGTCTAGCCTCTGCGTTATGATAGACTCCTATTTTTTATTTTATTTATTTTTATTTATTTTATTTATTTATTTTATTTATTATTACCAATACTAAAGATAGAATCTTATATAATAGTATTGGTGTACAATGTGGTAAATATATAATTGGTTAACAATACGATTTGAAATGAAGGTAAAATATAATAATAATAACAAAGTATAAAAGAAATGATGAGGTAAATTTTGAGTAAAAGAGATTAAACAAATAAGTGATATTAATTTACAATCTATTTTTCAGACATACAACTATAATTTTAATTTGGTTTGCATTATGTTAATAAAATTTAGTTTGAATTTAAATGAGTATGTAATAATGACTTAAACTGCCGTATGTTGCTGATAGTTTGAATTGTTGGTGGTAGTTGGTTCCAAATGCGGATCGAATTGATAAAAAAGTGATTCTCAGATAGTTGTCTATTATGCCGTATCTGTATGATTCGGTTTCCCCGGTTAGAACTGAAAAAAGTTAATCGAGCAAGAAGATAACTAGGAGCTTGCTTGGTAATTATCTTATGTAGCATTGTAATCACTCTGAAACTTAGTAGATTTTCCAATGAAAGCCCAAAAATTTGTCTGGAAAATTCAGATATTCTGTCGCGTCTTCCTCTCCCAAAAACATATCTCGCAATATTGTTGAATGTTACATTTAATCTTCTCATCGAGGCACTGTCAGTTTTGGCAAAAAGTTCGCAACCATATAAAAGCGTAGGTATTAGGTAGGTCTTAGCAAGTGTCATTCGAATATGAAAAGGAGTGAAAAAATGCGAATGCCACAGATTCCTCAGCATTCCGTATACTCTACCGGTGGAGATGTTAACATGATTCGTCCACGTCAAGTGTTTATTAAATGTAATGCCAAGGTTCCTGGCTGATTCTACTACTTCAATATTAGATCCGCCTAATACTAGTGGATTATTAACAACTGGATTTAGGGCGCGTTTATGGACAATCAAACATTTAGATTTCCGAGAGTTGATGCTTAGACCATTGGCCCTAGCCATTTATTACCTATTTATTACCAAAGCATTTTATGTCGATCTACCCTGTTCGCCTTTCTGTTTGTCCCTTCAGCTGTCTATCCTCCATCCGTTTCTCAATCACAGAATAACTTAGGAACGAGCTAAGCTTACCGCTTGAAACTTTAAACAAATACTTCTTATTGATGAAGGTCGTTTGGTATTGTAAATAGTTCACGTCATATGAACTCTTCTACCGATTTGACTTCTTGTTCCACACAATGGCTTCTACTAAGGCTTTCAACTACCAGTATGGACAATGGACATTGGACATAGTCCAAGGCCGTCTAATACCTGATAGGAAGGGTGATATTTTATGAGCTAAGTTTTCCGGGTGGTTAATATTTGCGTCCAAACGTAAAATCTGGAAAAGTGTTCAGCAGACTCTGCCATTTCATTATAAAAATAATCACAAACGAGCAAAGACTACAAAACGTGGAAACTTATTATCGATATTCTTGCTCTGTGACAACAGTTTGATAGTTTGATGATGAGGCAAATTTCTGGATATATAGATACATAATCAAACAAAACAGTCGCATCTATGGTGAAGAACAACCACCTGCCGTACAAGAATTACCAATGCATCCCAAATTAGATCGTACAAATGGACCTGTAAAAAATAAAAGTAAAAGCCTGCAAATTTCGGCTGGACTAAATTTTGGGAAATTTTATAGAAAATTATCTTAGTTGAAGGCCATAGTTGTATCTTGAGCCTAGTACTGACTTCAACTTTTCGCCCAAACAACTGTCAAAACTCATTATAAACAAGTAAAAAGGCATTAAGTTCGGCCGGGCCGAAGTCACTGTTGATTTTGTATTTCAAATTTCAACAAAATCGGATGATATATAAAGCTTTTATGAGCTTCAGACCCTTAATCGGCACATCGGTCTATATGACAGCTATATCTAAATACAGTCCGATTTTTTACCATATAGCGGGTGGCCTAAAACTAGTTACTGTTTCAAATTTCAACGAAATCGAATAAAAAATAAAGCTTTTATTCGCTTCAGACCCATTATCGGAAGATCGGTCTGTAGGGCAGTTATATCTAAATATAGTCCGAACCGAACAATATTTGGGACGGAAGTCGGGAGACCTAACACTACCCACTGTTTAAAATTTCAGCAAAATCGAGTAATTAATAGAGCTTTCATGGGCTTCAGACCCTTAATTGGGAGATCGGTCTATATGGCAGCTATATCTAAATATAGTCCGATCTGTACCATATTTGGGTCCTATATTAAGAGGCGTTAAACTACTCAATGTTACAAATTTAAGCGAAATCGGTTAAAAAATAAATCTTTTATGGGCTTTAGACTCTTTATCTGGAAATCGGTCTATATGGCAGCTATATCCGATTTGATCCATATTTAGATCGGATGTTAGGAGGCTTAAAATAACCCTCTGTATCCAATTTCAGCGAAATCGGGTAATAAATTAAGCTTTTATGGGCTTCAGACCCTTTGTCGGCAGATCGGTATATATGGCAGCTATATATAAATATAGTCCGATATGGACTATATTTGGGTCGGATGTCACGAGGCCTAATACTACTCACTGTTTCCAATTTCAGCGAAATCGGATGTAAAATTAAGCATTTATGGGCATTAGACCCTTATCGGCAGATCGGTCTATATGGCAGCTGTATCCAAATATGGTCTGATTTGGCCCGCTCAAGAACTTAACTATAGTGCATCAAAAAGACGTATCTGTGCCAAATTTCAGCTAAATATTTCAATTTTTTAAGGCCCTAGAATGATTACAACAGACTGACGGACAGACGGATAGACGGACAGACACACGGACATCGTTAAATCGTCTTAGAATTTTATAATGATGCGAAATATATATACTTTGTAGGGTCGGAAATTGATATTTCGATGTGTTGCAAACGGAATGACTTAATGAGCATGCCCCTATCCTACGCTGGTGAGTATAAAAATGGTGACGAAGAAAATGCGAACACATTCTGTAAAAGCTGTACTGAGTTCAATGATCAAAATAGTAGGGACATGTCGCTGCGTCAGTATACATTTGTAAAAAGCTTACGAAATGGGCATCAACCAACGCTGCCTTAATGCTGTTGTCTTTGTTGTGTGTTTTTGTTTGTCTCCTGGTGAAGAAAAGAGTCCGTCGGATTTGAACTCAACGTGGGGGCTATATTAGGTTATAAACCGATGTGGACCGTATGTGACACTGTTGTTTGAAGTCATAACAGAATTTCAACCAAATCGCATAACAAATTCCGGCTTACATAGGCCCAAGATGTAAAATCGGTTGATCAGGTATAAACCAATTTGGATTTAACCGTTGACGACTGTTTGAAGTCGCAACAGAACCCTCAGTGAAAATTTTTAGTCCAGTCCGATAATATAGGGTTTTGAAACAGGGACGCTACAAAAGTAGACCGATAGGGACAGCAAATGACGCCATATTTTTTGCGGCTCTTTTGATATTTCTCTTCAGTTAGGTTTACCATTTCATGATGGAAAAATATACGAGCCGACAACGAGTCGAAATAATTAAAATTTACTACAGAAATTCGGAGTCAGTTGCCTCAACGTTAAGAGCGCTACGATAAGGCTGATTTCTGACTGAATACCTTCGTCAATAAGCAAAATATGCTTTATTAGTCAGACAGCAATCCACACGTACTACATGAGTCATCATTGCATCCCGAAAAAATCACGGTTTGGTACAGTTTATGAGCCGGCGGCGTCATTGGGCCGTACTTCTTCCATGATGATCAAGATCGGCACGGTACTGTACATCGGAATCGCTACCGTTCAATAAAAACAAAATACTTTGGGCGCCAATTGGATGATATGGACTTGGAGGACATGTGGTCCCAACAGGACGTCGCCACAATCCACACAGTGAATGTCACAATCAATTTGTTGGAAACCAAGTTTGGAAAACGTGTTATCTCACGAAATTGTCCAATCGATTGGCCGCCTTGTTCGTGCGATTTGACGCCTTAAGACAATTTCTTGTAAGTCTACGTCAAGTCTTTGGTCTATGCCACCAATCCAGCGACGATTGATGAACTTCGTACAAATATCGAATGTGAAATTGCGTCAAGTCTTTGGTCTATGCCAACAAGCTAGCGACGATGCATGAACTTCGTACGAATATCGAACGTGAAATTTCAGCAGTATCGTCCGATTTATGCTTGAAAACTGTCGAAAATTGGGTTTTGGACTTTTCTACCGGAGTTTTGCAAGCGTACACGTTTGTTAAAAGTCAAAGGAGAAGTTGTTCAAAATTTTAACCTAATCGGAAAAGAATAACGCCCTCAAGAGGCTTAAGAAGTATAATTAGAAGATCAGTTTATATGGGAGTTTTATCAAATTATGTACCGATATGGCCCATTTACAATCCCAACTGACCTACACTAATAGGATGTATTTGTGCAAAATTTCAAGCACATAGTTCTACTCCTTCGAAAGTTAGCGTACCTTCCACAGACGGACAGACAGACGGTCTGACAGACAGATGGATAGACAGAAAGCCGGACGGACATGGGTAGATCGACTTAAAAAGTCATGGCGATCAAAAATATTTTTACTTTATAAGATCTTACATAAATATTTCGATGTGAATACAACGGAGTGACGTGAAGTTAGTATCAGGTCTGCGGAGTCTAGCTCTCGACTCAGACCCCGGGTGGAAGTCTAAACCGGAGTATTAAGCCTATGGTTGAGGATATAAAAAACTCGCAAAAAAGTACCTCACATATAAACCTTTCTTTCGTTTTGAGTTGCTGAGATCCCGGAGAGTGCAAATTTTTATATCCAGATAGGAGGTATTACCGTTTGTAAATCCTCCAAATTTTGATCTGCAACCCCATAAAGTAAATATTTTCTTGATCGTCTTGACATTCTGAGTCGATCTGTGGAAATCACGACAGCGGTCGAACGCGAAAAGCTCACCGGTATCACTTGTTTTTGTATCGACTAAGATTTTTAGTTTCAGTTTATAAATCTAAATCGTGCAAAGAACTTGACAAGTGCGTTTTTTTTTGTATATCAACCATTTATTTTTCTGTTAAATAGTGTAATGTTTGTTGACTTCTTGCGGTTTTTGCCAAAGGTCTTCGAATTACGTTTTTGCCTATCAGTTATAAAGCCCCCCGTTCACTAGATTACCCTTATCATAATTAAAAGTAAAGACCATTTTCATATGGATGGATATATGTCTACTTAATTTATCCAATTTGCTTAGGGAGATAACACATTTTTAGTTTTACTTAATATATGATTCATGCCACTACTATTCCGTATATTTTCTGAGGCCACTTTTATGATTTTGTGAGGCAATGGGTTTTTTCGCAGATGCGAACTTTGGTATGGTACGCTTACGTATATTAACTGTTATTCGATTAGCCAGTAGCGATTAATTTGCTGAAACTCCCAATCACCTCAGTATAACCAAAACAAGAAACTGAGAGCTAAAACCGACCCCTGCGATACTTTCAAGAAATTTCTGACTCTCTCTAGAGGAGTCATTGTCGAATATAACATTAGATACAGTATATTTGGCTTATAATCCACACCACATATAGTAGATTTTAAGATATTGTCCCGTATTATTCGTTTTCGAGGCGAATATTATCATTTTACACCTAATTCGTTTCTAACATAGTCCATTAGCATAGTCCATTTGTGTTTATAAGCCATAAACATAATTTTTGCCACACTAAGTGCACACCCACACTATGCTGCAAACTATGAGAGAGAACGGTAGTCATTCACTCTCTATCTGAAATTTAATTATTCGTGTGGCCTTACGTTTGAGTGAGAGTGAGTGGGAGAAAATGTGGCCAGATCTACTGAAAAAAAAAAACATAAATTTGATGAAGAAAATCGCCAAACAGTGAGAGTGAGTGAGAGAAAATGTGGCCAGATCTACAGTTTAAAAAAAACGTACATTTGATGAAGGAAATCGTCAAATACGTAAAAAAAACAGAAAAGTAGTCCTCACTAATCAGAGCAGTTGGCACAATGTGTAAAAAAAATAAAGTAATAAAAGCGAAAGCCTGGTGTTAAAAAAAAAATTAAAAATAATGCACATTCAGAGGCTGCCTTTCGACTATGCAACACCGCCTCCCACGTCGGAGCTGCAAAACAAACGAGAAACGAGGAACTAATAGTGTGTGATGCGAACTCTCACCACATCTCGTGGGGTAGTGCCAACACTAATAAGCGAGGCCAAGCCCTGTCAGAGTTCTTGAATACTAACGACCTAATAACACTTAATATTGGTAACGCCGCTACATTTTTTAATATGATTAGGGAGGAGGTTTTGGGTGTGACAATATGTTCGGAAAATCTAATTGGTGATGTTCAGGCTTGGAGAGTCTCCATGGAACACTCTTTCTCCGACCATCGCTAAATTAGTTTTCGGATTGCACGGCCAGCGCCCATGCCCATGAACATTCCACAAAGGAACAGGGGGGCAAACTTCTTACATATCAATCAGTGCAGTCCGATTCAAGTTTAAGTTCAATCTCCTCCTTCTTATAGTCGAGTCCGAACGACGTGCCACAGTGCGCCACCTCTTTTGGAGAGAATTTTTTACATGGTATAGTACCATGTACAAATGTTGCCAGTATTAGGAGGGGAAAACCACCATTGAAAATTTTTTTCTGATGGACCTAGCCAGGATTCGAATCCAGGCGTTTAGCGTCATAGGCGGACATGCTTACCTCTGCGCTACGGTAGCCTCCACCGAATCCTATACGCTTTCGGAATAAGTTGAAACCCAATTGGAAAAAATTCGGAAGACTACTCAGAAGAAGACTTAGATTGTCCAAGCATAGAAGACATTGACATTGGCATTATCAAAAGGATTACGACTGCTCTGGTGGGGTCTTTCGAAGATAGTTATTCTCTTGGGAAAAGGAAAGCAGCCCCAGCCAAAACCCTGGATGGCCGGGGATATTCGCAATATTTGAAAAGAGGTCCGTTGTCATTTTAACAGAGCACGTCGTAAAAAAGCCAAAGTAGGGATATGTATTACTCAGAGCTCAAGGAACACAATAAAATTACCAGATCGGAAAAATGTGCCTGCTGGAAGCTATTCTGCGAACAGGTCGATAGCTTTAATAACGCCGCCAAGATGAAAAATTTTCTCTCAAAAACCCATGCCCATACTGAAATGTTAGTAGGCGACATGGGAGTGAGAGCAGAGAAACGGAGAACAGTCGTGAACAATCAACGGTATCGAGCGTTGATTCTCAGTGAGAAGTCGGGTGGCAACGGCTTTAGAATACCTTTGTGCAAGATTGTGAACAATTCGGAGAGCTTTGTTTTGCGATCGTCGCAAGAACTGCAAGCGTATATCATAGGCAAATAGTTGTAATGGTTATGTATAAGGACATTATATAGCAATTATTTGGTTTCCTTATCGAATTTATTCTTAAATTAATAAAGGAAGCCAAACGCTGAAGCTACTTTTGACTTTAAATATTGCATGTATGTGAATTCCAAGAGAGTTTGCTCTCAACATATATATTCCTGAATATTTTAAACAAGTGCTCTCAATTACATTTTTCCCACAAATAGAAACATTGAAAACATTAATTCCACTAACAAGGGGCCCAAAACGCACGATCCTAGTTTTCTCAAAACCAATCCATTTATTCTTGCAAGGTCATGAATGGCATTGGCTTACTTTACTTTAATTGGCTATGACAGAATATTTGTTCCACTAGCCGAACGTAGAATAGCGTTCCAAGCGCCTCGATCTTCTACGCTCATTCTAAAATCTCTGATACCAAGTTTCAAGGTGTCTACCACCACGTGATCTTTCCATCGGGCTTTTGGTCTTCCCGGTTTGAGTGTACCACCGTGTTTGCCTTCAAAAGACTTCTTTGCTAGAGCTTTTCCATCCATTCTGACAACACGGTAGGTCGCAACGCAGCCGTTGTATTTTGCTATCGTCGTCATACAGCTCGTGGTTCATACGTCGCCTATATTCTCCATTTTCGCAAACGAGTCCATATACTTTACGAAGAATCTTTCTCTCAAATATTCCAAGCAATGCCTCATCTGCTTTTACATGTACCTGTGCTTCAGAACCATACAACAACACGGGTAGTATCAGTGGCTTGTATAGTGTAATATTCGTCTGTCGAGAGGTACCGACAGTACCTAATCAGAGTAAAAACTGAAATCGCCGGAGCTGGTTTTCCACTTCCTTGAGTGCAGATTTAGTGACTCGTACGATAGAAAATGTTTGCAGGGTTAGGTTCTGTACTTACCCTTGTAAAGAAATAAATATCCTTATTTTTTACAATTAATAATAATAAATTTTATTGTTGAGATGATATCTGTATATAATTTTTTCTTATAAATGTTTTTGTTTTTTTTTTTTGTATTGATTTTTTTTAAACTAATTTTGTAATTTTTTTTTACTACATTTTATGTATAAATAAGTAGAGCAATATTGAATGTATGTATAATTTATATATGTGTATATGTATGTATATTTTTTAGTTTTTTTTTCTTTAATGGTTGTTTTGTATTTTTTTTTTTAAATTAAAATTTTATTTTAATGTCACAGAAGCCAGTATAAAAAATATTTATATTTTTTTTTTCTTCAAGTTATTGTTAAATGTTTTGTTTTTATATGTATGTATATATAAATCGTATTACAGTTTGTTTACTATTTTATAAGTTTTTACTTGTTGGAAATATCTGATAAGTTTGGTAAAAAAAAAAACAAAGTTATATAAAATCAAAAAACAATTAATTAAATGTAATTGGTTTAGTACAAAATAATTTAAGCACCTTGGGAGGTTTTTTTTTTGTTTGTATTTATTTTTCTTTTAAAGGGATGTGTTTGGGAAATAAAGGTGTTTTTGCTTTCTTATAAAAAAGTTATTTTATAAAAAAAAAATTGTAGTTTGGTTTTGGTATCTAGGTTTTGTTAATTTTTTTGTGGTTTTGGAATGAAGTCTTGGTTTTTTTTATTTTTTGAGGGACATATGAAAGATGATAACATAAAAATGAGTAGCAAAAGCGTTGGGTTTTTCTTTAACTTATTTAATTTATAATTTTAACTAATATAATTTCATAAACAAATATTAAACAAAATAATGGATAATGCTATCAACATATGTGTGTATGTATGTATGCATGTGGTGTTTTATTTGGGTTTTAAATTTCTGTCTAGGTTTTTATTTTTGTTTTTTTATTATTTTAATTTCAATGATTGTGGTTTTTCTTAATGATGGGTTGTTTGTAGTAATACATAAAATTTGTTTTATTAAAATTATAAATTATTTTTAACATAAACTATTTTTTATAAAACAAAAAAATCGTCTAATTATCACTGCTTTTAGCTGAGGTTTAATTAAATTTTCTTCATTTTTTGTTTTAGGTATTTCTCTCATTTTTTTTTTTTGTTTGAAATAGAAAAAATTTCCGATTTTTTCTTTATATGTAAATACTTAATGTGTTCGCTTTTTAATGGAGGTTTTCCGTTATGTTTTTGTTTTTATTTCATTTTTTTAAGAAAGCACCTAATTGTTTTCTTCTTCCTGTGTTGTTGTTGTAGAATCGTTTAAAAAACAAACGATAAAATTTAATAGATTTGGGTTTTGTGTAGTACATTATTTTAACTGTAAAGAAATTACAATAAAAAGGCAATTGTGGGAATTGTATCGTTTACAAAAAAAAAATTAAAGTGGAAAATTATTTTAAGTTGTTTTGTGTCTAAAATAATCCAAAATGTAATTAACTAGGAAATATTAAAAAAATAGTTAGAAAAAGAAAATTTAAAGAAAAAAAAAAAAACATAAAAATTCAACAAAAAAAAAGAATAAAAAAAATTCCAAAAAAAAAGTTAAAAAAATTAAAAAAACAATAAAAAAAATCACAAAGAAAAACATAAAAAAATATTAAAAAAAAATAAAAAAAATTAAAAAAAAAAATAAAAACAAAACAAAATTTAGAACAATTGAAACATAAATAAAACAACAAAACTAAAGACGAAAAATAACTAAAAAAATTATAGAAGTAGAACATTTTTTTGCAATAAGAAAATATTTAAATTAAAAATAAAGACATGAAATAAAAAAGAAATATAAAAAAATTTAAAGAAAATATGTGTTTAAATTTTGAGCAAATTAAAGAGAAAAGATTAGTGGTATTTTTCATATATTAACAAAATGCAAATTAAAAGTTGTATAAAAATTGAAAAAAAAAGAAATTTATAATAAAAAAATTGAAACGAAATATTAAAAATATATATAAAAACATAAATTAAAAAAAAAATTAAATAAAATTAGAATAAAAAATAAAATAAAAAATAAAATAAAATACAAAAAAATAAAAAATAAATACTAAAAAAAATAGAAATTAAAAAGGAACAACATAAAAATAAAAATTTTTAAATTTTAATTTTCAAAATAAAAATAAAAAAATGTCTTTAAATTAAAAGACATAAAAAGATAAAATTTGGGGATTTTTTGCATAACGTGATTTTTTGTATAAAATTAAATACAAAATAAAAATGAAAAAATAATAAAAAGGATAAAATAAAATATATTAAATTAAAAAAAAAATACAGAAAATTAAACAAGTAAAACGTGCTTAGTTCGGCCGGGCCGAATCTTATAAACCCTCCACCATGGATCGCATTTGTCAAGTTCTTTTCTCGGCACCTCTTCTTAGGCAAAAAAGGATATAAGAAAATATCGCTCTAATAGCAGAGCAATTAGAGCGATATCAAGATATGGTCCGGTTTGGACCACAATTAAATTATATGTTGGAGACCTGTGTAAAATGTCAGCCAATTCGAATAAGAATTGTGACCCTTGGGGGCTCAAGAAGTAAAATAGAGAGATCAATTTATGTGGGAGCTGTATCGGGCTATAGACCGATTCAGACCATAATAAACACGTATGTTGATGGTCATGAGAGGATCCGTCGTACAAAATTTCAAGCAAATCGGATAATAATTGCGACCTCTAAAGGCTCAAGAAGTCAAGATCCTAGATCGGTTTATATGGCAGCTATATCAGGTTATGAACTGATTTGGACCTTATTTGACACAGTTGTTGAAAGTAAGAATAAAAAACGTCATGCAAAATTTCAGCCAAATCGGATAGGAATTGTGCCCTCTAGAAGCTCAAGAAGTCAAGTCCCCAGATCTGTTTATATGACAGCTATATAAGGATATGAACCGATTTGAACCTTGTTTGACACAGTTGTGGGATATCAACACAAAATACTTTGTGCAAAAAAATCGGATAAGAATTGCGCCCTCTAGAGGCTCAAGAAGTCAAGACCCAAGATCGGTTTATATGGCTGCTATATCAAAACATGGACCGATATGGCCCATTTACAATACCAACCGACCTACACTAATAAGAAGTATTTGTGCAAAATTTCAAGCGGCTAGCTTTACTCCTTCGGAAGCTAGCGTGCTTTCGACAGACAGACGGACCGACGGACGGACATGGCTAGATCGACATAAAATGTCGCGACGATCAAGGATATATATACTTTATGGGGTCTCAGACGCTTATTTCGAGTAGTTACAAACAGAATGACGAAATTAGTATACCCCCATCCTATGGTGGAGAGTATAAAAATATAAATTAAAAAAATATATATTAATTAAAAAATGTTTAGTTTATGTATTTTCTTATAAAAAAATTTTCCTACAAATTGAAAAAAAAAATAAATATTAACAAAAATATAAATTAATGTTTAAAAAAATAAATAAATAAAAAAAACACAAATTAAATGTTGTATAAAAATTTTTAAATTAAAAAAATAAGGTAATTTAAATTAATTTTGTGCATAAATTAAAAAAATTATAATAAAAAAAAAATAAAAAAAGTACAAACAAAAAAATAAAAAATAAAAGTTAAAAAAAAGAAGACAAATTAAAAATAAATATTTCAAAAGATTTTTAAAAATAAAAAAAATAAAAAATAGGATTTTTTTATAATAAGTAACTGTAAACTTAAAATTGTATAAAAAAAAAAGAAATTTTATTTTTTTTATTTAATTATTTCTAAAAAAATGTTTAGTTTATATTTTTTAAAGCACAAAAATGCCTTTCACTTTTTTTAAATTTTTTAATTGTATTTATTTTTTCATTTTCAAATTTTTTTTTAATAAATATTAGTTTTTCTTTAAATTTTTATAAAATTTTTATTATTTTCTATTTATTTAATTTTTTTTACTTTTTTTTATTATTTTATTTTTTTACAAAATGTTAAGTTTATAATTTTTATTAAACAAAACAAAAAACCTGAAAATCAAAAAATTCGGCACATTTTTTTTTTATAATTTAAAGTTTATATTTTTTTTTTTATTTTACTTTTTTTGTTTTATTTTTTTTAATATTTTTGTTTAAAATTTTACATTTTCAATCCTCTATACTTGTCTTCTAGTTCATTTTTTAATAAATATGTTCAGAAAAAAGTATAAAAACTTTTACGATTTTTTTTGTTTTTTTCTAATTATTAAGTTTTTTATTTATCAAATATAAATAAAAAAATTTAAAAAAAAAAATAAATATATATATAAATTAAAGTATTTATTTATTAAGCGTAGCGCACCGGGCCAGCTTTTTATAATAAAAATCTGAACTAGAAAACAAATATAGAAATATAAATGAATTAAATTGGTTAAAAATATAGAATTTTTAACAAAAAAAAAAAACAAAAAAAAAATAAGAATTAAAACAAACAAAAATTTCGAAAAAAAAAATTAGAAACAAAAAAAAATTAAACAATAAAAATATAATAAAATCATAAATTACAAAAAAAATAAAAAAGGAGGAAATATTGTTTTATAATAAAAAAATAAATAAACTTAATATTTTATAAAAAAAAAATAAATATTTAAAAAATGTATTAATTAAAAAATTTTAAGAAAAATGTAAAGGAATTTTTGTATAATAAATAAATATAAACTAAATTTTTTGTAGAACAAAAAATATAAAAAAAAAATTAATAAAAAAACTAAAAAAGTATGGAAATTGTTTTAATAAAAACATGAAACAGAAATTTAATAAACTTGAAAATAAAAAGTATAAAGAAATTAAAAATATGTATAAAAAATTAAAAAAAAAATAGGAATAAAAGAATTCAATATTTAAAATTGTTAGAATTTTCTTTTTATAACCTATAAAATATATTGAAAATTTTTAAATAATTAAAAAAAATTAAATAAAATAGAAATTTAAATAAATAGAAATTTAAATAAATAAGAAAAAATAATAATTAAAAAAATTAAATGTTTTATAAATTGAAAAAAAAAATTGTTGATTTTTATGCAGCTATATGTAGTGTTTTGTTTTTTTAATTTTACCCTTTTTTCATATATATATCAAAATATTTATATATATTTTTTATATGTATATATTTCTTGTTTTTTGTTTTTGGGTTTAAAATGCCTCGTTGGCATTTTAGCGAAATATCCCAAACCCATGGTTTTTAATCATTAATATTTATTTTTTCTTCATTAGATTTCTTAGATTTACATAAGATAGCATAGTTAGAAAGATTTACATAAGTATATGTAATAATCAAAATAAAAAAATAAAATTTTGAAGTATAAGAACATGTGGTCAAAAAATAATTTATATTATTTTTACTATTATATATATATATTTTTTTTTTTCAATTTAAAATTTTCAGAAAAGGAAGACAATTTTTTAACTAAACTAAAAAAAAAAATATAATCTGGGTAAGGCAAATTGCTGCAAATAAAAATATACATACATGGAGAGAGATAGATAGATTCTTTGAATAGAAGTATTGAATTGAATTTTATAGTCCAAGCGGGATAATATGCTGCATTATCCCGAAATCTTCAGAATTCCTCACGACTCAACGATGTTCCTTCAGGAAATGAGAGGAAGAGAGAGAAAAAGCATCGGCGTATAATATTTGTCATATGTCAAGTTTGTTCAACTTATAGAAGAAATGGTCAGTCCGAAGACAGTGTTAAAGATGAAAATCTTTTCATGGATGCTGGATGGCCATATTGTCATCCAGAAGATAGACAAACTGTTTGCTGGCGGCAAGAGGTCACTGAGCAATATGACAGTAATCATAACTCGACACTGTATGATACACTCACTGAGCACTTGCCTTGTTCGTATCCTGGCCTGTAGGGAGATGTGGTTTTTCTTCGAAAGGTGTTCTGAAGTTCATTGCCAGACATTAAAAGAAAAATAATTTCAATAACATTTTCTCCGAGTCAAAATTTAGGAAAATTTTATGTAAAAACATATATGGGAGCTATATCCAAATCTGAACCGATTTTTTCCAATTTCAATAGGCTTCGTCTCTAGGCCCAAAAACATGCCTGTACCAAATTTTAAGGAGATCGGATGAAAACTGCGACCTGTACTTTGTACACAAATTAACATGGACAGACGGACATAGCTAAATCGAATCAGAAAGTGATTCTGAGGCGATCGCTATACTTAACAATGGGTCTTTCTCTCTTACTTTTGCGTGTTACAAACAAATTCACAAAGTTATAATACCCTGTACCACAGTAGTGGTGTAGGGTATACAAATTGTAGTGCATATATTTTTCTGTTTTAAAAACTTAATTTGCAGCGTTTTGTCTTAGTCTTAAACAATTTTTTTTTAATATAAATTTTATGAAAAAAATTAGATTATGTAGAACTCAAGAATATTTTGCACATTTATTTTCTTTTATGGTCCATACTAAAAGACATTAGACGATGGCTTAGATAATTACAATGATGACTGGTGACAACGACATTGAAATGAAGCATTTTACAATCAAGATTGCATTTTATGGGAGGCTAATAACCAATGTTTTTTTTTTCTAAATATATATGTAAGAGATCATTTTCAGCATAATATGGATAATAATAAAAAATAAATCATCAGCAAATGCAATTCAAAGCGAATCAATGATTGCTGGAAAATCCCAAAATGTACTTTATTTAAGAAATAAGTTTGATGTTGGTTTCCATGATGTTGTTTTTCATGAGAAAATTTTACGGCTTCTAAGGACTCGCTTAGAAAATTCAAGACCTTCACCCGTAGGAAACATAAAAAACGTTTTTGGCACCTAGGTGATTTTAGAGCGGCAGTCTATTTTCTAAACAAACCCACTTTGACTATTTTAATCCGTTTTGATACCACAGTAGCGACAAACCAAAGCATCTGGCAAAAATAGAACTCACGACCCACAGTGGGAGAAAATCGAAAAAAAACTAGTAAAAAATATGTCGCGTGAGAACGCGTGAGAAAGATGTCTCTTTGAAATGGTTAGAGCTGAGGTGTTAACTAGATCGTGTGCAAAATACCAATCCCAAAAGGCGCCCAAAACCTCGGTATTTCGAAAAATTGTTCGGTCTGCCAAATTTTCATTTATGATCCGATTTTCAAAATTAAAAATAAATTCTGCCCGAATTATTTTACAAAAATCTTCAAAATACCCCTTTCGAGCAAAGATGGTTTCAAAATCGGCATTGCAGATTAAAGTCCGATTTTCAAAAACGAAAAACTAAATCTGCCCGATTTTTTTACCAAAAATCCCATAATACCCTTATTTGAGCAAAGATGGTTTCAAAATCGGCATTTTTAGTAACTTTGTTGTGGAGGCTACAAATATTGTTAGGTGCAAAAAAAATCGCATTAGTTAAGGGACATATGGATTAAAAAAAAACAAGTGTCCAATTGAGGGATCTGGGCTTTGGAAATTTTAAACTTGAGAAATTTTTCCAATTTAACAAAAAACCTATTTTGAAGTAAATATATCACCCATTTAAATTTACATATCTTGTTCAAATTTCACTTAAAATGCATCGTCAATATGTTCTCTTCACCACCAGAAAAGAAAAAATTAAGGTATCGAAGAAAGTTTTTCAATAAAGACTAATCAATGAAAATACTTTTTTGACCAAAAAATGCTAAAAATACACTTTTTCACATTTTTTTGACTTTTAAACTGTACAACTTTTAACTGAATAATCAGATGTGGAAACTTGTCGCATTGTAAATTTTGTCACGAATACCTTCGCAAATTATAATATACGAAACAGATCTCAATCAAAATTGAAGTCGAATATCTCTGAAACCAGTGGAGATATTGTAGACCTCAAGCGGACTTTTTTGTAGCGATTTTTGACTATTATCTAGTAAAAAAATGTGAAAATCAAACCATAAATGAAGATTTGGCAGCCCGCAAAATTTTTCGAAATACCGAGGTGACCAACTTTAGGGGCCTGCTAAAAGGCGCCCGGTCTGTAGGTAGATATGGTTTTTCACTGATCTGACTGATATTGCAACTGTATCTCTGAAAGGTCTACTCAAGTTAATTGCTAGACATTGAAAGAAAAATAATTTCAATGACAATTTCTCCAAGCCAAAATTTGGGAATATTTTTTATAAAGAAAATATTCGGCAAATTTTTGAATTTGACTTTGCATACGATCTCGTTAAAACCCCAGCTTTAACCTTTCTAATTTCAAAGAGATATCTCTACCCGTTTTCACTCGGCATATTTTTTACAAGTTTTTTTTTTGATTTTCTTCAACTGCACACAATCTCGTTAAAACCCCAGCTCTAACAATTTCTAATTTCTCTACCCGTTTCCACACGGCATATTTAAGTTTTTTGATTTCTTTTCTTTAGAAAGGATATCATAGTTTTAAAATTTGTTTTGTTTTGTTCATATCCACATTATGCTGAAAAATTTTGTATATATTTTAAATATATATCATTATTTATGTATATATATTTATTTATGTGTATATATACAATTAAGTATAAAAATATATGTTATGTTATGTATGTATACATGTTAAGCCTTCTCATAGATCTTTGATATCATTATGATTTATGTATGTATGTATGTTTTTCAATTTCTTTTTAAATATTTTTTTTTAACGAATTTTCTTTTGTGGATAAAATCTTTTCTTTTAAAAACAATTATGCCATAAAAAATAGTAAAAAATACCATACGCAATTAGTCTCGTTTGTCTTTGTTCTTTGTGTTGTTGTATGATTTGTTGTTACAGAAACCTAATTGAATCAGAAGCATAATACATTTATATTATTAAACGGCCAAGGGTTTTATAAAGGCGAGTTTGTGGTACATATTACAGCCAAACAGCTGAATGATTTTAATGAAATTGGCATCAATATTATTTAAAACAATTTTCCTTAGTTGAAAAACCTCTGAAAATGTGGAATTAATTTTCAATTAAAGAAGAAGACGCAAAAACACAGCATATTGTTGTTGTTTTTTAATTGAAGCATCCGTTATATGTGTGAATGCAATGTCATGTTGTGAGAACATGAGATGAGTGAGAGTAAGAGATGCAACTGGTATATGTGCAAGAAAGAGAGTATCACTATTTAGGTGAGGGTGTGGGTGTGATGTGCGTAGTCGGCGTTGGTGTGTGTCGCATTTACTTTTTTGTTGTTGTTTGTATATCTACTGCGAGTTTACACAACAAGACAAAAAAAATCTTATAATTACGGTACAGGTCATATGCAAAATTTAGTGTGTGAGTGGGTTTCACTTATTGTATTTAAACATGAAATTGAAAATTAAAAAAATAGCCATAAATTAGCTAAACATAGAAGTGAAAATTAAAAAAATTGCCAGTTATTAACAAATTGACTCAGTCACTTATTGTGTGGCACTCAATGAACGAAATAGTTTGGATTGTGAGAAGGAGATTAACGCCTTCTCTGAGGATGGCACAATAGGCATCGTTTGCGTGCCGGGCCATAACGGAGTAAGGGGAATGAAAGGGCAGATTCACCGGTGAAGGCCAGATGACTGTTGTCAATTAACTTGGTTAACCCGATGCCTTTCGGGTCGACGCAGTCCGAGTTAAGGGAGTGGGCGACGAATACGCAGGCAACACTGTGGAACAGCGAAACAGTCGGTAGGACGGCGAACATGCTATGGGGTAATCCGGATCGTGAGAGGACGAGGCTATTACTGAAAGGCAATAAGAATCAAGTCAATACAGCTTTGGTATCATAATGGGACGCATAGGACTACGAGATCAAATGCAAACTTTAGCAAATTTTGCCCATGAATATTCCACTAAGAAGCAGTGGCAAACTTCTCACCTATCAATGAGTGCAGGCCGATTTAAGTTTAGGCTCAATGATAAAGGCCTTCCTTTTTATAGCCGAGTCCGAACGGCGTGCCGCAGTGCTACACCTCTTTAAAGAGAAAAGTTTTACATGGCATAGTACCTTACAAATGTTGCCAGCATTAGGAGGGGCTGAAAAACCGCTGAAAATTTTTCCTGATTGTCTCGCCAGGATTCGAACCCAGGCGTTCAGCGTCATAGGCGGACATGATAACCTCTGCGCTACGGTGGCCTCCAGCATGTGGGGAAGATGATGAGACGTTGGAGCATTTCCTATGTCATTGCCCGGCTTTCGCGGCTAAAAGACACCGTTACTTAATGTGGACACAATACCAGACATGAACCAACTTAGGGGCGTGACATAGAAAACAATCAGAGACTTTGTAAATAGTACCGAATTCCTAAATTAGATCTTCTTTTTCGAGTTAACTTTTTTAGTATTTAAGGCGCACAACAAGCCGATTACTGGCATGGCATGGGCCGATTAATAACCCCACCCACTTTTCAACCTAACCAAACCTAGGGAAAGTGTTTTACATAAAGTGGTGGGCCCATAACTTTACAATGAAAAAAAATTAATTTCTCTTTGTTTGTTTGTCCATATAGAACCAATAAGAACGCAACCGATTTTCTTAAAATGTTCGCAGTAAAAAATCATTCTGTTATAAGAAAATTGGATATGTGGGAGGTTGCTTCGCTTTGGGATTTTTAGATATAATGCGACGAAAGGCGCAATCATTGCAATTTGGTATCTCAAATGGAAGATATAACGAATTTGACATTGAAATACGGCGTCAAATGGTTGGGTGTCATCCCAACCTCTAAAATTCCCGAACATGACATGATGACACTCAAATGCGAGTAAAAAAAACGATATAGCGAAATTATTGTGTATCAGGAATAGAAAATTCAGTATTTTTTTAAGTACTTTTTTAACCCGAAGAGCCGTAGAAGACCGTAGTACCCCCGCGACGGATGTAGTACCTTTAGCTCGACTATGTGCCGAATTCGAATGGCGAGTTGCATAGCGATACCACTTCGTATATATACTTGGCTAGATACGTCACAAAAATGCTAACCTCTGCGCAACGGCGGCTGCCTTCGTCTTCGGTTAGGGTTATATATAAATGACACTAAAAAAAGTTT
Organism: Stomoxys calcitrans; assembly: GCF_963082655.1. NCBI lineage: Eukaryota > Metazoa > Arthropoda > Insecta > Diptera > Muscidae > Stomoxys > Stomoxys calcitrans. The sequence goes on from NC_081555.1 coordinate 137,942,569, forward strand.
GGTCTGAGTACCAAAACTCTTTCTTTACTTAAATTTCCATCATACATAGTGTAATCTGTAATTTGTATGACAGAGCCAAAACTCCAATATTATTGAACCTTTAAGCAAAACCTAAAGTATTATTTCGGTCCAAAAATTACCTTTTTATTGGGTTGCCCAAAAAGTAATTGCTGATTTTTCATATAGTCGGCGTTGACAAATTTTAAGCAAATTTTAATCATTAATCGAATTGGATCGTCATGTAACTGAGCGGGAGATAGGAGAGAAGTTAAATATACCAAAATCAACCGATCATTATCACATAAAAAAGACTGGTGAAAAAGATTGATATTTGGGTACCACATGTATTGAAAGAAATTCATTTAACAAGAGGCCAGAAGTTTTATGAGCGTGGAATACTAAATTTGCCAGGAAGATGGCAAAAGGTTATCGAACAAAATGGCAATTATATATTTGATTAAAGTTCATTCTAAGTTCTATTAAAAATGCATTTACTTTCTTTTAAAAAATCCGCAATTACTTTTTGGGCAACCCAATAGTACCATTTTAAAATTTGTATTATCCATCCCTGTTGTGAATTCTGTAAGCTATCAATTAATATTTAGATTAAAAATCGGTCAGCCTGCGTAAAAAATCATAAAATAAAAAAGTTTGTACATCGAATATCTCCACAATTGTTAGAGATTGGTGGTACAAAAAATCATGTGATTTATAGAGCTTGAAATTCACATTCCAACAAATGAAGAAATTTTGGAAATCGAGCCTGCGTATTTCGGTCTAAAAATTACCTTTTTAGTACCATTTTAAAATTTGTATTTTCCATCCCTGTTGTGAATTCTGTAAGCTATCAATCAATATTTAGATTAAAAATCGTTCAGCCTCCGTAAAAAATCAAAAAAAAAGTTTTTACATCGAATATCTCCACAATTGTTAGAGATTGGTGGTACAGAAAAGCATGTGATTTATAGAGCTTGAATAGCACATTCCAACAAATGAAGGAATTTTGGAAATCGAACCACAAATGAACATTTCGTAGCGCAAACGAAAATTGGTTGGAGATGACTTAATCAGAGGTGCCATAAATAGGGCCCTGAAATTTTCCACATCGTCTAACAAACACCTCTGCTCCATGCATTTCAAATTTCATAAAAATATCTCAATTCATTAAAAAATGGTGTTTATTTTCAAAATGTGTTAACTCCCATCAGAAAAAATAAAAAGTTGTTTATGAAATAGCCTTAATTAATTGATATTGAAAAAAAATCCCTTTCCCTATACTTAATTATAATAATAGTTATCCAAAATTAGAAAATTGTAACTTTCAATCTCTTAAGAGATATCGTTATAACATCATAAAAGTGTTTTACAAAATCCATTCTAAATTAAGCTTCTGATTCAATAAAGCTTCGTAACGTTTAGAACGCAATGGTACTCTAAAATATTTCGTCTTAAAAAAATGTATAGTTTTGCTATAAAGTACATGTATCACTCACTCTTAGTCATTGAAGATATTAACTACTCACTCGACTCAATTATGTTACTTGATTCAGCCATGGCTCTAATTAACACACTCCCGCAGACACTCACTCACTTATGGTTATTGTAATTAGTACTCTGATTACCGCTATTACTACTCATTTCATGTTTCTGATGTATATGTGCATGCTGATCAGAATGCTGAGGTGTGGTCTCCATATGCTGATGTTGTTGTTGTTGCTGCTGCTGCTGCTGTTGTTGTTGATGGTTATCAGAATGCTTTTGTTGCTTTTGCTGCTGATGATGATGATGGTTATTGTTATTGAATATATTTCTATACAAACGATTGAAATAGAAATTTCTACTCATTACTGTTGTCCTTACCAATGAAGGATTTTTCAGTAATTCTCACAAGGATCCTCCACTACCAATGCTGCTGTTGCCATCGTAATCATCATCATTGTCGTCATCATCTTCGCCATCCTCCTCATCATCATCACCATCATTGTTACCCCTACGTCCTTCACGACGTCGCTGATAACCCGGTCTCTGGTGATGATCATTGTTCGATGATGTAGAAGAAGTAGAATTATGACCTTTTGACAGCACCTCAACTGTTTTGGACTTTTTATTATCCTCACCGCCACTTGAAGATGAGGACAAGGTCTTGGCTTTAGTTCCCGTTGTGCCCATGGTATGGGAGAAATGCATTAAATTTGTATCTATGCACCCATTTAAACTAATCGGTGGTGTTGTGGTCGTCAAGGGTGCAGTTTCGCAAGAGAAGCGACTTGTGTTGCTTAAGCTACTTGTACTCAACTGATCATCGAAAATATCGATATTTACAATTGTGGCTGATTCCTCACTAACAACAGTGTTGCCACATGTTGTTTCACTCGATCTTGTCATGTCGGGCAGGCCAAAACAATTATCCACTGCGTTATGGGTCAAATATTGTATGGGATCGGTATTGTTTTTTTGCTGGTGCCGTTGATCATAGATGGCATTGTTGTGCGTATCATTGTTCTCATATTCTTGAGATGTTAAAGTTAGATCCTGTGACATTTGTCGGTAGGCTTTTTTATCCCCAAGTTTTTTCTTTAAAGACATAGAAGTTGTTGTGTTGCTATCGTGATTGGAGTTTGTCATATCAGTCGTCGATTTTTTATTGTTTAATTTATTTTTAAATTTATCCATACCATCGATATTATCTATACCCTGATCTGTATGGAATTGATAGCCTGGAATAGAAGTGTAGGGAAAAATATTAAAAAAAAATAATATTTAATAACAAAATTAAATTAAACTAGCAATGGGTAACCATTTGAAAAAAAAACAAAATTATAGAACTGCGATTTTCCCAAAAAAGTGGTAGAAAATCAACCTTTCCCAAAGGAAAGGGTACTACACTTTGCTAGTAGAGGGGGTGCTAAAACTACCTTTACCCTAAAGAACAGGGTACCAAAATTACCCTTTCCAAAAGGACAGGAACTACAACTAATCTTTCCAAAAGTACAGGGTACTAAAACTACCCTTTCCCAAAGGACAGGGTACTAAAACTACCCTTTCCCAAAGAACTGAGTACTAGAACTACTCTTTCCCAAAAGACAGGGTACTTAAACTACCCTTCCCCAAAGAACCGGGTACTATTGGGTTGCCCAAAAAGTAATTGCGGATTTTTCATATAGTCGGTGTTGACAAATTTTTTCACAGCTTGTGACTCTGTAATTGCATTCTTTCTTCTGTCCGTTATCAGCTGTTACTTTTAGCTTGCTTTAGAAAAAAAATGTAAAAAAGGTATATTTGATTAAAGTTCATTCTAAGTTTTATTAAAAATGCATTTACTTTCTTTTAAAAAATCCGCAATTACTTTTTGGGCAACCCAATACAACTACCCTTTCCCAAAAGACAGGGTACTAAAACTGCCCTTTCCCAAAATACAGAGAACTAAAACTGTCCTTTCCCAAAGGAAAGGGTATTAAGACTATCATTTACTAAGGGAAAGGGTACTTAACCTAGGCTTTCCCTTAGGAAAGGATACTAAAACTACCATTTTCAGAAGGAAAGGTTACTAAAACTACCTTTTGCAAAGCAAATAGTACTAAGATTACCCTTTATCAAAGGAAAGTATACTAAAACTAACCTTTCCCAAACCATTCCTAAAGGAAACGATACTAAACCAGTACCTTCCCCAAAGGATAGGCTACTAAAACTACCCTCTAGTCCCAAAAGAAAGAGTACTAAAACTACTTTTTAGTCCCTTTCCCAAGGGAAAGGGTACTTAATCTACACTTTCCCAAGAAAAGGGTACAAAAACTACCATTTTCTAAAGGAAAAGGTATTAAAGCTACACGTTTCCAACAGAAGGGGTACTAAAACTACCGTTTTCCAAAGAGAAGGGTACTACAATTCCCTTTCCCAAAGAAAATTGTACTAAAACTACCCCTGCCCAAAGGGACGTGTACTAAAACAAAACCTTTCTCAAAGGAAACCGTACTAAAACTAACCTTTTCCAAAGGAAAGATTACTAAAGCTACACTTTCCCAAAGGAAAGTGTAAAAAACTACCCTTTCCCAAAGGAATGGGTATTAAAACTCATATTTCCCAAAGTAAAGGGTACTAAAACCAACCTTTCCCATAGGAAAGGTTACTAAAACTACCCTTTTCCAAAGGAAAGCGTACTAAAACTACTCTTTCGGGTACTAACACTACCCTTTTTAAAGGAAAGATACCTAAACTACTCTTTTAAAAAGAAAGGATACTAAAATACCCTTTCCCATAGAAAAGTGTACTAAAACTACCCTTTCCTAAAGGAATGTGTACTAAAACAACCCTTTCTCATAGGAAACGGTACTAAAACTAAATTTTCCAAAGGAAAGGTAACACTTTCCCAAAGGAAGGTGTAATAAAACTATTCTTTCCCAAAGGAATGGGTACTGAAACTTCTCTTGCCCAAAATAAAGGGTACTAAAACCAACCTTTCCCATTGGAAATGCTACTAAAACTACCCATTTCCAAAGGAAAGCGTACTAAAACTACCCTTTCTCAAAGGAAATGGTATTAAAACTACCAATTCCCAAAGGAAGGGCACTAAAACTAACCTTTCCCAAAAGGAAATGGTACTAAAACTCCATGTACCCATAGGAAAGGGTACTAAAACTACCCTTTCCCAAAGGAGAGAGTACTAAAACTACCCTTTCCCAAAGGAGAGAGTACTAAAACTACCCTTTCTTATAGGAAAGGGTACTAAAAATAAGCTTTTTCATAAGGAAAGTGCTAAACCTATACGATTCAAAAGGAAAGTAACGTGTAGGTTTAGGTTTAAACTACCATTTCCCAAAGTAAGGGGAACTTAATCTACCCTTTCCTAAAGGAAAGGGTACTAAAACTAACCTTTTCCAAAGGACATGGTACTAAAGCTCCCTTTACCCATAAGAAAAGGTACTAAAACTACCCTTTCCGAAAAGTAATGGTACTAAAATCAACCTTTCCCATAGGAAATGTTACTAAAACTACCCATTTCCAAAGGAAAGCGTACTAAAACTACCCTTTCCCAAAGGAAATGGTATAAAAACTACCTATTCCCAAAGGAAGGGCACTAAAACTAACCTTTCCCAAAATGAAAGAGTACTAAAACTACCCTTTCCAATGTACTAAAACTAACCTTTCCCAAAGGAAATGGTACCAAAACTATGCTTTCCCAAAGGAAAGGATACTTAAACTACGCTTTGCCAAAGGAAAGGGTACTAAAACTACGCTTTCTTAAAGAAAAGAGTACTAAAACTACCCTCTCCCAAAGGGAAGGGTACTAAATCTTCCCTTTTCGAAAGGAAAAGTGCTAAATCTTCCATTTCCCAAAGGAAAGGGTACTAAAACTACCCTTTCTTAAAGAAAAGAGTACTAAAACTACCTTTTCCTTTGAGAAACTAACACAACCCTTTCCCAAAGTAAAGGGTACTAAAGCTCCCCCTTCCTAAAGGAAATGGTACCAAAAATAGTACTAAAGGGAAGTTTTCCTTTCTTAGGGGAAAGGGTAGTAAAACTACCCTTTGTTTGCGAAAAACATACTTAAACTCCTTTTTGTTTGAGAAAAGCGTACTACAACAACCCTTTCTTTGAGAATAGCGTACTAAAACTATTTTAACTTTACTTACTATACTTTACTACTTTACTTTAAGAAAAGCGTAGTTAAAACTAACCTTTTTTAAATGGGAGTGTTAAAAACTGCGCATCTTTAAAGAAATGGTACTAGAATTTCAGTTTTTTTTAAGAAAGAGTTAATAAAAAATATCCTTTCTTCAAAAGCAGGGTGCAAAAACTATCCTTTCTCTAAAATTGGTGTACAAAAAATAAACTTTTTTAAAGAAAAGGGTGTTAAAACTACCCTTAAAAAAAAAAGATTACTAAAACGACGAAAGAAGAGGGTACTAACCTACCCTCTTCTATAGGAAAGGGTACTAAAACAATCGTTTTCTATAGCAAAACTAAAACAATCCTTTTTCAAAGGTAAGAGTACTAAATCTAGCTTTTCTAAAATGTCGCAGAATTCCTGTTTCAGGATATTTAGCGGAACCTAGCAAAACTAATATGGACAAAGACATACCATACTTTTGCAACAACATTCTTTACAACTCATTGAAAATCCAACCAACTTGAACTTCACTTTTCCATATAGTTAAACAACTTATAATGTTTCATTTTAGTTTTGATTCTTTATTTCTTCTTTTTTTATTATTTTATGATTTTTTGCTAATTTTTATTGCAGGTTTTTTTGTCAATATTTTTTAAATTTTTTATATATTTTTTTCAAAAAGTTTTTAAATTTTTTTCTATACTTTTTTTGCTTTTTATCAATTTGTATATTGTGGTTGGTCTCAATATACTTATATTATTTATATATGCTGGGGCTTAATGTATATACAATTCAGAAAACTTAACAAAACAATAATAGTAATAATAATAATAATAAAAGTGTATAATTTAAAATACCACAAGACGACAATTATTATTTTAAATTAAAATTAAGAAAATACTATACGCTTGATTAAACTTTTTTTTGTAAAAATTATTTGGTAATTTGTTTTGGAAATAAACAAAATATATATAGTTTTTCTTTTTCATCTCTATATAAGGATTAGACTCATAAATACTGCTGTAATTAATTGAAAGAACAAAAAAAAAACACAAACATCTTTAAAAGAAAATAGCGGGGGGAAGATTTAAAACAAACAACAAAGAAAAACTATGGAAAACAATTTTTTACACCGGAAAAAAATCTATAGAAAATGGTAACATGAGAAAAATATCAGCAATTGTTTTAACTATTTAAATAAATTACTACAAATTATAATAAAAAAAAACAATTATATTAACAGAGCTTTACTTTAGAAATTATAACTTATAATAAATACCATATAACGCAATATGGGGGAGGGAAAACACACACACACATTTTTTGAGTCATAATAAACCTCGGCCTAAGAGGATGTTGAGTACAGTGATGTTTATTATTATAGTTTTTCAATTATATATTAAATTTGAACTTTGTTAAAATCATGAAATTTTTTTTTGTTTTACTTAAACTATATAAACTAAGTGTGTTTGTTTTTTTTTACAATTATTTTTGATGCAAAAGGTTAAGCCTTATTATTTGTTTTTAATAAATTTTTTCTTAATTTTATTAAACTAAAAAGTATGTTGTATATTTTTTTTTTAATTAAAATATGTGCTTCCTTTCAAAACTTAATATTTGTATATTTAATTGCCATTTATGTGTTTTGTTTTGGTTTTTTATATATATTTATATAGTTTTCTTGATTAACATAGTAGCTCTTTTCTAAATTAGTAAACAATATATGTTTATAATTATTAAAATTAATGTTAGTGCTCCCCAAAAAGACAATGATTAATTGTTCATTTGAGTTTCGTTTGTTTTCTTTTTTGTTAAATAATTTCATTTAAAATCTAACTTTTGAACAAATCACAAAATTTCAAAATTTTTCGCTTATTTGTTTGTTTTTGTATTAATTGTCGAGTTTTTGTAAAAAAATAAAAATAAAAAAAATTTTAAATTATTTTTTTTAATATATATTTAAGAAACCTTTATTGGGGCTTCAAAGAATTTTTTTGTGATTTTTTGTAAAGAAATTTTTATGTTTAGATAATTTAGAGTTGTCCTACGGAAGATCCATATTTGAGAAAATATATTTAAGATTCAGCAAAAAAAAATTCTTGTGAAAAAGGTTTACCGCCAACAGAGGGCGTAAGTAGGGTCAACTTTGACATTCTATAGCTTACCCTGTACTAAAGGTATGTGCCAATAAACAATCGAAAGCCTATGTCCTTCTTTACAAATGTCTACAAGTTTTTGTGTTGACATCAACGAATCTTAAATTGTGCCGTTTTTTCTTTTTTTTTCAGTTTGGATCATTGCATGGCGACAGTTACCTACACATCGAAATACAGAGGAGGTCTATAGATTAGACTGCCTTGTACGATGGGATGTACTTCGTATCTTACAGGGAAACTCCTGATACATTGACTTCAGCACGAATACTGAAATATGATTCGAATAGTCAGCTATGGGCTGAGAGCTATGACATTCTCTTAACTGTGTAGTGCGGAGAACCATCCCTACGAAACGTCTCAGACCAAAGGAGCTGTCATACTTAAACCCAAAGAGCTTTTAGCAATGTGATAACAAGTCTAAGCTGAGGAGACAAATGTTCCGGTTCAATCCATTTGTAGAAAAAAAAAACCGAAGCAGTTCTTCTGGTGATGGAGAAAGCCGTAAAAAAAGACAAGTTTCGAAATGCGCTAACCAAGGTAAGTTTAAAACAGCAACAGTAGTTCGAGGTCGTAGATTAAAGACGAGCAAGAAATGGAATCCCTATCGGCAGCATAAAGTTGAGAACTGACCCTAAATTCTCGCACTCAAATGCCACTTGTTCCAAAGCAAGTGCATGGTATGCATGCCACATCAAAATAATGTTAGCTAAAAACGTTCTTCATATGACAATAGAGCAAGAGTTGATCGAACATTTCAGCAATCGTTGAGTGAATGTGCTTTTCAAATTGAGTGTCGGACATCGGATGATGTTTGCGAATGAGCACTACTCAGATGAGTGCCATATAAGGCCAAAGCACGTAAAGAAATGCCACAACAGACAAACAAACGGCAGAGACACATAGTTCAGCAATGTTCAGCCCTTCACGGTAGCGTTGATGCCAAGTCACACGCATTCAGTATAGAGCTGGCAAACTATCGATAATCGCAACATTCCATATTCTCTATAGTTTTAATAATAAATATCCATAGTTTTAATAATAAATATTAATAAGTATCGATACTATCGTTAATTTCCCATCTCCTATATTCAAAGCAAATGTGAGAACTAAAAATCAGTAGATCGATTTATATAGGAACAATATCAATTCACATCAATATCAATTCCAAGATTAATTAAATCAGTTGCAAGTCATGAGAGAAATCACTCTATAGGGGGGGCCAAGAAATAAAATCGAGAGATCGGTTTAAATGAGAGCTATATCAGGTTAGGAACCGATTCTGATGATATTTAGCACGTATGTTTAAGGTAATAAAAGAAATCGTTGTACAAAATTTCCATATTGGATAAGAATTGCGCCCTCTGGGAACTCAAGAAGTCAAGTTCTAAGATCGGTTTATATGGAAGCTATATCAGGTTAAGAACCGATTCAGACCATACATGGCATGTTGTTGTTGTGTTTGTAGCCACCATACTTGGCATAGTTGTTGCAGGTCAACACAAAATACTTGAGGCAAATCGGATAAAAATCACCCCCTCAAGAAATATAATCGGGTGATCAGTTTATATGGGTGCTATATCCGGCTAAGGACCGATTTGGACCATACTTATCATAGTTGTTAAAAGTCATAACAAAAACCTTATGCAAAATTTTGGGGCAAATAGGATAAGAAAAAAGTCAAGATCCGGGATCGGTGTAAATGGGAGCTACATCAAAACATAGCCCGTCATAGCCCATGTACAATCCCAATCGACCTACAATTATAGGAAGTATTCTTTCTTTCGACAGACGGGCGGTCAGATGGACGGACACGGCTTAATCGTCTTAGAATGTCAACACGATCAAGAATATGTATACTTTGTTGGACCTCAGCTCAAAAATTGGATGTGTTTTCAACGGAATGACTAAATTAGTGTGCCCTCAATCTATATGTGGAGGGTATATAAATCCGTCCTAATCAAACTAGAAGAGGGTAAGGAACATTTTGCAATTATGCAATTTTGCCCATGAATATTCCATTAAAGAACAGGGGCACACTTCTCACATTTCAATGGATCTGCCCAATTCAAATTTCAACTCAATGATAAGGGTCCTCCTATATAGTATGAACCAAGTTCGAACGGCGTACCGCAGTTCGACACTTCTTTGAGGAGAAATTTATACATAGCATAGCACCGCACAAATGTCGCCAGCATTAGGAGGCCTGAAGACACGCACTGTTATGGTAGACAAACCTTCTTGTGATGGAAAAAGGTTACGAAAAAAGATGTTTCAATATGGGCCAAATAAAGCAGCCATAGTTAAGGCTCTTAAATTGAAGAAGATGTCATCATTAAACCGGTTGAGGGTTACAATTATCAGGCACAATTTGAAGCCCAAGGAGACAGACTATGCGGTCCAAAACAACAAAGTGAGGTAATTCTCCTGATGATGGTGAGAGACATCGTGAAAAAGCCAGCTTCGATATGTAGTATACCTCAATTCTAAAGGAAACTGTATTGAACTAAGGGTGTACTGAAGGTAGGTGAGGGTCGTACGTAAAAGAAGTGGTAAAAATCAAACCAGCAGATCTTTCATTAAATAGCTCGGAAGTTATAAGCAGAATGTAAATCCTAAAAAGATAGGCGTTACTTGGTGATGTGGAAATGTTGCCAAGAAAACAGCAGGGCTTAATGGCAGAAGTAAGTACGCTTAAGGAGCCAGCGTTAGTTCAGGGTCCAAAACCAAAGAAGCTGCCATAATAAAACCACCAGGGACTCACATCCTAGGTAAGCCAATGTGCTCCGAAGTCTCATGCAGAAAGTTAAGCCTAAGGAGACTGACATAGCAATCCAATTTATTAACAATACAAAAACGGAAAAACTATCCTGGTAATGAAAAAGCGACAGATAAAACGAGTTTCGAAATGAGCTTAAGAAGTGTGCGGTTCGAAAAGCAACAGTTGGTCAAAGTCTTAGATTTAAGGAGCTATCATAACTAAACCAGCAGAGGTTTAATCGACTTGCTTACAAGCCTCATGTAGAAGGTGAAGTCTGAGGATCCAGGAGTGGCAGCATAGACAAAAATTGTAACAATTCTCCCTATTACGGAAGAAGCGAAGAAAAAAAACGACGAATTTCAGCATGCATTTAATGAAGCAGCAGTTGTTCAGCGCCATAGAGCAAAGGAGCTGCACGAATCAAACCTGCAGAGGGTCATAGTTATGCTCTTAGGTCCGCAGGCTTTGCCAGCTGACTCAGAAGTCTGGGTCTGAATATCAAGCTTGCGGAATTCGATGTTCGATATCATCTGATGTGCATGTCCTAAGGCGTCATATGTTGTCGTAGAGACACAGATGATACAGAATGAAGTGGACGCCCAAAAGGTCTAGTAACATCCGAAGCAAATGGATGCGTGGATCCAAACGAAAAAAATCCTTGAGCTAGGCTACAAACTCCCCGGTTGTAGAGTTGGAAGCGTACTCGCACAGCCAGTGCAGGGGTTGTGGGTTCGATTCCCACCATACGCCTAGATTTGTCGCTACTGTGGTATCACAATGGACTAAAATTGTCTCAAGTCAGTTCGTTTAAAGACTGTCTCTAACTTTACCTAGGCTTCAAATCGTTTGGTCAAAGACTGTTGGAGGATAATTACACGCAGGTGTACACAACACAATTTAAGAACATCACAAGCCTCGCTTCATACTAGGCAATTTTTTTTGCTTGGTATGAGAGAGTTATATATCTGTACTAGTTAATTTAAGCAAGTTATCTAATTCAGGTGACTAAGTAAACCAGTTCACTTAATGAACTGGTTTAGTGAATTAAATGAACTGGTTCGGTAAACTATATGAACCAGTTGAAGAAATTAGTTCAGTATTCTAAGTTCAGTTTACTTAAGGAACTAGGTTAACTTCATAAAACAGCTGAAGTAACTAACTAGTTTAGTGAACTATATAGTTCAGTAGATGAACTAGTTTTGCTTAGTGAGTAATTATATCATTGTTGCATAGTAACACAAGTCTTAAAAACTTATAGCGCAAATAATTTAGTCCACATTTATACTACCCATCTATCGAAAGTAAACTTCACAAAAATTTTCTGGCGGTATCATAAATGTACAGAAAATATAGGATATCGTATAAAAAATCTCAACGACAATAAATATTTTCTCAAATCTCACATGGATCATTTCTTAACAGCTAATGGATCTCCACATTCGATTGTCAGATTGGATCTTTAAAAAGAGTATTAGCAGCATAAACACCACCACCACCATCACCACCACTTGAAGTACTAGGGGTGTGGCGATGCATTACCGTGCCATCGGTACCAATCACAGCGGTGGTACCGCTGGCTACCACTACAAAAATGTGACTAAAATAGACCACATACAAATAATAGACAAGTATTAAACAAAAAATACAAAACAAACAAATGGCTAATTCTTATCTCTTACGTCTTTTGGTTTTCTTTTTTAAAGCCCCCGCCGCAGCTGAAGCATTCAGTGTCATGGGCGCATGAGAGGCAGAACCACCAGCGGCTACCACAGCTGCCATGGACAAGGGGGGAAGTATAGAGGACGAGGCTGCCAGAGACGAGGCAACACTAGCTGACGAGATCAATGAAGAGGGGCCACACAGCACAGGGTGATCGTCGGCATCGTGAGAGCGGCCTCCACCTCCCAATTCAACGCCACTTTCTTCAGCCGATGAGGTGGAAGAGGAAGTGGCCGCTTCTATGGCCGCCATTAGATTGATTTTATGTTCCAATTTTTTTGTCTTTATTTTATGTTGACCTCCACTGCCGGAGCTGGTGCCGGTGCCGGTGTTCGTGGAGGAGGGCATAATGAAGACATTGTCATCTGAGGTGGTGGCCGGCATGGGTCCCTCACTGTCTGTGGTAGTGGAGTGGGTTAGAGTATTTGATTTGGTTATTAAAGGTTTAAGGGAGAAACTTTCATCCAGCAGAGAAGGCATAGTGGCGGAGGAAGCACTGCCTACGGCTATATTCTCTATTTGAGATTCACTCATGGCAATCAAAGGTCTCAACTCGTCATCATCCATTTGATGGTGATGGTGCTGGTGGTGATGATGATGTTGCTGCAATTGTTGCTCCTTTTGCTTTTGCAATTCCAACAACTGCTGTTGTCTTTTACGTTTTTGTTTTTTGGTCATTTTCTTCTCCTCCATAATGATGATCTCTTCGGTGCCCGAAGAGTTAGTGGACGAAGAGAATTTGTCATTGGTTGTATTGGTGTTGGTGGTGTAGGTATCCTGGGAACTTTGCTCCAAACTGATGTAAGGATCATCATTTTCCGTTAGCGATTTATAATCGGCCATGGAGGGTTCATCCAAGGCCGAAGAAGAGCGATTAGACGAAGAGGGGGTGGTGGGAGATACATCCGATTTTTCGGGTGTCAAACGAGAACGTTGTTCATTCTCATAGTGCAGCGAACCGCAGAGAGCAAAAATGAGATTTTGTTCGGTAAACCCTCGCGGTGGAGGTGTAATTTTGCGCTCCAATGCGGGATTTTCTTGCAAAGGACTTTCAAAATTAATCAAACTGACATCTTTGCCTGAGCGATTTGCCGCCTCGCCAATCAGTTCCAAAGGTTCTAAAGTAGGCAGAGGCGGTAAAGCATCCAAGGGTTTCAATATGGGAAAATCATCTAAGGTCGAGGAATTGGATTTAGATTTTTTGGGCGAGCTTTTTGTTAGAGACATTGGTTCTTTCATTTCCTTGGGAGTGGGTAGTTCAGGAAGTAATTTTTCACTGCTTGGGGCTTTGGTAGCTTTTGGTATGGCCCCTCCCAGCGAGGGAAAGGCCTTATCAGTTTTTGTATCTTGTTTATTGAGATTTTGGGCAATCATTTCAGCTCCACTCATGGTTTTCCAGGCTGAGGTTACGGGGGGTGGTGGTGGCGGTACAGAAGGGGTTGGGATGTCCTTCCCAGTGTTGCTGGATGATTTCTCTGCAGACTTCCTGGGTGAAGTTGGCGTTATCTTTGGAGTTTTACTCTCCAAGGTATCTTGGCTATGAGACTCACTAACCTTCACCTTATATTCCTTCTCAAAATCATCCGCTTTTACCGGTTTTCCCGGTTTGCTGATGGAGGCCCAAGTTGGCTTTTTGAATTCCTCCTCTTTTTCTGTGTTTGTTTGTATTTCCTGTTCACCCTTTGTGGTGTTTGGAGGCGTGGATTTTTGCAAAAGTTTTCCTGCATTGGTGTCTTCTGCTTCTTCAGATTTACCTTTGCTTAACTTTTCTGCCTTATTTTTGGGAGATGAGGGAGGTGTAGGTTTAGCCTTGCTGCTTATCGTCGCCTTAGATGGTTCCTTGGTTGTTTCCTTTTCCATGGCTGCCATTTGTTTTTCCATTTCTTCCTTTTTCTGCTTGACTTGCAATTTGGGTTGTTCTACTATGACTTCAGGTTTGCTGCTAAGCTTGGAGGCAAAATTGTCGACTTTGGTGGAAGTATCATCTTTGGAGTTGGTTTTTTTTAATTTTGCCTCTTCCAAGGATTCTTTTGCTTTGGCAGCATCTGGGACCTTGGATTTGGTTTCTGAATCTAAAGGTTGCATTGCTTTTGCACTCTCCTTCGCAGCTTCAGCCAGTTTTTGATCTTTCTTTTTGTCCTCGCGGGAGTTATCATCCAATGTCTTTCCTTGGGGTTTCTTTTTTGCCACTTCTTCATCTTTTTTGGTTTCACATTCTTCTACCAACTTTATATCTTTGCTGCTTTTAACTTTATCTTTGCCGCTCTCTTCTGATTTCTCCAAAACTTTGGCTTTTCCCAATTTTTTATCTTCACTTTCATTTTCGTTCTTATTATTGCCAGAGATCTTTTTGCCTTTTGTAGACTTCTCTTCAGTGGACTTATCATTGCTCTCTTTAGCATATTTCTCGTTATCACTCGCCTCAGAGGACATTGACTTCTCTTTTACGGTTTTTTCTTGTTTGCTCTTTTCACTATCTTCAATATTCTCTTTTGCCTTACCGGCTTTTGTGAGTTTCTCTTCTTCGCTCTCAGCAGTGTTGTCTTTTACATTCGCTTTTACCTTACTGGCTTTAGCACGTTTCTCTTTATCGCTTTCATCGATCTCTTTTAATGTACTGGCATCCTCTTTTCCTCTCTCTTTGATTTTACCGAGCTTCAAGGATTTCTCTTCTGTATTATCCTCTTTTGTTTTTATACTTTCCTTCTCTTTGTCGGATTTCTCTTTAACGTTCTTATCACTCTTACTAACCTTAATGGAACTCTCTTCATCACTCCCCTCATTATCACTTAGGGGTTCTTTAGTTTTCATATCTTTTAAAGAAATCTTCTCTTTCGCAAAGGTTTTACTATTCTTCACTAATTTCTCTTTGTCACTCTCTTCGGTGACATTTTTAACTGATTGTGTGTTCTCCTCTGCAATGCTTTCTACACTGCTTTGCTTTGACAGTGGCTTTGTTTTTCTCTCTGTGGTTTTTTCAGCTAACTTGGGAACAGTTTTCTTTTCATTTTTCTCCTCAGAAATATTCTCACCAACGATTTTCTCTGTTGCTTTTTTATTACTCTTTAATTCTGGATTTGAAAGGGGAGACTTTTCCTTGTTGGAAATCTCTGTTTCTTTGACGGCTTTCTTGGATGCTAGAGAGTCCTTGGAGTCTTTTTTTATGACTACCTTCTCCTCTTGTTGCTCACCAGAGAAAGATTTCTTTCTCTTATTTTCTGTTTCTTTCGACTCTTCTTCAAGTTTTGCTAGAGATTTCTCAGCTTTCTCTTTCGGATTCTCTTTCTCTGCTTTATCTTTGGGTTTCTTACGCTCTTCAGTCAGTGTGAAACTAACATACATGGTTTCCTCCATATCCTTATCATCTTTTCTCTCCAACAAACGATCGGCTATATCCGGAAAACTCTCTTCCGAGCTAATGGAAGATTTTTTCTTTGAAGTTTGTGGCATTTCTATAATTTCTTCAGTTTCAGAGCTTGAACCTGACTTATTGCCTTTCTTTTTATTTTTCTTAGAAACTTTGGCAGTGGCGGTGACACTTGGTATGGTGAAAACCTCTACCGTCTCCAAAGGGGACGTTAGTTTCTCCAGCTCGCTGGTGGAGTCCTCTGTTTGAATTTCCATCAAGCTATCGGCTAAATCCTTAACATTCAATTGTTCCGTCTTGATATTGATTTTCGCTTCTTTGTTAGTGGCAGATTTTGTTATTTCTCTTTTGGATGGCAGCTCTTCTTCAGTATTCTCTTTGACGATGGTGGCAGTTTTTTCAATTGAGCTTCTTTTAATGGTAAGGGCAGCTTCTGTAGGAGAGTCCTTGTTAGAATCCTCCCTTTTTATATTTAAGTTCTTGGAGAGTTCTTCACTTTTTACAGAGAAGTCCTTTAAAGTTTCTTTAGGTTCATCGGTTTTGTCTTTTAATTTTTTCTTTGAGGGAGTTTCAGGAAATTTTTCCTCTCTATCCCCCTTCTCCTCCTCTACTTTCTTTTGTTGTTCTTCTTTTTCTTTATCTATTTTCTTTTTCTCATTTATCTTGGCCTCTTCTGCTTCTTTGGCCTTCTGCTGCTGTTGCTTTTTTAATTCTTTTTTTGAGAGAGATTTTGTTGGAATAGCCACAGTGGCTTTCTCCACCTTGCCTGGTGTCATCCTCATAAATTCCAAAGGCTTATCATCTTCTGAATCGTCTGTAGTTGAGGGTTTGGTGGCCTTTTTATTTGTTACCTGCGGCTTGGGACTCATTTCCTTGTCTGCTGAACTTCTACTGCTCTCTTTCGTTGAATCTCTCTCTAGTGAGTCTCGCTCTTCACTTTTTCTTTGCCTTTCTTTTGTTTTGGCAGAGTTTTTTGTTTCAGAATTTTGCTGAGCATCTTTCTCACTCTCTTCTCCTAATTTGCTGTTTTCTTCCTCAACTTTGGGTTTATTACTCCTTTCACTATCTTTTGTTGCTGAGAGACTAGTATCGCTCTCTTTTCTTGACACTTTGCTAATCTCTTTAGTTTCATGAATCTCTGATGTTGACTTTGTTTTCGATTTTACTTCCTCTTCATTTTCTTTAGGTAATCTAGGCTTAATCTCTAAATTTTGGCTCTCTGCAGTACTGGCCTTATCTTTGTTCTTTTCTAAGGAGAGTTTTTCTTTTTCCTTCTCTTTCTGTTTCTCCTTCGTTGTCATGGGTTTCTCTTCTTCATTTCTGGACTTCTTATTCAATGCTGACATTTCTTCAAATTTTCTCTGCTCCTTTCCCCCCACAAAATCTTGCTCTTTACCCTGTAATGGCTTAATTTTGGAGATATTCTTCTGTTTCTCCTTTTTGTTGAGAGCATCATCAACTTCTTTTGCTATTACAGGCACTATCAATTTATTGCTTATATTCTCTGGAGGCTGACACAGCTCTTGATTTTTTAGAGCCTCTTCCTCCTGCCTGAGACGGGTCTTTTCATCACAAAATATGGCAACTACAGGACGGAAAAGACTCTCATCACAATTCTCATGTATAACAGTATCTTCGGCGGCCAGCTGAGAGACCACCTCATCCAAAATATCTTTTTTCACCTCGGCTGTTAGACACGAGGTCACCGTGGTCACTGTACCCAAGGGATTGACAATTTTCTCTATGGAGACATTGGGCTTTTTTAGTGAGTCTATGGACTCATAACTAGAGCTGTTGTCATACGAATAGATGTTGGGCAAAGCACTGGCCAAGGCGGCAACCGAGGCATTACGATCGTGTAGAAAATCCGATTCCTGGTCTTGATCATCGTGTTCGGCAAGAGCATCGTAGAAGGCTATATTGTCACTTGAACACCCGGTTTCACTAACACGACCTCCTCCTGGTTTGAGAGAGAGATAGAGAGGGAGAGAGAGAAAAGCAAAAAAAAAGAGAGAAAACAAATACCATGAGAAAGAGCACATTTATTTATTGTTTAATTTTTTTTTTTTTTTGGTAAGGGGAGAAGGTTTAGAAAAAAAGCCAAAGGCAAAGTTTTTTGGTTTTTTAAAGTTATGAGAATGATTTGTTTTTTGTTGTTGTTTTTACATTGTCAATTTACTGTGAGGCATGGAACGAAAGCTTTGTTTTTACTTTAGTTATGGCTTCTCAATGCATACTGTCTAAGCAATACTTTTTCTCATTTAGTTGAGGTGATTTTTTTTGAATTATTAACAAAACATAGTGCAAAAATCTAAGTTATTTGTTATAGAAGAAAAAATTACAAAAAAAAAATGTAAATTCATAAAAAATAATTTGTAAAATTAGGTTAATTTTTTTTTAAATTCAAAGCGAGATAAAAGAAAATTAGAATACCAGGTGAGTTTTTATTTCTTAATGTGTGTAAAGTTTTGGAAAAAATAAATGTGGAGTTTTGTTTTTAAAATTAAATAATAAGATTTTTGTGTTTTTTTCTTGCTTTAGTAAATTTAAGGTAAATAAAACCAAATTTAAAATTTTTTTTTTATTATTTTCTTTTTGCCAATTATTTTGTTTAATTGATTTGTCATGCTAAACAAAGGCAGTCTTGGTGATATTGAGTTATTTTCAATGTAAAGCTTTAAGCTCTTCAACCGTTAGTTTTTAAGATTTTTTCTGTTGATATCGAAAAACATACTAACACCATAAAGAAAAAAATCGTTTGGCGCAAACGAACTCATGTTGTGCTAGCAAACATACTATAGTGGTTTGTAGTAAACGGTACTTAAAAACATAGAACATTAAGAAAAAAGCCAATTGATATGGAAAACATTTTGGCAAGTAAACATTTTGAAAGGTCGGGTTTTTAACATTTGTTTTGTGTTAAATGATTAGAGGGTAAAGGGGAAAACATTTATCGAATCGAAAGTAAAGAACTAAACTTTGGCTTTTTTATGTAAGGGGGGAAATAAATTTGTACTCTGGCTTATGGCAGTGCTTTGAAAAGAATTTTCACAAAATTTCTTTCTCTCAGTGTAGTGATGATGCTCTCGCTCTCTCTCATTCGCTCTCTTGCTTGCTTGCTCTCTGCGATCACATTTTCTCTTCCACTCGTTTTTCACTCCTTCACACTTTCATTCGAAAAGCACTTATCACTTTATCAATTTCTTTAGAAAATAAAGAAGTAGTAACACTTTATTTGCAATTTTTTTTTTAATTTTTTTTACTGGTTCATTTAAAAAAAATGATTTTTTCAAAAGAAAAATCAATTTTGCAAATTTATAATTTTTTTTTTTCAAAAACAAATAAAAATATTAAATGGATATTTTTCTTAAAAAAAATATTATTAAGAAAAAATATTTTTTAAGAAATAAAAAAATATATTTTTTAAACTATTTTTTAACAAAAAAAATATTTTTTTTTTTAATATATTTTAAGAAAAAAATTGTTTTTTAAGATTTTTCTTTTTAATATTTTTTAAGAATTAAAGGTTTTGAAGAAAGACTTTTTACTTTTAAATATAGTTTTTTCAAGAAGGAAAATTTTTATGAAAGAATATTTCTTTTTAGGAAAAAAAATTATTTAAATATTATTTAAGAAAAAATTAAATAATACAAAAACAAATGATTAAAAATATTTTTCTTAAAAACAATATGTTTTTTTTAAAACAATATTTTTAAGAGCTTAATGACCATAAGAATTAAAAAAATATTTTTTTCTAAACAAAACAATATTTTATAAAAAATAAAATACACTCAAACAAATTTTAATAAAAAAAATTTAATAAAAGTTTTTTTTCTCAAGAAATATTTTTTTCTTTCAAATAGGCTTTTTAAAAAATATTATTTTTTGGTAATGTTTAATTAATAAAAAAAACTGAAATAAAATAATTAAAAAAAAATATATTGAAAAAATCTTTTTCCTAAAAAATTATTGTAAAAATATATTCTTTCACAAAAAAATATTTTTCCTTAAATAAATATTTGTAAACAAATTTGTCTCTTAACAAATATTATTTTTCTCAAAAAACAAAAAAAAATTCTCAAAAAATATTTTTTTACATATTTTTTATTAAAAAAATATATATATTTTTTTTAAAATATTTTTTATCAAAAAAAAATATTTTTTTTTCTAAATTTTTTATCAAAAAAAATTTTTTTTTAATTTTTTATCAAAAAAAATTTTTTTTTAATTTTTTATCAAAAACAAATATTTTTTTTTGATAAAAAATATTTTTTTTGAGAATTTTTTTTTTTGAAAAATAATTAATTTTTAAGAGACAAATTTAAGGAAAAATATTTTTTTGTGAAAGAATATATTTTTACAATAATTTTTTAGGAAAAATTATATTTTCAATATAATTTTTTTTAATTATTTTATTTCAGTTTTTTTTATTAATTAAATATTATAAAAAAATTATGTTTTTTAAAAAGCCTATTTGAAAGAAAAAAATATTTCTTCAGAAAAAATTTTTTTATTAAAATATTTTTTTTTTTTAATTTTTTATCAAAAACAAATATTTTTTTTTCAATTTTTAAAAAAACTATTTACTTTATCAAAACAATTTAAAAACAAAACATATTTTTCTCAAAAAAACTAAACAAGGTACTTAAAAAAAAATTTACATTAAAAAAAAATTTTATAAAAAAATTTTTTCTTAAAATTTTTTGTTTCTTATTAAAAAAAATAATTTTTGCTAAAAAATGTTTTTTTTTATATTACTTTCTTAAAAAAAAATATTTTTTTTGATTTTTTGTTAAAAAATATATTTTTTTTTGTCTTTTATTTAAAAAAAATATTTTTTGCTAAAAATAATTCTTTTTTTATTAAAAAAGAAGAATATTTTTTGCAAAACAATTCTTTTTTTATTAAAAAAATATTTTTTCCTGAAAAAAATTCGTTTTTCCCAAATAAAATATTGTTTTTTTAAGTGTTTTTCTGAAAAAAATATTTTTTTTTAATTTTTTTGCTTAAAAAAATATATTTTTTTTAGTTGTTTTATTTAAAAAAAATATTTTTTGCCAAAAAAAAAATGGTGATTTTTTAAAGTTTTTTTCTATAAAAAATATTATTTTTAGCTTTTGTTAAAAAACAAAATATTTTTTGTTTTCTTAAAAATATTCTTTAAGGAAAAAAATTTTAAAAGCAAAAAAGTATTCTTTTTAAAAAAATATTTTTCCTTAAAACAATTTATTTTTTTTGAAACGATATTCATTCCTTAAAATTTTTTTCCTTAAGAAATTAAAAAAAAGCAATTACTTTCTTCAAAATTCTTAAAAAAACAATACACAAGCATATTAAGTTTTTTTTTTTGTTCTCAATACACTCTTAAAAATGTACTTAAACAACAGAAAAGAACAAGAACAAGCAAAACAAAGTTGTTTTTGTTTCTTATTTAGGGGTTTCGGTGGGAACGAATAGTGATTTCGGTGGGCGGGAGTAACATTGGAGGGTGTTGGAAAGAATGGTTCACAATGAGAAAGTGGTGTTTTTATTTCGGTGTAAGTAAGAGTAGAGAAGGTTTATAGCATGGTTTTTCTGGCGCCAAGCTTAAGCCAAGCTTTAAAAAGTGGTTAGAATAAAGGGTAAACAGAATGGTGTTTCACTGATTGGTCCATTCTATTTTGTTGTTTTTCTTCTCAATTTTTTTTTTTTAAAGAAAATGATTATTATGATTTTATATAGTTTTTATATATAAATGTATATTATAAATAAAATATTTTTTAAACACATACTAAGTAATATAAGTCATAGAAAACAAACACCAATGAAAGTTGAACATAAACATATTTTTTTTAATATTTATTACACAACACATTTATGCGGCCTCCAGCCAACAACCGAGTTTTATCCACAGTATGAACGGGTTTAAAAAAAATTTATGATTTTTTCAAAATTAGTATGTACATGCAATGACAAATAATTTCAATGATTACGTAGTAAACAAGAATTAATAAAAATAAGAATGGAAATGAAACATATAATACAAGAAATGTTTCCCTACATCAGGTTTAACAAAAAAAAATTAAGCTTTAAACAAATATTTCTAAAGATTGTATTTCTGATAAAAAAAATGAAATGCTGCAAGTAAATCGTGATATTCATAGACTTCTCAAAGAGAAATTTTGTCATTTCTTAGAAATTTTTTTTGGTAGAAAAATTTGTCAACATTTTATTTCTATCGAAAATTGATGCAGCCGCTTACTTTCTACCAGCCGGTCAAATACCATAGGCAGTCAGCGAAACTTGCAGACGAGCTTTATAGGTTGTGCTGTTGTTGTTGGAGCAGTGTGTTATATACTGAGGCGGCAGCCCTTGCTGATGAAGAACTCCATCGCGTCAATTCGGTACGTACAACCGGCTGCAATGGGATTGGTTGTTATAGCTTTATAGGATTCCGAGAAACAACATCAAACAACATAAGAAGAGTTTGCACTTGAAGCACTGTATCTTTGACGTCTGAATTGAAGAGCTGTGATCTACGGTCACTCTTTAACTCTGGCACTTTTGGCGAAACAACATTGATTGATCCGAAAAGATGCGCCCTGTTGTTAAACCACCTATTTATTGATCATGCCGCTAGTGAAAGGGCGAGGAAAAAAGCCAGTCCTCTCATGGAGGAACAACCATCATAATTTTCAAGGAATGACGTTGCAAATGACAACTATAACATCTAGTCATCCAGGGAGGCCACCGTAGCGCAGAAGTTAGCATGTCCGGCTATGATGCTGAACGCCTGGGTTCAAATCCTGGTGAGACCATCAAAAAAAATTTTCAGCGGTGGTTTTCCCTTCTTTTGGGGTATTATGCCATGTAAAACTTCTCTCCAAAGAGGTGTCGCACTGCGGCACGCCGTTCGGACTCAGCTATAAAAAGGAGGCCCCTTATCATTGAGCTTAAACTTGAATGGGACTGCACACATTGATATGTGAGAAGTTTGCCCCTGTTCCTTAGTTACGTGTTCATGGGCAACATTTGCATACAGGACGTTGGGCTGCCCTACGTAATGCGACGGGCTGTCTCCTCTGTTGTCATTTGCATCACCTCCATCATGCGAGGGCACAACTACATGCTGTCTAAGCAGTATCTACTGGGCTGCTACCGCAGAGACCATCCCAACCGCGATTATGCGTAAGGTTCTGCGCTACAAGAGGGAACCTATAGATTAGATCTACATATTGGGTTGCCCAAAAAGTAATTGCGGATTTTTTAAAAGAAAGTAAATGCATTTTTAATAAAACTTTGAATGAACTTTAATCAAATAAACTTTTTTACACTTTTTTTCTAAAGCAAGCTAAAAGTAGCAGCTGATAACTGAAAGAAGAAAGAATGCAATTACAGAGTCACAAGCTGTGAAAAAATTTGTCAACGCCGACTATATGAAAAATCCGCAATTACTTTTTGGGCAACCCAATAGAATTCACGCAGATACTATAGCAGAAGCGGTGAATAGCTACCGAATGACCGCAGTCCTTTGAGATCCAACTATACCCATTGCACATGAAGAAGTAAGCCTCCCTTGGCAAACCAGAGTAGTTTCACTTCAATTGCGCTCAGACATATGGAGCCGGCCCAATTATTACATATATAGCTAGGATCGAGGCTGCGGAGTCGACTGGAGTCGAGTTTATGAGACCGGAGTCGAAGTCGGAGTCGGACAATTGAGTCGGAGTCGGAGTTGAGCACGCTAGCCCCGACTCCGGCTTAATACTCCGACCCAGGGTTGGGGTCGAGGGCTAGACTCCTCAGCCCTAGCTAGGATTAATGCCAGCGTGTTTTATGTATGTCCCAATTATAACCTGGGACCACACGAGACACTCCCAGGCAGTCTTACTCGACTTTAGACCAGATCCCTCTGGACTCACCCAATTTAGTCGCAGAGTTCCTAGGTCTGAATATTTAACAGAATCTAGGAGACGAATGGATGAAACACTATAACAACAACAACAACAACTCTTAAAGCCACGGCTCCAGGATGCTATTATTGCAGGTGGTGGACTCTCATTGAGACAACATGGCTTTCGGGCTGGAATGTCTAGGATCATATCATTCAAATCCGCCGTGGGATAAATATGAGCACCGCACAGACTGGAACTTTGAGCACTGATCTTAATGGAGCTATGCAATGGCATCAATCCCATCTCAGCCGGTTTTATGTAGCGGATTGACCCGGTGAAGTGCTTCATCAGCAAAGGGCTGCCGTCTCAGTGTACAACACACTGCTACAAAAACAACATGCACGATTGCAGAGGAAGGCAGCTCTTAGGGTCACATCATATCATGTTATAGCTGGAATGGTTCCGGTTTATCGGAGCCAGGCTTTACCGAGAGAAGTCAAACCCCCGAGCCGAGAGGGGACAATCGAGAGATGACAACAAAGTTCGATGAATTGGAGCAGGGGCAAGCGGACAAGACGAATTATCTCAGATATACGGAAGTGGAGAGATAGCAAACACGGCGATGTCAACTATAACATTACACAGATGTTAATTAATCCCATGATAGCCGGTTGTACCCACGGGATTGACGCAATGAAATCCTCATTGGCAAGGGCTGCCGCCTCAGTGTACGTGTTCGTCCTTTTTTCGTTATGGAAGAGGCACATCCTCGAGTGCCTTAGCCGCACGCCCGGACCCTGGTTCTGTTCGATTTGCCAGAACCACCTCCTTCATCAGTCGTTGTCGGTGAGATGTAACCGGTGCATGGAGTGGGTACGCTTCCGATCTTGCTCTGGTCTTACGTCGCTACGGGACTATAGTCACACTGAATACGTTGCAAGGTGCTGTGCGAACATAGACAGCAGTGAGTCACAAGCGTCGTGGCCTTCGGCGTCCTTGTCGTCGGACTATGTGACCCCCCCCCCCCCGAGCTCCCCTTTTTTGGCAATATACGTAACAGCAGCATCCCAGTCTCAATATTGCCAGACCAGTGCCAGGAAGTGCATCTTTTTTGCAATTGAATGCAATGGAGGCCACTGTGGCGCAGAGGTTATCATGTCAACCATGTCAATTCCCGGCGTGAACAACAACAAAATTTTCAGCAGTGTTTATCCCCTTACTGAATCTGGAAATAAACAGGGTAGTCAAGTAACATAAGCGGAATTTGTGGCTGTAACACTTGGAGCAATGTAACTTAGGTACCGGTTTAGGCAAGCTGTGGTCTATTGTTAAGTCACCCTTATACGCCGGTAGACGGGATGGCAGGACCTCAGTCACTTTGGCGACGTAACCGTGACTGATCCGAAGAGAT
Source organism: Stomoxys calcitrans (assembly GCF_963082655.1). NCBI lineage: Eukaryota > Metazoa > Arthropoda > Insecta > Diptera > Muscidae > Stomoxys > Stomoxys calcitrans. Next base: position 137,967,462 of record NC_081555.1, read on the forward strand.
GCGTCAGGTTGTTCAACCGTCAATTTAATGTGCATCCTGAGAGTGACAATGCAAGGAGGAGAGCCATTCGTCGTATAAGTGGTCTCCGAGCCGATGTACAGCCACCACAATTTACCGTGGGCGAAGATACAAATATCATCCGTGGCGCCAAATCGTCCAGGGCGTTGGGCTCCTATGGAATCTCTATATTAATGCTGAAGAATCCGAATCTACCTGGAGTTGAGTACCTCTGTCCTCAACCTGTCTCTACAATCTTATATTTCCCAATGTCTGGAAGATGGGCAGAGTGATCCCGCTAATGAAGCCTGGAAAGGACCTGAGTTTGGGGGAGTCGTACAGACCGTTCTCCCTTCTTACACCAGTATCCACGACTCTTGAGGGGCTACTCCTCCCGAGTCTCGTTGAAGAATTTCTTTTCGCTGGGCATCAGCATGGATTTCGAAGACTGCATAGCACTACAACTGCTTGGCATACCATTACCGCACACATTTGCCGTGGCTTCAATCAGCCCATGTGATAGGACGGTCTTCGTGGCACTGGATCTATCGAAGGCATACAACACGGTCAGCCATGTCTACCTCAACGAACTTGCCTCATAATTCGCTGCAAGAAATCTGCCACCAAATTTTCAGCCACATTGTTCATTACAAATACGCTTGAAGTGAATACCGAGCTGTCTGAGATGGTCGATGGAGAAATGATTCCGACCATCAAGTGTCCCAAAATACTTGGCGTCACATTTGACAGCTCATACATATTCTCCCCACATGCCACAGCAATTTGCGATAAAGTCAAAAGTAGAAACAGGGTCCTTAAGTCACTTGCCGGCAGCACTTGGGGCGCAGACAAGGAAACCATGTTGACCACGTACAAAGCAATTGGCCGGTCTGTGGTAAGTTATGCAGCGCCAATGTGTTCTCGTCAACTTTGTGACATGCAGTGGAATAATATTCAGATCTGTCAGAATGCCGTCCTCCGAGCTGCGACGGGCTGTCTCCTCAGCTCTCAAGTGGTCCACCTCCATCAGAAGACAAAGATCCTACATAATTATATGCTGTCTAAGCAATACCTTTTGGGCTGTTATCGCAGAGACCATCCAAATCATCATCTTGTGGCTAGATATCCACCGTCCAGAAGCCTTAAGGTAGATCTACATGATCTAGAGCGTGAGGTTCAGCGCTACAAGAGAGAACCTCTAGATCAAGCGGCATATCACGCAGGTCTAGACAACATTCATGCAGACACGGCAGCAGATAGGGTAAATGGCTACCGGGTGAATGTGGTCCTTGAAGAACGACCGCCCCCAGTTCACCTGAAGAAATTGACCTCCCCCGACAAACCAGAGTAATTCTGGCTCAATTAAGTTCCGGCAAATGCAGCCGCCTCAACTCCTACAGAGCAAGGATTGATGCCGACGTGCAAGATGTATGTCCCGATTGTAACCAGGGATCGCACGATACACGTCACCTGTTTAACTGTCCAGCCAGACCCACTCGACTCAGACCCAGATCCCGGTGGACGCATCCCATCTTAGTCGCAGAGTTCCTGGGTCTTGACACTCAACAGAATCGAGCAGACGAAAGATAGAACACAACAAACTGCTACAACAACAACAACATTGTCAACACTTCCCTCCAGCCAGCCTAAAAAGCTGGGTCGCAAATCATCTGTGTGGTCGCCTGTCTTTTGTGGAATTTAGGGATAAAAAGTCGAAGCATTGCAGGAGTTCCCCAAGGCGGGGTGATATCTCTGGCACATATTTAACCTGTACTTATCCTCCATTCCATACTGGAGAAGGGAGTGTCAAGAACAGAGTATAGAATAAATGGTGATAGCAGTCATGAATAAATTTAAGCGGAAACAGTGAACGCCACTCTGCCGTTCTTGGTGATCGTCCACCTCCCCCGTTACATCTGATATAGTAAGCCTGTTATGACTAGAGAAGGGCGATGGGTGAAAACCCAAAAGGTATTTACCCGGTAAATGAGGTAAATACCCGGATATTTACCCATTTATACCCAAAAGCTGCGTATTTATAATTTGGCAGATATCTTGGGTATAAAAACTTTTTCAAAATTTTTTTAATGATTTCGTATTCTTTGTATATGAACCTGACTTTCTGATCTTATAAAATCGGATTTTATTATATATAGCCGATATATAGATCGATTTTCAGACTAAAAGTCTTGATGAAATAAATTGGTAATTTTTCATCCGATTTCTGGTAGACTCCTACTCATTTCTGTGAAGTGCGGTTCAGATCTGACTATATTTGGATATAACCGAGCGACCACCCGATCTCTCGATATATGGTATTGAGGCCATAAAAGATCCATTTATTACCCGGATTCGATGAAATTTGGCACAGTGTGTTCTGGCAGACCCCTACCCGTCCCTGTCAAATGTGGTACAAATCGGAACATATTTGGATATAGCTTATATGGCCGATCTCCCGATATTGTTGTTGTTGTAGCAGTGTGTTGTACACTGAGGCGGCAGCCCTTGCCGATGAAGGACTTCATCGGGTCAATCCGGTACGTACAACCGGCTGCCATGGGATTGTCCCGATATTGTCTAATGAGCCTGTAAAAGGAGCATTTTCATCCTTCAATGAAATTTCAATGAAATTTGGCCCAGCGAGTTCCGATGCGCCTCTAAACCTTTTTGTTGAATATCGTCCAGATCGGACCATATTTGGATATAGCTGCCATATAGAGCGATCTCCCAAAATAGAGTATTGAGCCCATAAAACGAGCATTTTCATACGATTTTGTTGAATATCGTCCAGATTGGGTCATATAGGTAATGTGGACTAGATACTCTACACAATATTTTATACAATTTTCTATATTGGGAATTCGGTCTATATGGCAGCTATATCCAAATATGTTACGATCTGAACGATATTCAACAAACAGTTGTAGAGGTCTATCAAAACGCATTGTTTCAAATTTCATCGAAATCGGATGGAAAAATGCTCTTTTATAGGCTCAATACTCTATATCGGGAGATCGGTCTATATGGCAAATATATCCAAATATTGTCCCATCTGGACCACATTTGCCAGGAATGCGAATGTGTTTGTTCTCTTGTCAGAGGGTGCCAATGCTGGCTTGTTTGGCTGTATGTAGAACTGTTTCGACAGATGAAATACAGGTATTGCTTGCCCGCCCCCGGTTGATTTACTCGTGAGTTACATGGCCGTTTTGTATAGTTTGAAAATGGGAATAGAGGATTGGCTCACTGCTTCTGAGCTTGCGGATGAGGATGTTAGGCGGCTCAAGATACACCTTTTGGAGCGGCTTGATGATAGGTGGAAAACTAGATGGATGAGCGGGGGCGGGCATGATTTATTCGTGAGTTACATGGCCATTCTGTGTAGTTTTAAAGAATGAACTTCCATTAGTGCATGAGGATTGGGTTACTGCTTCTGAGCTTGCAAATGGGGATGTTAGGCGGCTCAAGACACTCCTTTTGGAGCGTCTTGATGATACGTGGAAAACTAGATGGACGAACAGTGACAATGGTCGGGTGACTTACGAATTTATATGTGACGCGACGTTCGTAGGAGACCGCGCGGACTTTGGCTTCGGCCTAGTCTGGGTTTCATATTCACGGGACATGGTTCTTTTAATGCATTTTTGCACCAGAGGAATTTGTCCGCGACTGATCTGTGCGACTGTGGGAGACCTGAGGACTGCAGGCATTTACTGACGAAATGCCCGTACTATGCATACATTTGAGATTCAGGCGCGATGGGGATTAGCCAGGCGGTGTGGGATTTTAGTAGGGCTTTTGAAGACGAGACGACTGTTGCAAGGCTGGCCACCTGGAAAGTATTTCTTAGGAGACTGACAAGACTTAATAATCGACTGATTTGGTGTTACGCATGACATGGCCTGGCACCTGCCTTGCCCATGTTGATGCTGCCGCGTTTGCCCATCGTTGTTTCCCGTAGCTTTTGTGGTTCTTTTCGGTCATCCGTGAGGGTGGCCACTTTGATTGAACACACTGGGCTAAATTTTATCGAATTCGGGTAAAAAATGGATCTTTTATGGCCTCAATACCATATATCAGGAGATCGGGCGGTCGGTCTTAGTGCAGCTATATCCAAATATGGTCCGATCTGAACCGCACTTCACCGAAATGAATAGGGGTCTACCAGAACTCACTGTGCCAAATTTCATCGAAATCGTATAAAAATGACCAATTTATTGCCTCAAGATTTTAAGTCTGGAGATCGGTCTATATAGCGGCTTTATATATAACTAAAATCGGACTTTATGAGATCAGAAGGAAGAATACGAATAAAAATTACAACAAATATGTAATGTGTAATGTGTTTTATCGATGGATGGTTTAGGGGAAGCATTAAATTTCGATCTAAAACATTTCGCTTCGAAATCCACAATGATAATGAAGCATAAACTTTTTTTTAATGCATGAAAATTAAACAAAAATTAGAGAATTAATCATAAATAAATTAATAAACACGAAATAGATAACAATAAGTATATTTTTGAAAATATGAATAAACTCGAACTACAAGTGTAACTCGGAGCCATCTCAAATAAATACATCATAAAATTAAACTTAGATTTTTGCAGATGTTTTTTGTAAAACAACTCTCATTTGAGAGTACAAAATTGAAAAAATATACAACAAAACCAATGGAAAAATTAAGAAAAAAACAACACAACAAGACGTCTAAATAGCAAAACTAAAAGCCAATATCAAAAAAACAAGAACAAAACAAAAGTTTTTCATTTCAATTACACATGACAAAATAAAAACAAAATTAATAAAATTAGCAAATCAAAAACAAGAAAAAAACACAACATCTATAGCATTAAAACAAATGAAATTAACTGAAACAAAAACCAGGGAAGGGAACAATAGAGGAAGTAAAAACAGACAAAGGAAGTGATTTAGAAAAAAAGAAGTTTAAGTTGCACTTACCCGATTCTTTAGAGGTGGCCGAAACAGAGGGTGATTCGCGCATAGCATCGGCCAAGTCCTCCTTTAGACGTGTGTCACCATGAGCTACAGAGTAGTCTGAATCCAAGTGATCGTGACGAAAACGATCCATTAATTTGGGACTTTGTTCAATGCTGCCTAAAAGAGGAAAAAAGGGGGAAAAATATTATAAGAAATTGCAGCAAATATATGAGAAGGGGAAAAATTAAAAAAAAAAAACAACTAAAAGAGTGCTAAGTTCGTCTGGACCGAATATTGGTAACCCACCACAATGGATTCTGATAAAAATTTGTACAAAATAAATTTTGTTGAAGGGCATTATTTGATTATAAATACCAAAATTCTGTCAAACCAGCAAAAAAATCAAGCTTCTAGGAACCAAACAAGGACCGGTTTACATGGGAGCTATATCAGTTAGTAGACTGATTTGAACCGTATTTGGCGCAATTGTTGAAAGTCGTAAAAGAACACCACATGGAAAAAAATTAAGCCCAATCGGACAAAAATTGCGGCTTGTGAAAACTTAAGAAGTCAAATCGGAGGATCGGTTTATATGGGAGCTATATAAGGTTATAGATCGCTTTAGACCGTACTAGGCACAGTTTTAGTCAAATAGGTCAAAATTTGCTGCTTGCAAGGGCTCAAGAATTCAAATCGAGAGATCGGTTTATATGGGAGCTATATCAAGTTATAGATCGCTTTAGACCGTACTAGGCACAGTTTTAGTCAAATAGGTCAAAATTTGCTGCTTGCAAGGGCTCAAGAATTCAAATCGAGAGATCGGTTTATATGGGAGCTATATAAGGTTATAGATCGCTTTAGACCGTACTAGGCACAGTTTTAGTCAAATAGGTCAAAATTTGCTGCTTGCAAGGGCTCAAGAATTCAAATCGCGAGATCGGTTTATATGGGAGCTATGTCAGGTTCTTGACCGATCTGAACGGTACAGTTGTTGGAAGTCATAACGGAACACTACTTGCAAAATTTCAGACAAATAGGACTTCCACGAGCTTAAGAAATCAAATTTCGAGATCGGTTTATATGGGAGCTATATCTTAATCTCAACCGACATGGCCCAATTGCAATCCTCAACGACCTACATCAATACTAAGTATCTGTGCAAAATTTCAAGAGGCTAGCTTTTTTTTTCTTTTTTTTTTCAGTCAGCCAACACACAGGGGATGTTCCCTATGAATGCAGTGCATTGCGTTGGCGAGAGGAAATTAGGAATTGGAGGGGGGAAAAGGATCTAGTGCTTATTGACATTTGTCATAAATCGTTGGATGTCAAAGTGGGTGGGAAAAACATTAGCCGGAAGTCGATTCTACATACTAACGAATCGGGCGAAATAAGAATTTTCTCTATAATGCATTGTGCGGTCCGCTGGCCAATCAATTACAAACGGGTGTGAGTTCCTGGAATGTCTGGTATCCCTGACATACATCCTTACACCAGGAATGAGAAGACTAATATCAGACGAACACACACCATGAAAGTACCGATAGAACAGCGCCAAACAACCCACATTTCGACGATGATGAAGGGAGGCAATAGAGTTGGATACCCCACTGTCCCCAATCAACATCAGCCATCGCTCTCCTCCGTACACGGTCCCGTAGCTGCAGGGATGATTTTGGAGCTCCAGCCCATACATGTGAGTTGTACTCCAATTTTGGCATTATGAAAGTGGTGTAGATGTTAAGAAGATCAGACGGAGTGAAGTATTTCTTACACCGTTTAAGGAAGTCTAAACACTTGAATGCTTCTTTCGACACTTCAAATACATGTTTAGGCCAAGGGACATCACTTTGTATTTTCATGCCCAGAACATCAAGAGCTTCTGATTGCTCAACATCTACATCCAGGATTCACTGAATAAGGTTAAGCCAAGCGATCAGCCGATATACTTTTTTTTAATATTTGGCAGTACTTGGCATTGAGGATGTCAACTTGTTCTCTTTTTACATTCATTCTTTGTTTACGTTTTCTCCTATATGATGACATTTTCAATCGTCAGATTTGACATCCTTAATGATGTTTATGGGGCCTATCCACTTTGTGTTTTGCATGTGACCTAACCTTCTATTAGTGAATCCTGATCTACACCGTTGATAGACAAAGCGAATCGTTTGTGTGACAACAAGCAGCACTGAGTCTTCCGTGCTCTAAAATCTACTCGATTCATTCGACCCCCACTCGAAGACTCGGACTATGGTCGAATGACAGAGATTACTGTCATCCGCAATTGAGTAGATCATATTCGATGTCTGACCCAACAGATCGTTGATGAAAATTAGAAAAAGTGAAGGAGAAAGAACAGAGCCGTGGGGTAGACCTACGGTCAATTTGTGCTCATTGGATGAGAACCCATCTATAACGACTCGAATAGTGCGATCTCTGAGAAAGCTCGAAATAAATCGAACGAAGCCATTGCCGACGCCAAATGCGCAAAGTTTTGATAGTAGTGCACCGGGCCAGACCCTATCAAATGCCTTGGAGATATCTAGAGCCACAACCTTACTCTCACCAAACTGGTGGATTGAGCGACTCCAACGTTCCGACAGAAGTGCCATGAGATCGCCCGTTGTGCGATTTCTGCTAAGAAAGCCATTCGACTCTAAATACCTCACAAGATGGTGATTAACCATGCTCTCCATGACCTTGGAGAGAGCGGAGCATATCGCGATTGGCGGATAATCCGCAGGGTTATTTGCCTCACACTTTCAACGCGGCGAGAAGACTCCCGCACGGTAGGAAAGGTTGAAAATGTTGCGTAATGGACGAGCGAGCCTCGAAGAACAATTGCGTAAGACAAGTGTTGATATGCCATCCGGGCCCGGGGATTTATTTACGTCTAGATTTTCAAGAACCCTTTTAACGGCACGAGTTCGAAAAAAAATTTTGGGCCATGACGCCAGATACATTTTCGATTGAGGGGAGTGGTTGATTGCTATCCGGCAGGGAAGAGTTCCCTGCAAATATATCAGCCAACAGGTTAGCCTTATCAAACGGGTCAGTGAACGTTTGATCGTCCTTAACAAGAGTTGGAATGGATGAAGAACTACCCTTTACTCTTTTCACGAACGAACCTTAGTACGCAGACGCTGTTCGTAAAGAATTTTTTCGCGCCTAAGCACATTGACACACGAAGATCTTGCCTGCTTGTGCAGCAGTTCAGTGTTGGCATTTATATCCAAACGCCATTACCTGAATGCCACCTCTTTCGATCTGACAGCATCTCTGCATGTCTGGTTAAAACAACTTTGTCGTCTGATTTAGCCGATATAGTCTTAACTGGAATAAATGCCCTCATTCCATTTAAAATTATCTTCTCAATCGTTTCAGCAGTAACATTTATATCGTCATCTAGAAAACATAGTTTCCAATTAAAATGTTATTCGACCGCTATCGTGATTTCGACAGACGGGCGGACGGAGGGACGGACATGGCTAAGTTGACACAGAACATCGAGACGATCAAGAACATATATAGTTTATGGGGTTTCAGATGAATATTTCGAGGTGTTACAAACGGAATGACTAGACTAGTATAACGCCATTCTATGGTGGTGGGTATAAAGATCTAAAGACATCTTCTACATCTTCTTCGAGAGAAAAAGGGGTTTCCTATGATTTGAGTTAAAAAAAAAAATCCGCAGGAAGAATGATGCCCTATAAGGGCACTTTAAAACATAACAGCATGGCCAATAATGTCGAGTCTAAATCTCTGATAATGAATATAAGTTGCTCAATCGTGAAATCATTTGGTTTAAAATATAGGGTGTCCTGTTTATCGGTTTTCCCCCCACTATAACTTCCCATCTTATTTTCTATGGTTCTTCCTTCTACATACTGTAAGATCCTGATTCAATGAGTACAGGCACAGCGCTCGAACGTCCTGCAGCCGTAAGTGGCATATTTAAGGGACTTGAATGCTCGGGTTTTGTTGTAGTTGTAGTTGTCTTATTGGTGCCGATTTCAACAGCCTCAATATCAACGTGGCTTAAATTTGACCTTAAAAAGAAAAAAAGGATATATTCCATTTAACTCCAAAGCTTTATAAGTCAACTACAAGTTCTTACCCGCTGGGTGTATTGTAGGTTTTAAATACGAATTGTGGACCCATCCATAAACGACGATGTGGTCCAGCGTGAGTTACAATTTCTACTTGTGCCAGCCATGATTCACCCCGATCATCGGAGTCATCATATTGTCTAGTGCTATCGGTTAACATGCAGGAATTACGATTTTTAACCAACCAATTGTCCAGTGTTAGCGGAGGTGTTATCTCTTGAGATCCTTCTTTGCGACGTCCTAAATTCCATTGAGCTTTAGCTTCGACTTCCAATTCAATGGGAGTATCATCACATATCTTTTCTTTGGCAACATCTGAAAACAAAGAAATTATTAAAATAAAAAAAAATAAATGCGTTGTTTATAAATCCTATCTCAGTATAGATTTCCTTAAAAATCCAATGCCGATTCTTTCTCTAATTGTTTTTTTTTTTGTATATTTTTCCATACTTACTGGAGGCAAGCTTTGTATCCAAATCGTATTGTATCAGTGCTCCATGCCCGGCCATTACAAACAGCGAGTCAACAGCTTTACGCTGCATACGATGCGGAGCTTCTCGTGTCACATTTGGCGGATCCAAAAGCCATGAACGTGATTTAGCAAATATAGCACAAACACTTAGTGGTTTGCCACTATCATCCGACAGCGAGGATAGCCTTTGTCGCTGAGAACCAGAACCCTGAGCACCAGGACCCGACTTCCCACTTGCTATGGTGGCCGAACCTGGTGGCGAGCCGAGAGCAAAGGGTTGCCGTAACTGAGCCAAAGGCATAACCACAGTGGGACGCGGATAAGGTGGCAATGTGGGATTGTGATACGGTTGCAGCGACAACGAGAAGGTGGTACTTTCCGAGTGTGTGATGGGTGAGTTGGAACGACCCTCGGCTGAGAGACCGGCAGAGCGATGGAATCGTGACAATTTGTTAACCACATGCAGTGATGTATGGGTTCTTACACCCATGGGGCCACCATATGGGGTGATGGGGAACACATGGGTAGTGCCGCGCAATGTGGAGACAGCCACCCAGCGTGAGTCCAAAGAAAATGAAATATTTTGCACTTTGGCACTGGTGTCACCGCGATGCAAAACATACAGATGGTGGACAGCGGCAAGGCTGGAGCCCACCGGATTGGCTTGTATGCGAAAGACATGGAAGTCATGGCCACGGCGATCGGCTGTAACTAAAAGCATGCCAGAGTTATCAAATTCCATGGCCACCAAAGCCTCAGAGTGGGCTATGAAATGGGCCACTATGGGATCGGTGCCGGCCGATTGCGAGCTGGACATGGGTACACCGGAGGTGGGACTAAAATCCCTTAAGGGGTGCTGTTAAAAGAGTAAAGTTAAAATTAAATTCAACACAAAATTGAGTACAACCTACCTTTATATCTATTATGGTTACAACGCCGGATTGTTTGGAATCAGGCCCAATGCCAGAATCGAATGAGGGATTCTTGGAGCTGGAAGTGCTGCCTGTGGTACCCGTCAAACCGGCAGCCACTTGTTCACCCAATTCCCTTAGACCCTTAACCAAAGATTTGGAGGCATTTAATACTGTGGCCGTATAACTGGCCACTCCCTCACCATCACAGCCACCTCCACTACGCTTGGAGTGTAGAAGTTTGTGTTCAGCATAGGCCAGCCAGCGGGGACCCAAGGCAATGGGATTGGGGTTGATGCTAAAAAAATGAAGAAAATTTTGTATCACTTTTTTTTTGGCAAAATTCTTAGAAATAACCTACCCTGGACTGGGATAACAAGTTGTTATGGACAAACGATCCTCCAGTGTGCGAGCATCAAAAACCGCTATGCGTTCATGAAATGTGATCACAATTGAGGAGCGATTGGCCAGCACATCTATGACGGGATTCTTAAATTTGATGGCTTTTACTTGGGTACCAGTCTTAAGGGAAATGAAATTAACAGCACAAAATTGTGGCTGGGCGCCCGACGAAGAGCTGCCATCAACCAAGGCTATGAGGGGTCGTTTGTCAGCAAAGACATCTATGGGCTCATCGGCCCGACCATTCTCTTCTATGGCCCCTGTTGATGTTGAAGGTGTGGGTAAGACTCTTAAAGCTGAGACAATGCCATGACGCCAGGATAGAACCTCAACAGCTTCACCATTGGCGGGTATGGCCCAAACTTGCACGCCCAGACCATAGCCTAGTATAAGCAACAAGGGAGGTGCAACATTTCCATCCAATTCCCAATCTTCACCAAATCGAGGATCACTAATATCGGCTGCGGTCTCAAATCTGGCCCATGTTATGGTGTCTTTGGGATCTGTGTGAGGTGGATGGGCCAAGGTGACCTCATTGATGAAACCAATGGCAGAGTCCAATATTGATCTGTCACTGACTACTTGTGGTGGCACTATCGAGGGCACAGCTACCAGGCCACGTGATGTATTGCCCGTTGAACGTCTTGGTGAATCTGCAGACATTTTGTAATGCTTTGTCCTTAGAAATCAATGGTGTAGGGTGAGTGGGGGGAGCAGCCTAAGGGCTCTTCAAGCTTGGCTCGTCTTATTACTCTTTGTGTACGGTATATCCCTTTCTCTTTCTCTATTGTTGGGGATTTTTAAGATTTTTTCAAGACTCTCGTTCGAAGCATAAAAACTCCAAGAGAGTGAAAAAATCGTAAGAGAAAGTCTAAGCAAGAGAGTTTGGCAAAAGAGAAATTTCGTTCGACAACAACAACTCCTTTCCTTTTACTGTTGTTTAAATCGAGTTCTCTTTGAAGATATTAATTATTTATTTGTGCTTTTTTTAATTAATCGAACCTTGGTAGTTTTTTTCTTTCCTTTTCAGTTTTATTGTGCAGCGAGTGTGTTGTGTTTGTTCTCTTTTATTTCTTGTATTGCACTCAACGATGTGGTTATTGTCACTTAAATTTCCACATCGGTTGGAGACAAACTGTCTGCCAAGTGTTTATGTCTGACACCAAGAAACCTTTTGTTTCCTTTTTTTTTCGTATACTTTACGAACGCTGATCGCAATCGATGGCTGATTTTGAAACGTTGTTACAGCTATCAACGAAATAATTTTTGTTTTTTCTTATTTCTGCTTTTATGGTTGTGTGTGTCGTCAGCGACCCCAATTATCTGCAAAGAACAGGAAAATATAAAAATTATTAATGGTATTATGAAAATTTTATAGCACTTTTATATCGTGTTTATGGTAAAGAAATTTCATAATAGCAATTTTTAACAATCCGGTTTCATTTAATTGAATAAACTTGTAGAAAATTTGTGTGAGTGGGATTTTTAGATATAAAAAAAGTTCAGTTTATTGCTTTCACAGACACTGGGGAGAATTTTTTCGGAGTGACTAACTTTTTTCAACAAGCAAAGCAACACTACAATGTATTGCTATTAGGAGTTATTTCATAAGTTTGTAAAATTCAAATGGATGAAACAAGTTCAATGTACTTCCCCAGCAATATTAGATTAGCTTTTCTTGTGGCTTCTTTCACAGCCTAGAACTATGCTACGATAAATTTCACTTAATCAATATATTTGATAAACTGGTAAACTAACTCAAAACTTGGAAGAAAAGAATTATAGGAAAATAATTTGTGTAGAAAACATATTATGTATAAAAAAAATTAAATTTGTTTATTAGAAAATGATTATTATTTGTTTTGGAAAATTATAATTTTTTAAACTGTTTTTTTGGATTTGCTTTAGAAAAATTTCTAATAAATTTTTAAAATATTCAATAATTTTTAAATATGTATATTCAAAATACTTCAAAAAAATTATTTGTTTTAAAAATTTTTTTTTTATTTAAAAAATTTTTTTTCCGCAAATGATTTTTTTCTGATATTTTTGTATTATTTTTTCAGAAAGTTATTTTCGCCAATTTTAGTTTCTTCCACAATTTTGTTTTTTAATTTTTCTGATAAAATTCATTTTTGAAGCTTGGTGCCATTTTTAAAAATTTGTATTTTTTTAAAAAAATCAACCATTTATTAAGAAAAAATCTCCCATGTTTTAAAAAAATTTTTCCTCCCAACCAATTTTGTTTTCGTAGAATTTGTATTTTATCAGCATATTTTATTTTTTTGGGAGAACAAAATTGTTTCAGAAAATAAATTATTTTGATTTGTCTGTTTGCGATCAAAATAAAAGAGCGCAAACAGACAAAATAAACGAACCTGCTGCTGGTGAATGTGGCGTAAGCACAAAAATCACTTGCAGAGGCATTCAATTAATGTTTAAGTGCACTGCAAAAAAGAGTTTGGCAATGTTGATGTGTTTGTTGTTCTTAGAATTGACAAGTCGGAATAGTGGAAAGTAAGGCTTTCTTCTCTCTTACTGCGCTTAGGAGAGTTGGAGCGGTTATTGGGCAGTGTTTCAAAACAAAAGCGCGCTCTACACCGTACTTAATACTCGTTGGGTAGGTAGAGCAACTACAACTTTGCCCCAGAACATTCCATTGAGGAACAGGTCAAACTTTTCAAGTTTAGCACTAGAAAGACCAACCGGTCATTATGACCGATTTTTGAAATTCATTCCAAATTTTCTTCGAAAAAATTTTTTTTCGGAAGTTTGTGTAGCTTTTTATTGAATTGATGTAATCTTACTATGTGGTACACCTAGACCGTTCATTTTGACCCCTTGTATAAAAATGTACCAAATTTTTATCAAAATACTACTACAACCCAATTTGGTCCCCATTATTAGGACCTAATTTTTAATGTCATATCTGTAATCTACTTCCGAATACCTTTCATTTGAGTTCCATATTGACATGATCGTACAATATGCCTATTGTGGTAGTTTAGGGGTCGGGGAGGACCCCTAGGTACTTGGATCTAACTTTCAATATCATTTTCCTACTCTACTTCAAAATACTTTTCATTTGAGTTCCATATTGTCGCGATCGGTACACTTTTGATTTTGGGTGTCGTTTTATCGGAAGGGGGGATGGTCCTCCCCGTAAAAAAATTTGCACGTGGTGTTATATTATGACTTCCAACAACTGTTCCAAGTATGGTCAATTCGATCTATAACCTGATATAGATTCCATATAAACCGATCTCCCAATCTTTGACTTCTTGAGCCCCAGGAAGCCGCAATTTTTGTCCGATTTGGCTGAAGTTGAGCAAGTAGTGTTTTGTTATAACTTTCGACAACTGTGTAAAATACGGTCAAAATCTGCCTATAACCTGATATAGCTCCCATGTAAACCGGTCTTTCGATCATCCTTGTTCGGTTCCTAGATGTATTAATTTTTGCTAGTTTGATTCCAGCGATTTCGCTTAAATTGAAACATTGAGTTGAAGTAGGCTTCCCCTAAAAGCTTCATTTATTACCCGAATTGAATGTTTTTTTGAAACAGTGATCCGATCCAAATATGGTTCATATCGGACTATGTTTAGATACAGACCGCTCTGCTGATAAAGGGTGTGAAGCCCTTAAAAACTTTTTTATTACCCGATTTCGCTGAAATTTTAAACAGTAAGTTGTTGTATGCTTCCCGACTTCAGATCCAAATACGGTTCAGATCGGACTATGTTTAGTTATGGCTGACATATAGACCGATCTGCCGATGTAGGGTCTGAAACCCATAAAAACTTCATGTATTACCCGATTTGAATGAAATTTGAAACAGTGAGTTGTTGTAAGCTTCCCGACATCCGACCCAAATTAAGTTCAGATCGGAATATATTTAGTTATAGCTGGCATATATACCAATCTGGCGATTTAGGGTCTGAAACCCATAAAAGCTTCATGTATTACCCGATTTTAATGAAATTTGAAACCGTGAATTGTTGTAAGCCTCTTGACATCCAATCCGAATATAGTTCAGATTGGCCTATATTTAGAAGCTTCATGTATTACCCGATTTTAATGAAATTTGAAACCGTGAGTTGTTGTAAGCCTCCCGACATCCAACCCAAATATGGTTCAGATCGGACTATATTTAGTTATATCTGCCATATAGACCGATTTCTTAATCTCATAAAAAGCGGATTTATTGCCTGATTTCGCTCAAACTGTGACTTGTATAGGAGTTCTCGCCACCTGATTAAAATGTGATCCAGACCAGACCCTATTTATATATAACTGTGGCTATGGTAGTGGAGTTAATAATAAAATAGGATGATTAATATATCCATGGTGGTGGGTATCCAAAGTTCGGCACATTTTTCCTTTTTTAAATTTTCAAAAAAACTGTTTAGACAGGCACCTAATCAACCAATAAGCCCTCGAGCACTTTAGAGTACTTAAACATTACACATCTTTAATCACATTTCTGCTTATCGAATGGCCTAAGGCAACTCACTGACCCAAATTTCAACAAAATCGGATAATAAATGCGGCTTTTATGGACCTAAGACATTAAATCTGAGGATCGGTCTATATGGCAGCTATATCCAAATCTGAACCAATCTGGGCCAAATTGAGGAAGAATGTCGAAGGGCCTAACATAACTGACTGTCCCAAATTTCAGCAAATTCGGATAATAAATGTGGCTTTTATGGGCCCATGACCCTAAATCGGTGGATCGGTCTATATGGCAGCTATATCCAAATTTGGCCCGATCTGGGCCAAATTGACGAAGGATGTCGAAGGGCCTAACACAACTCACTGTCCCAAATTTCGGACAATAAATGTGGCTATTATGGGCCTAAGACCCTAAGATCAAGATATAGTCAGATATAGCCCATCTTCGAACTTAACCTGCTTATGTACAAAAAAAAAGAGTCTGTGCAAAATTTCAGCTCAATATCTCTATTTTTAAAGACTGTAGCGCGATTTCAACAGACAGACGGACAGATGGACGGACATGTCTAGATCGTCTTAGATTTTTATAGGGTCGGAAATGGATATTTCGATGTGTTGCAAACGGAATGACAAAATTAATATACCCCCATCCTTCGGTGGTGGGTATAAAAATGACACTTATTTTGTTTTTTTACCCCCCTAAGCGTTGACAGACCAGTATCAGCTGGACCGCCGTCTCAGGAAGTGCAATATGAGAATACAACAACAGGTACAACAGTTTCAACAGAGGTCTCTCACAGTTTTACAAACCTTGTGACCACTAACAATTCTCTCGATCCCATGGTTCGAGTGTATAAAAGTGAATCACGAAATACTTTTTATTTCCATTCGCAATTTTTATTTTTTCAATTCTATTCTCTTTGCCATTAAACAAAAGAAAACAAAACCAAAATGCTGTAATTCATTAACTAAAATTGAGACGCATTACGTAGAAATTATTTACATGTGCATGCACAAAGTTCCCATGCATTTCATTAAAATATTTTCATTTTTCAAGACGACACTGTCAGCGACCGTGCATGCAATGGTTGACACCTAAGAATGATTAGTCACTGGATAGTCATTTCTTTGTGAAGAACTACAACAATATAAGTATTATTTAACAAAAATTAAAAAAAAAGAAACAAAGAAAGAAAAAAAAAAAAAAATAAAAGTCTGATGGAAATGTACACACTCGTGCAGAAAGGCAAAAGACAAGTTTTTTTTATGAAATTTTTTTAAAATACCAAGCACTGCACGATCTGTGTTTGTGAGTCTATGGGTTTGGTTTTGTTTATTTTATTTTGTTTAAGTTTGAAAAAAAAAAACACATTACGTTTCAAAACGCACACAAACAATGGGTGAAAAACGCAATAGAATACCCTGTCTACATACGCCAAGATTACCACCTCATTCGTTGTTTATGGCCACACTCGACTTGTTACGACTGTTTACAATTTCGTTTTGTTTTGAAGGAGTGGCGATGCTGATTTCTAAGAAAAACATTATTTTTAAGTCTTATGCCATCCTATGCAAATAAAATGCATTTTAGTAGATTTTATAAGGGGCAAGCTTCTCGCATATCAACAAGTGCAGGCTGATTCAAATTTAAGCCCAATGATAAGCCTCTTTGGAGAGAAGTTTTTTTTACATGGCATAGTACCTCACAAATGTCGGCAGCATTAGTAGGGGAAAGTCAACGCTAAACATTTTTCTGATGATCTCGCCAGAATTCGAACCCAGGCATTCAGCATCATAGGCGGACATGCTAACCTCTGCGCCACTGTGGCCTCCTACTAATTTAAAGTATTTGTACAAAATTTCAAGCCCTTAGTATTAGGTTGGTTTGGCTTGAAAAGCTACATTAACATTTGCCTGTGGAGGTGGCGACCCTCCCCAAGCTCCTGTAGGTGAGCAAGCTCGTTCCTGCTCAAAGAACCGATCGCCGTGGGAACATGTTGGCCGTTGGTTATTTAAAGGCGCCAATAACTCGCCGTGACATATTGAGCATCATAGGCACTCAGTATTTATGCAAGAGCCAATGCCGCCCGGCCTCTCACTGAGACTCTTCGTTCGATACTGCTGATTGTCCGCGACTGCTACTCTGTAAGGAGCATTCCATTATCGGCAATCTGTGGAAACGACCGTTAGCTCAGAGTTAAGCTTCTTGTTACAGCTAGGAGCACCACACAGATTGCACCTCAAAGTTCCAGCCTGCGAGGTGCTCAAGCTATCCCGTGCCGGGCCGTACTGGTGTCTATTAGCCGTGGAAGCTGGGCAATCAAATAGGAAAGGCGCCAACGTCTATCATCTTCCCCATAAGCCCTACACATGCTATTACTTGCCACACCTATTTCGAAAGCTATACTGACCTTCGTCTTACTTCCTTTCAGTAATAGCATCATCTCCCGAATCGAATTTCCTTATAGGATTTTCGTCGTCCTACCGACAGTTTCCCTGCTCCACAGTGTTACATGCGCGTTCGTCGCCCACTCTCTTAAGGCTTCGGGTTAGCCAAGTTTATTGACGGCAGTTCTCTGGCCCTTCACTGTTAAATCGTTTGTTCTTTCATTCCCCTTACTCCGCTCAGGCCCGGCACTTAAAGCGGAGTAATGGGTAATGGAAGAGCAGACAATTTGGCTATGAATTCCCGGTAGAACATTTATAGCAGGATACGATGCGACATTGCTGCTGTCATCACGTGCAGCAATAAGGAAGAGATCGAACGCAAGCTAAGGCTGGTGGAAATAAGGGCTAAGAACCGGCTGCACTTACACTATTAGTAACTGGCGATGCTCAAGACAGGATTACTCTTTTTACCAAAAAGAGTATCCCAGTACAAGCTGCGCATGTGGATAGTTGATATACTTGTAACGACTAATGGACCAGTCAAGTACTTCAAAATCTGTATGGACACGAAGCGGACCACGCATTCGACGTATGATCACAAAGGCTGCAAAGGTAACGGCAAACTTCTAAGGGATACATGTAACAAGAGTTGGACGTTACCTAAAAATATTGAGGGAAATCTCTACTTTCGGTAAGGAGAATTGTTGATCTAAGGGTTACAATTTACAGAAGAACTATAGCGAAGTCCGTAGCCCTTGTCATAGCTGCAATGATCCTCAGAGGCCTACAGACTAGAGAACGGGCAAAACTCAAACAAGCGTACAAAGTTCGGCCGGGCCGAATCTTATATACTCTCCACTATGGATCGCATTTGTCAAGTTCTTTGCCCGGTATCTCTTTATAGGCAATCAAAGGATAATGGATAAGAATTGCTATGCTATTGTAGCTATGCCAGGTTGTTAACCGATTCGGGCCATACTTGGCTTGGATTTTAGATCCCATTGTGCAAAATTTCAACCAAATCGGAAGAGAAATAAAATGGGGAGATCGGTTTGCATGGTAGCTATATCAGGTTATACCGATTCGGACCATATTTGGCACGTTTGTTAGAGGGCATAGAAGAAGTCACTGTGCAAAATTTCAGCCCTCTAGAGGCTTAAACAATAAAATCGGAAGATCGATTTATATGGAAGCTATATCAGGTTATGGACCGTTTTAGACCATATTTGGCACGTTTGTTAGAGGTCATGAACCGATTCCGACTATATTTGGCACGTTTGTTGGAGGTCATGGACCGAGTCAGAGCATATTTGGCAAGTTTGTAAGAGGTTATAGATACAGTTACAGTGCCAAATTTCAGCAAAATCGGATGAGAATTACGCCCTCTGGAGGGTCAAGAAATAGAATCGGGAGATTGGTTTATATGGCTATATAAGGTTTTAGACTGATTCGAACCATGATTGATACATCCATTAAACGTTGTACAAGACGCCATAGTAAAAAATTCAGCCAAATCCGATGAATTGCACTCTCTAGAGGCTCAAAAAGTCGTATCGTGAGGTCGGTTTATATGGAAGCTATTTCAGGTTTTGGGCCGATTTGAACCATACGTAAGTTGGAGGTCATTGGAAAAGTTATTGTGTAAAATTTCCCTCTAGAGGCTCAAGAAGTAAAATCTGGAGATCGGACCTTCACTTATAGGAAGTATTTATGCAAAATTTGAAGCGGATGGATTTACTCCTTCAAAAGTTAGCGTGCTTTCCACAGACAGACAGACGGACGGACATGGCTAGACCAACTCAAAATGTCAAGACGACCAAGAACATACATTCTTTGTGGTGTCTTAGATCAATATTTCGAGGTGTTACAAACGGAATAGTGAAGTTAGAATACCTCCATTCTATGGTGGAGGGTATTAAAAAAAATAGGGAGACCGTCTATCGGACACAGTTTGCAATTCGACAAGTGACAAAATACCGTAACCTGACGATTAAAATGGTCAAAACTTTGGATTCTCCAAAAGGTTCTTCCATTCCTTACAAATCAGTTTAAGGTTGACGTGTTAATTTATTTTAGATCTATATTTCGTCGCATTACAAACGGACCGAATAAGTTAATACTCCTTTTTTGAACAAAAACACAAATTTCCTCCTAGGAGTATTAACTTTTCACTTTATTTGTTTTCGTGATTTGTTTTCTTATTTCACTCTTGCAAAAGTTATACTTAATATCATAAAACTTGGATATAATTGATATAAAGTGATAGCACTTTTTTGTGGGACATAATGTTGTCAGTCAAACATATGCATAAGTATGTACAGTGTTGGAAAAAATAATAGAGACAACAGTTACTAAGAACAATATTGAACAAAAAGAGTAAGAACAAATTTTTGCTTCTGTTAAATTCTGAATCTGGTTGTTCGTAGACCTGTTGAGTTTTTAATTATAAATTAAATTTTAATTATAAATTAAATCTCATTTAATTCACGGATGCTCGTTGTGGTGAAAAAATTTTCAGCGGTGTGTATCCACACCTAATGCTGGCGACATTTGTGAGGAACTATTCAATTTGAAAGAATGGTATGGCAGCCATGTAAAAACTTCTCCTCAAAGAAGTGTCGCACTGTGGCACGCAGTTCGGCATCGGCTATAAGAAGGAGGCCCCTTACCATTGAGCTTAAACTTGAATCGGACAGCATTCATTGATATGTGAGAAGTCACTTTTCCTTAATGGAATGTTCCACATTTGCATTTACTTTATATGCCTAGGGATGCCAACATAGATAACTGTCTCACATCTTTATAATGGTTGTTGAATGAAGCAGAGCCTTTTTGTAGCCTTTTTGATAGTTATCACACACACACATGTTTTTAATCCCATAAATTTATTTTTAACTTTAATATCTTTAATGTATTCATTATTGACATGATTTTAAGTGAAAGTTTGAATTTTTTTTTAAATTTTTTTCTGCTACTTTCTATAAAATTATTTATATCTTTAATTCGCATATTAACTTAAATTTGTAGCAATTGATCCTGATGTCTGGTGGGAGCAAATTAAAATCGCAACACTTGCACTTGTGTCGACACATTGTTTTAAATATTTTTTATACCAATATAAGTAGATAATTTTTTATACTTTTCTTATTACTAAATAATAATAAATTAATATTTTTTTATACGCATTATATTTTGTTTTTGTGGGTTTTTTTCATTTTTTCTTTATGTTTTAGCCAAAAAATACAGCTATCCCATTTTCAGCAGAGTTTCTGCTGCTACAGCGAAAATTTTTGCTGTTTTTACTCACAATTTTTTTTGAGTGGTCTATTTTTTATTATTTTTAATATTAGTGTTTTATCTCATTTTTTTAATGTTTTGTTTTTGTTTTTATTATTTTTTATTTATTTCCTATTTCATTTTTCTTACTTCTTATTATTATTTTTTTTTAACAATTTGACACAAGTTGGCATCCCTGCACTCACACGTTTTGCACTTCTTTATTAAAATATATATAGATTAAATTATTTATATCCAAATTCAATTCAATCTATTATAGTTTTACATGCTTAATTTTATTTTTTTTTCTAATTTTGTTATTTATTTATAATGTATTTTTTTCTAACAAAAATTTACTCTAGTTGGCATCCCTGCACTCACACATATTTCCTTTTTGTTATTAAAAGCTACCTAAACAATTCCATTTTTGTTTTTTTTTTATTTGTTTTACACACTTCAAACGAAATCTTAAGAAAATATATTCATGTATAATCTACGCACTTTTTGTTATATTTGATTTGATTTTTTTTCTTTTCTCAAGATTAGCGATATTTATTGTTGTCACACATTATTTTTTTTTATTATACCTAATAATTAAAATTCACAAGGTTCACACATTTGTATTTGATTTCCAGTTTTGAAAAAGTATTTCCGCAAAATTTTTAATAATTTTATACGTTCCGTAAGTATTTTGTAAAATTTTTGTTTGTATCACTTAAATTGCGTGAAAGTTTTTGTTTCCGCTTGAAACGCGTATCTATTGGCTTTTATCACTAAACTTAGACTAATTTAAGTGTTTTGTGAATAAATTCGCGTTTACCTCTCTTTTGTGTCTAGTTCCCCCACATAGTTCAAAACAAAGTATAAATAATAATAAAAAAAAACACACATATAAACAAAAACAAAAAATATGTATGATGAAATCGAAAGAAAAACAACAGCAGTATGAAAACAAAAGGGGCCAATATAGCTCTGACGATGTTGTTATCACAGAAAAACAAAAACATGTCTAAAGAGTTGTTGGTAGGATCTCTCTTCTTTGCTTGCCATTGCGTTTGACGACGATTGTACGTACGTCCGTCTGTCCGTCCCTCAGTCCGTTTATAAGTTTGTGGTCGTTGTATTCAATGTATCTGCGAAGGCAATAACAAAAAAAATTGCGTTTTAAGTGATGTTAATATAGAAGTCTTTGAGAGAGCAAGAGCATAGCAAAGCGAGAGAGAGAGAGAGAGAGAGCAAGCAAAAGAGTTATTGTGAGTGTATGTTATGAATCGATCGAGTTAAAGTGGGTGGTGAGAAGGCTTCTTTATGAATCAACGCCGTAGTGGCATTAGTTTTACTTGAAATAAAAACAACTATTTTGCGCGCCATAATATGCAAACGCACAATAAACAACAATAACATCGACCCCAACGTGAAGGAATGATGGAAGTCACTCAGTCGTCCGCACACAACTCATAGGAAGGTATTATAATTCCTCAATTCCTAACTATCAACAAAGTTATTTACTGCGTGTCTTGATTTGAAGTGTGAATGAGAGAGTTACTCAATGGCTGACTGCTGAGGTTTTTGGTGCTTGTCGTACTTTGACGTCAAGGTTTCTCGTACGATTGATTTCCAACATACCAGATGAAAAAAAACTAAAACTGGAACTATTTTATAGGTATAAAAAAAACAAACACCCGAAGTAAACAATAACAACTTTTAAAGTTTTTAACAGTGAATGTTAACAACAGTATTTCTACAATAGATGAGAGAACCAAATGCAAAAGATATAACGAAAAACCCTTTGTTTGTTGCAGAGACAAGCAATAAAAGATTGGTCGATTAAGTCAGATGCCAGAAATAGTAACTATTTATTTTTGTAATTTTGTTTTTCATTTCTTTTTATTCTCTTTTTTTTATACCCACCACCATGGGATGGGGGTATATTAATCTAGTCATTCCGTTTGTAACACCTCCAAATATTGATCTGCGACCCCATAAAGTATAAAGTCCGTCCGTCTGCGAAATCACGATAGATGTCGAAAGCGTAAAGATAGCCACTTGAAATTTAGTACAGAGACTTAATATCGATGTAGGTCGTTGGGTATTGCAAATGACCTATATCGGTTCAGATTTAGATATAGCTCCCATATAAATCGATCTCCCGATTTGACTTCTTGAGCACCTGGATACCGCAATTTTTTGCCCGATTTGGCTCAAAATTTTGCATGTTGTGTTCCGTTATGACTTCCAACAACTGTGCCAAGTACAGTTGAAATCGGTCTATAACCTGTTATAGCTCCCATCTGAAGCGATTTGTCTTCTTGAGTCCCTGGAGCCCGCAATTTTTGTCCGATTTGGCTAAAATTTTGCACGTGGTGTTCCGTTATGACTTCCAACAACTGTACAAACTACGGTAAAAATTGGTCTATAACCTGATATAGCTACCATATAAACCGATCTCCCGATTTGACTTCTTGGGCCCTTACAAGCCGCAATTTTTGTCCGATTTGGCTAAAATTTTGTATGTAGTGTTCTGTTATGACTTCCAACAACTATTCCAAGTACGGAAAAAATTTGGTCTACAACCTGATATATCTCCCATATAAACCGATCTTCCGATTTGACTTCTTGGGCCCTTACAAGCCGCAATTTTTGTCCTATTTGGCTGCAATTTCGCAAGTGGTGTTCTTTTATGACTTCCAACAACTGTGCCAAATACGGTCCACATCAGTCTATAAACTGATATAGCTTCCTGATATAGCGGTATCTCGATCATTGTTCGGTTTGATAGAAGTTCGGTATATAGAATAAAATAATGCCGTTCAAACAAATTAATTTTGTATAACTTTTTTGCAGAATCTATGGTGGTGGGTTCCCAAGATTCGGTCCGGCCGAACTTATCACGTTTTTACTTGTTTTTCATTTCTTTTTATTCTGTTTTTGTTTTTTTAATATTTAATTAATTGCTATACCCTACCCTTCGCATGGGGAGTTGGCAATGCTTATCGCGTCATTGCTTATAATATTGATTTGAGATCGTATTTACATTTATTAAAATCCCAATACTAGTGTTGCCAGATGCAAGCTCGTGTTGCTATTGGAAGGCACCACCGCTAGTCATTACATATGTAACACCTGAAGAACAATCTGCGACTATTTATGAATTAAATATTCTTGATAGTCTTCACATTTGAAATCGATACATGCAAGTCGGTTAATCGAAATCGCTAGAGTTCAACGTTGAAATACAATATCGTTAAACACAGTACCGTTAGACACACTACAACCAAAATGTTTTTAATTTCTTATTAACAAAATTTCTTTCAATTAAAACTGACATTGCCCTAACACTTCACTTTTCTCTAATAAAAGGTTTAATTACAAATTAGGTATATGTTAAAAACTTAGGCAAATTACGAAACCTACAAAAATAAAAACACCAAATATGAAAATAAAAGGGGACACCACACACACACACACATTAGAAGATGACCCACAAAACCACCCCCATTTGTTTCAAAAAGGGGGAATGAGATAAAAAAAATACAAATTACAATGTTTTTATATTTTTATTATTAAATTAGTGTTGATCATGGCGATAATAAAGACGACTTTGTTCATTGACCCACAATCTGTGTGAGTGTGTGGCGTATGCATTTTGTGTTGTTGCTGTTGTCGTTGATTGTCTAATATTTACATATTTAAATTAGTTTTTAACAACAACAAGAACAACACACGAGAATACAAACAAACCCACTTAGCAGGCATGCACGTATTTACATACACTGGCGTTTTGTAATCTAAAGAGAGAACAGATATGTTATGGTACATTGTACCTTTGATGGTAGGTGAAAGCATGGGAGCAGAGAGTAACTAACATTAGGGTGATAAGTTTTAGCATTTAAAACTAAAATTAACCAGTAAGGAAAGGTAAAAGTCGGGCGGAGCCGACTATATAATACCCTATGCCAACTAGTCTACGTACTATTTTTAATATATAGAACTTATCTCCAAACCTAGTCAGACTTTAATATTGCATACCTATTGATATATCAAATAGAACCTTCTAAGATTTTCATACGATAAGACAAGTAAAATTGTCCTATCGGCCGGGCCGAAATTTGGACACCCACCACCTCGGGTATATATGTAAATCACCTTTCGTCATAATCCGGTTAAAAATTTATAATTTATGCCCCCATAGCAGCTTTATCGAAATATGGTCCGATTTGGATATTGAGAGGTCTAATAAGTACAAGTCATTGTTCAATTTTGTAGAATAAAATATTGGTCTTTTTGGTGGCCATATCCAAACATAGACTGATCTGAACCATATACGACACGGATGTGGAAACGCCAAACATAAGTCAAATTTCAGAGAAATCGGATTATAAATGTGATTTTTATGGGGCCAAGATTTTAAATCGAGAGATCTGTCTTTATGGCAGCTATATCCAAATCTGAACCGATCTGGGCTAAATTTCAGAGGGCTTTCGAAGCGCCTAACACAACACCCTGTCCCAACTTTCGGCGAAAACGGACAATAAATGCGCCTTTTATGGGTCCAAAATCTTAAATCGAGAGATCGGTCTATATGGCAGCTATATCCAAATCTGAATCGATTTGGTCCAAATTGCAGAAAGTTTTTGAAGAGCCTAACGCGACTCACTGTACCAAATTTCGGCGACGTCGACTGTCCCAAATTTCGGCGACATCGGACAATAATTACGCCTTTTATGGGTCTAAAACCTTATATCGGGAGATCGGTCTATATGGCAGCTATATCAAAATCTGGACCCATCTGTGCCAAATTGAAGAAGGATGTTGAAGGGCCTTATACAACTCAATCTCCCGAATTTCGGCGAAATCGGAAAATAATGCGCCTTTTATCGGCCCAAAACCTTAAATCGAGAGATCGGTTTATATGGCAGCTATATCTAAATCTGGCTTGATTTGGCCCAAATTGAAGTGACTCGACTGGCCTAACTGTCCCAAATTTCAGCAAAATCGGATAATAAATGGGCCTAAGACCCTAAATCGGCGGAACGGTCTATATGGGGGATATAGTCCGATATAGCCCATCTTCGAACTTAGCTAATGGACAAAAAAGAACCTGTGCAAAGTTTCAGCTCAATATCTCTATTGTTAAAGACTGTAGCATGATTTCAACAGACAGACGGACGGACATGGCTAGATCGTCTTAGATTTTTACGCTGATCAAGAATATATATAATTTATAGGGTCGGAAACGGATATTTCAATGTGTTGCAAACGGAATGACAAAATGGGGGTATATTCACCTAATCCTTCGGTGGTGGGCATAAAAAAAATTGAATTTCTTCAGCCTCAAAAGGCCATATCGGATAAAAGATTGCAAAATTTGCAATTAAGACGACAAATAAAATTCTAACGAATAAAAATCTTAATTTTTCGGTCACCTTTTTTTTCAGTGTAAATTTTTGTATTTTTTGTTGTTTTATAATTTTTTTCTATATACAATTTTTGCATACAAAAAATTATTTTCAACCAAAAACAAAGTAACATAACCGAATATTTGAGTTTATTTAATAACCTCCATTTTTTGGCTTCTGTTTTTGTTGTTGGAAATATTTTTTTTTAACTTTGCATGGACTATTAAGTTTTTAAGTTTATTACAATCCATAAGGAACATTTTCAACATATATGGTCATATCAAATAAATCTTCAACACCCATTTTCCACCAACATCATATCCATGGATGATAAATGAACAAAACGAATAAGTGAATAATAAAAACGTTAACATGATAAATGTAACAACAACATGTTGCACTTTAACAAAGTAAAAAGTAATCAGTGGCCATATTTCGCCAGACTTCAAACTGCCATTGACCAGAACTATATATAATTTTTTTTTTTTTTTTTTTTTGCTACTTCCCTAGAGAATAATCGAGTCATTGGTATGGAACAGACATAGCAATGACCATATTGTATATCGTACGAGTTGGTTTATTTTTTTCATTTGCATTAAAACAAATGCTTTAAAGTTATGCACTCTTTACTATATACACTGAAAAAAAAGGAAAACAAATTCTACATAAAATGAACTTTAATAAGAGCCTTCCCTTTTTTTGAGGGAAATTGGAGTTGGAATTCAAAATGTAAATTATGTAAGGAAAACTTTCCTATTTTTAATAATGACTTATGTTTTGTAAAGGGTGATTTTTTAAGAGCTAGAAAAATGCATGAAATCTGAGTTTGAATCGATAGAACGGTCTATATAACTTAGGCGACCAATTGATGGGTCCCAACCATGAAATAAAATGTTAAAACTTCTCACATATCAATGAGTGCAGTCCGATTCAAGTTTTTTTAAGCTCAATGATAAGGGGCCTCCTTTTTATAGCCGAGTCCGAACGGCGTGCCCCAGTGCGACACCTCTTTAGAGAGAAGTTTTACATGGCATATTACCTCGAAAATGTTGCCAGCATTAGGAGGGGAAAACCACCGTTGAACATTTTTTCTGATGGTCTCGCCAGGATTCGAACCCAGGCGTTCAGCGTCATAGGCGGACATGCTAACCTCTGCGCTACGGTGGCCTCCGTGTGGCATGTAGCACCGTCTTGTATAAATTTGCTGTAATGCCCAATAAAAGTTAAGAATTTTTATATCCACCACTATAGGATGGGGGTATACTAATCTGGTCATTCGGTTTGTGACACCTCGAAATATTGCTCTGCGACCCCATAAAGTACATACATTCTGGATCGTCTCGACATTCCGAGTCGATCTAGCCATGTCTGCCCGTTCGTCTGTAGAAATCACGACAGCGAACGGACGCGTCAAGCTAGCCGCATTAAATTTTTTACAGATACAAGTATCTGTAAGTATAGATGCGGGTCGTTAAGGGTTTGCAAATGGGCCACATCGATTCAGATTTGGATATACCTCCCATATAAACCGATCTCCCGATTTGACTCTTTTGGCCCCTGGAAGCCACAATTTTTGTCCGATTTAGCCACAATTTTGGACATTGTGCTCTGTTATGACTTTAAGCAACTGTGCCAGTTACAGTCGAAATCGGTCCATAACCTGATATAGCTCCCACATAAACCGATCTCTGCATTTGACTTCTTGAGCCCATTGAAGCCACAATTTTTGTCTGATTTGGCACATAGTGTTCTGTTACGGCATAGTGTTCTGTTACAGCTGTGCCAAGTACGGTTCAAATCGCTCTATAATCTGACATAGCTCCCATATAAACCGATCTCCCGATTTGACTTCTTGAACTCCCAAAAGCCGCAATTTTTGTCCGATTTAGTTACAATTTTGCACATATTACTCAGTTATAACTTCAAACAACTGTGCCAAGTACTGTCCAAATCGGTCTATAAACTGATATAGCTCCCATATAAACCGATCTCTCGGTTTGCCAATTTAGCTGAAATTTTGCACATATCGTTCTGGTATGACTATCAACAACTGTGCCATATATGGTCTAAATCGATGCATAACCTGATATAGCCACCATATAAACCGACCATCCGATTAGACTTCTATGGCTTCAAGAGGGCGGAGTTCTTATCCAATTTGTTTGAAATATTGTATATGTCATTTTGGTATGACTTCCAAGAACTGTTCCGTCTTAATCCGTTGATAACCTGATATAGCTGCCATATAAACCGATATCCCAATTTTAGTTTCTGAGCCTCTGAAGAGGTTGTGTTTTTCTATGACTTTAAACAGCCATGACAAGTACCGTCAATATCGGTCAATAATTTGATATAGCTGATATATATTTCAAAGAGGCATACAAAGAACTTGACATGCGATCCATTTTGGAACTTAGCACGTTTTTACTAATTTTTATATTGTTAAAAAATTTGTTCTACATGTTGTTTTTTTTTTTTAAGTTTTTTTTATATAACAATTTTTAACATTGTCTTATTTTTTATTTTCTTATTTTTATTTTTTATGTTTTGATATATTGGGTTGCCCAAAAAGTAATTGCGGATTTTTCATATAGTCGGCGTTGACAAATTTTTTCACAGCTTGTGACTCTGTAATTGCATTCTTTCGTCTGTCAGTTATCAGCTGTTACTTTTAGCTTGCTTTAGAAAAAAAGTTTAAAAAAAGTATATTTGATTAAAGTTCATTCTAAGTTTTATTAAAAATGCATTTACTTTCTTTTAAAAAATCCGCAATTACTTTTTGGGCAACCCAATAGTAAACATTTTTTAAATATTTTAATAATTATTCTTTTTTATATTGTTTATATATTCGTTAAAGTATAAAAACCTTTTTTTATTCATTTTACATTTTATATCTTTTCTTTTTTTTGAATTTTTGATTTTTTTTTTTATTTCTCAATTTTTTTTATATTTTATATATTTTTATATTTTTTTATATATTTTTTATTTATTTTTTAATTTTTTTATATATATTTTTATATTTTTGCTATTTTTTTATTTTTATATATTTTTTATATTTTCTTTGTATTCTTTTAATAGTCTTCTTATTTACATATTTTTTTTAATTTTTTATATATTGAGATTCTTTTGGGTTAAATCTTCATTATTTATTTTCTTGTTTTTTTATTTTTTTATGATTATTTTAAAATTTTTTTATATTTTTATTATTTATTATATTTTTATAATTTTTTATATTATTATTTTGTTTTGTATTTTTATAATTTTTTATATTTTTATTTAATTTTATTATTTTTTGTATTTTTTATACTTTCTCTATTTTATAGGTTTTTATATTTTTCCATTTTAATAAAAAATATTTTTTTTTTAATTTTTTTTGAGTGTGTGTATCTATCTTCATCTGTTATGAATATGACGGCATATGACAACAACCATGACATCGACCGGCGTCAAAAAAGACACGCCGTCGGATGATATTGTATCCCATTACAAATATGATATCCACCAAATGGGGGTGCATTGTCCATGACTTTAGTTTAATTTTTGTATCTGACACCTGCCTAACAGAGGGTGTGAACAACAAAAAAAAAAACACACACACACACACAGTCTATTACGAGAAATGTTGAAATATTAATACAAACGTTGTAAGGATGTAGACTGGCTCCAGCATTTTCAGTTGCAAAACTAAATATAAAGTAATAACATTTTTCATTATACACAATTTGTATATTGATTTAAGAGTTAGATATAATTAAAGGCAGAAGCACTAGATCCGTCAAACGAAATTGTTTCCTGCGATCGCTCCATACCACTTTCAAACCCCAGGATTTATGTGGATTAGCCCAAATATATATACTTTTGGACTAATCAGTGAATATGTATATGCTATGTATCGGTCTCGGCAATCAAACCAGTAACCAACATCGTTTACCTACCATTTATGGAACTATTCAATCTGCACGCAAAAAAAAAAAAATTGGTTTAACATAAAGGAAATTTTTATCTACCAAACTTCTTTTCTGAAAAACGTTGGACTTTGTTTACGATAAAAGTACATTTTTTTGCGATAAATTCTTGTAAGAATCGGTGACAGATATAACGTTTTTTTACCCTGAAAATACCTTTCATTGTTGATATATAGGACTTGTTATTCGGGGTTTCACCTGGTTTTTCTTTATTTATAAATTAATTCAGCGTCATGCTTATGTTTAAGTATATTTTTATACCCACCACTATAGGATGTGGGTATACTCATTTAGACATTCCATTTGTAACATCTCAAATATTAATCTAGGACTTCATAAAGTATATATATTTTTGATCGTCTCGACACCCTGAGTCGATCTAGAGATGTTCGTCCGTCCGCCCGTCTGTCGAAATCACGATAGCGGTCGAACAGCTTTACGCGTTCGCTGAAATTTTGCACAGATTCTTAATATTGATGTAGGTCGTTGGGGATTGCAAATGGGTCATATCGGTTCAGATTTGGATATAGCTCCCATATAAACCGATCTCCCGATTTGAATTCTTGAGCCCTTACAAGCAGAATTTTTTTTTCGATTTTGTTATGACTTTCAACAACAGTGCCAAGTATGGCCCAAATCGGTCTGTAACCAGATATAGCTCCCATATTTTAGCAGAATCCATGATGGTGGGTTCCCAAGATTCGGCCTGGCCGAACTAAGCACGTTTTTATTTGTTTTATTTTAATTTAAAAATAGGT
Organism: Stomoxys calcitrans; assembly: GCF_963082655.1. NCBI lineage: Eukaryota > Metazoa > Arthropoda > Insecta > Diptera > Muscidae > Stomoxys > Stomoxys calcitrans. The sequence continues at coordinate 137,998,538 of NC_081555.1, forward strand.
TTTGCATATTGAAGAGGATGTCAAGTTCAATTTAAGGTTGTAGCATAATTGAAACTCGATATTTCATCAATTATAAGCATATCTCTAATTTAAAGTCTTCCATAGTATATTTGGATTTATTTATTATGTAATGATACACAATTATATAACTCGCACAACTCCATTATGTTTTTGTATTATAATTTGCTGTATTCATTATGTTACAAATAAAACAAAATAAATACTCATGGGAGTTGTTGTTTTCGCACATTCAAATAGCTACTTTGAGATGGATAGTTCTTTATCGCCAAAATGTTACTTAACAATGAGTGTGCCTTAGAAATTCTTATTTGTTTTTTTTTTTTTTGTACCTGGCAGCTATTTGTGTGCGCTTGTAGTGGCCCTGGAGAACAATCGGGCGACATATGTATATATGGGAGATATATCTAAATCTAAACCGACTTGCATCGACAGAATCGGTAACAAATGACCACACCAGAGACGCATCAAGGATTTTATTTTGGGGGGGACCAACCCCACATTTGTTTCAAAATCTAAAAATGCCAAAATTTGTCTGTTACAGTGAAATTGGTTAAGATACCTCAATTTTCTTTTTTTTTTTGAAAATTGTCGTAGCTATTGGGTGCAGGAATTGGCTCATTGGCGGTGACATGTGGTTAAAGTCAGAGCTAAATTTTGTACGGTTTGCCAACACACTATTTTCAGGCCGCCCCTAATCTTGCAAATCCTTCAAAATGTGATTTTCTTTGCGAATATTGTAGTTTTATTGTGATAGTTGTGGCTTCAGTATTTTGATGAAATTTTTTCTTTTGCGCATATTCTAATTTGATCTCAAACTAGATTTATGATTTCAAAAGGTTATTGTTTGTTAAATGACATCTATTTTCATAAAATTTTACGCAAATGAATTAAAAAAATTAAGGAACAATAAAAGTTAAATATTCAAAAAAAAAAAAAAAAGTTGACCAATTTCTACGACGAGCCATCTACGTTCTACTTAAACCACAAATTTTATGGTGCAATCCGCCAACCAAAGAAACTTGCCCTCGTTTACGTACGTGCGCCAGTTAAATGAGAGAAAGAGACACTTAAACAAAGAGAACAAGCAAAAAATGGAATAGTTTGCTGAGAATGTAAACACAGAACTAACATTTTAATGCCGTAAAACTGGATGTCTGTTTCAGCTGATCGTGACACACCACCTTCATCTACCCACGTTGTTCTCCTCCGAACTTTATTAAAATCGATCGAAATCGGATTTTGCGGGAAAAGATGTGCGATGTGTGTTCGGACTCGGCTATAAAAATGAGACCCCTTATCATCATATGTGAGAAGTTTGCCCCTGTTCCTTAGTCGAATGTTCATGGGCAAAACTTTCATTTGCACTGTATTGTGAAATTACAAGGAAAAAAAGGAATGGTTTCATTTAAAATAATTATTTTAAAATGTAAATCTGGGTGACACGGTCTTTAAAGAAAATGTCATTAACCCATTTAATACGAGAGGGTAGAAAAATACCCAAGAATGGAGCTGTCTTAGTAAAATTTCATTTATCCTAATGAAATTGGGATTGGCGTAAAAATTTTTATTGAAATTTTGTCGTTAGGAAAAATTGAAAAGAAATTTTGGGGCTGATGAGAATGTTATGCTGAATTATTACAATTTTGTCTTTAGGAAAAACTGTGATGAAGTTTCGTCTTTAAAAATATTACGATGAAATTTTGTCTTCATTAAAATTAGTTTAGAAAAAATGTCATTAAAATGTTGATCTTAGGAAAAACAATTTTGAAAATTGCGACCTGTACTTTGTACGCAAGTCAACATGGACAGGCAGACAGGCGGACATAGACAAATCAAATCAGAAAGTGATTCCGAGGCGATGGATATACTTATCAATGGGTCTAGCTCTCTTGCTTATGGGTGTTACAAACAAATGTACTTAGTTATAATACCCTGTAGTGATGTAGGGTATAAAAAAAAATCTCCGATTTCACAATGTAAAGACAAACTGAACTAAAAACCTAATGGTTGCGGGCGGGAGGTGGGGAAAGCATTTCGTTGTCGTTCTTCCTGCAACTCTATTCAGCAAACTTATTTGAATTTGAATTGAATTTCACTGTAGCTGAGTGTGTCACGTTTTTTGTTAACGTTACTCGCCGCGTATACATTTCACAAAGGCCACCAATAATTGAAATAAAAAAATATATATTTTTTTTGTTTGTTCATATAAAACCCGCTTTAGTTCATAGACATTGTGGCGTATACTCATGCGATATCTTTGTTATTTTGGTGCATAGTTGTTTTTTTTTCTCAAATCTTTTTGTTTTGTTTTTTTTTTTGCCTCAAATGCATTTCAAATAGGTTTTACGTCGAAATTGAATAGATTTTTTTTTTTGGCTCTGTTTGTCTGTCTTCTGCGGACACATTTGATATTCTGGTGTAGTTAGTTGCCAGTATTGATTATGGCTGCTGCTCTAGAATTCGTTTGTTTTTTTTTTCTGTATTTTTTGCAGTTTGTGCATTTTGTGTGTAATGATATGAAATTAAAATTGATTAATTAGAACAAAAGCCTTTGTTGCTATTGTTTGTGCTAATGACATTTGTGAAAAGCGGCATTTGCTTGCCCACTGATTAAATATTTGCTCGACTATCATTTAGAATAAAATCAAGGCAATATCAGTAGAACCTTATCATTTGAAGATTTAGGGCTTAATCACGAAAATGGATGAATGTGCTAAAAATAAAAATTTAAATGCTAATTTAAAAACAAATATTCATTTTGTCCTATCGAGCTGACTAACAACACGTTTGTCGTTATGAATACGAATAGTTAATTTTAAAATTTTATACATTTCTGCTACAAATCGAAATATTCATCTGGTTACGTCTGTATAATATATTCTTGATAGTCGTAAAATTCTAAGATGATTTAGCCATGGCCTTGTGGCCGTTCGTTCTAATCATACTTGAAACTTGTTTGGGATTATTTTTTTTTTATATTCAAAGATGAAAGATGAACATAGACCGACAGCTCGATTTACCATTTAAAGCTCATAAGAAGCACATTAGTCATACGATTTCGCAGGCGTTTGGAACAGTGCTCAGTGATAGATTTTCCTACATTTGAGTCCAAAATGACCGAAATCGGATCATATTGGTATATATGGTAGATACCATATAAACCGATCTCAGGTATTGAGACCGAAAAATGTATTGTGTACCCGAACATTGTATTAAGGACCAGGTGAAACTTTTCACATATAAATGAGTGCTGTCTGATTTAAGTTAATGATAAGGAACATCTTTTTATAACCACCACCAAGGATGGGGTTATACTAATCTAGTCATTCCGTTTGTAACACCTCAAAATATTGATCTAGGACCCCATAAAGTATATATTTTCTTGATCTTCTCGACATTTTGAGCCGAACTGGCGATGCACATCCGTCTGTCGAAATCACGATAGCAGTCGAACGCGTAAAGCTAGCCGCTTGAAATTTTGCACAGATATTTACTATTGATGTATATCATTGGGAATTGCAAATGGGCTATATCGGTTCAGATTTGGATATAGCTCCCATATAACCCGATCCCCTGATTTGAATTCTTGAGTCCCTGGAAGCCGCAACGTTTGTCCAATTTGGCTGAAATGTGCTAAATACGGTCCAAATCGGTCTATAACCTGATATAGCTCCCATATAAACCGATCTCCCCATTTGGCTTCTTGAACACCTGGAAGTTGGAATTTTTGTCCGATTTGGCTGAAATTTTGCACATAGTGTTCGGTTATAACTTCTAACTACTGCGTCAAGTACGGTCCGAATCGATCTATAACCTGATATAACTCCCATATAAACCAATCTCCCGATTTGACTTCTTGAGCCGCTGGAAGCCTCAATTTTTGTCCGGTTTGGCTGAAATTTTGCACATACTGTTCTGTTATGACTTCCAACAACTGTGCCAAGTACCATTTTAATCGGACTTTAACCTTATATAGCTCCCATATAAACCGATCTCCCGATTTGACTTCTTGAGTCCTTACAAGCCGCAATGTTTGCCCGATTTGGCTGAAATTTTGCATGCGGCATTCTGCGATGAAATTCAACAACTGTACTCAGTGAAGCCTTAATCGGTCTATAACCTGGTATAGCTCCCATATAAACCGATCTCCCGATTTGACTTCTTGAGTCCTTACAAGCCGCAATGTTTGCCCGATTTGGCTGAAATTTTGCATGCGGCATTCTGCGATGAAATTCAACAACTGTACTCAGTGAAGCCTTAATCGGTCTATAACCTGGTATAGCTCCCATATAAACCGATCTCCCGATTTGACTTCTTGAACCCTTACAAGCCGCAATGTTTGCCCGATTTGGCTGAAATTTTGCATGCAGCATTCTGCTATGAAATTCAACAACTGTACTTAGTAAAGTCCAAATCGGTCTATAACCTGGTAAAGTTCCCATATAAACATTTCTGCCGATATGACTTCTTGAGCCCTTACAAGCCGCAATGTTTGCCCGATTTGGCTGAAGTTTTGCATGCGATGTTCCGTTACGACTTCCAACAACTGTGCCAAGTACGGTCCAAATCCGTGTATAACCTGATATAGCTCCCATATTAACCGGTCTCACGAATTTACGACTGTACCCTAGAAGCCGCAATTTTTCTTCGATTTGACTAAAATTTTGCACGGAATGTCTATTACTATTAAATCGGTTTATTATCTGATTTAACTCTCATATAAATCGATATCCCAATTTGAGGTCTTAGCGCCGTGGAAACCAAAATTTTTTCTTACTTGGCTAAAATTTTGCAAGTAGTGTTCTGTTACGATTCTAATAACTGTGCCAAGTATGGTCTAAATCGATATTTAACCTAATATAACTCTCATATCAACCGATCTCTCGATTATCTTTGTTCGGTTCCTAGAAGCTGTTTTAGTATGTATAATAACAAGTAAGAGCGTGCTAAATTCTGCCGGACCGAATCCTGATATATACCCTCCACCATGGATCGCATTTGTCGAGTTCTTTGCGCGGTATGTCTTTTTAGGCAGATAAAGAATAATGAATAAAAATTGTTATGCTATTGTAGATATATCAAGTTATAGTCCGATTCGGACCATAAGTGAATTGAATGTTGAAGACCATAGTAGAAGTCATTGGGCAATATTTCAGTTCATTCGAATAAGAGTTGCGGCTCGTAGGGGCTCAAGAACCATAATCGGGAGATCGGTTTATATGGGAGCTGTATCAGGCTATAGATTGATTAAGACCATATTGAACACGTGTGTTGAAGGTCATGAGAGAAACCGTTGTACAAAATTTCAGCAAAATCGGATAAGAATTGCGCCCCCTAGAGGCTCAAGAAGTCAAGATCCCATATCGGTTTATATGGCAGCTATACAAGGTTATGTTCCGATTTGAACCATATTTATCGCAGTTGTTGGAAGTCATAAAAAATACTTCGTGTTGAATTTCAGCCAAATCGTATAAGAATTACGCCCTCTAGTGGCTCAAGAAGTCAAGATCCAAGATCAGTATTTATGGCAGCTATATTTTCGCACATACTTCGCACAGTTGTTGGAAGTTATAACTAAATACTCTGTGCAAAATTTCACCCAAATCGGCCCTTTAGATGCTCAAGAAGTCAAGACCCAAGATAGCTTTATATGGCAGTGGTGTGAGGGGTAGGCAACCTCCTATCCCGTGAATCTAATTTTAAATGTCATATTCGTAATCCACTCCCGAAAACTTTTTATTCCAGTCCCATATTGTTATAATGGTCTAATATGCCCACTTGGAACGGTTTTTGGTTTTGAGTTGGCACCCCACCAAATTTTTTATATTTGATAATCATATTCGTACTCTACCCTCGAATACCTTTCTTTGGAGTCCCATATGGTCCCGATCGGTCCACTTTTGATTTTGGGCGGTTTTGGGCTTGGAACGGCTCCCAATATACTTGGATCCAATTTTTTATATCATATTCATCTAATCTATCTCGATCTATATCTAATCTCGAATATATTTCATTGGGGTCCTATATTGTCCTGATCGGTCGAATTTTTATTTTGTATTTTATTACGCCCCAATTGCTTGGATCCAATTTTTTACATCATATTGGCATTCTACGTCCGAAAACCTTTTACTTGAACCCCATATTGTTCCGATCGGTCCATTTTGATTTATGGTGGTATTTTTGGGGTGGTTTTGGGCGTTGGACAGCTCGCTAGGCACTTGGATATCATATTCATGCTCTAATCTCGAATATCTTTCATTTAGGTCCTATATTGTCCCGATCGGTTCACTTTTTATTTTTTTATTTTATTACGCCCCAATTACTTGGATCCAATTTTTCACATCATATTCGTATTCTACTCCCGAAAACCTTTCACTTGAATTCCATATTGTCCCAATGGGTCCACTTTGATTTTTGGTGGTATTATTTTTTATATTATATTTAGGGTGGCTTTAGGCTTTGCACAGCTCGTTTGGCACTTGGACCCAATTTAAATATCATATTTATTCATACTCTACTCACAAATAACTTTTATGTGAGTACCATATTGTCCCGATCGATCCATTTTTGATTTTGAGCTCTAGTTGTGGGGCAGTTTTGGGCCTAGGGCGGCCTCCTAAGTACTTGGACTCAATTTTTAATACCATATTCGTATTTAACTCCCAAATACCTTTCATTTGAGTCCCATATTGTCTCGATCTGTAAGTTTGTCTTGCTGAGGAGTTTTGGAAGATGGAGAGGCCTCTCAGATACCAAGGAATAAATTTTTATGTCAGATTAGTCCCATATTGTCCTCTACTGTACGTTTAAATACCTTTCATTTTAATTGCGGTAAAAGTGTCCTGTTGGGTGGTGTTTTTGGGGGTGAGTTGTCCCCCAGATACTTAGTTTGACATTTGTATGCCAAGTTCGTACTGTACTCTTAAATACCTTTCATTTGATACCCATATTGTCCCAATCGGTAAATATGTCCGTTCGAGTGGGTTTTGGGATGGGGCGTCCCCCCAGGTTATTTTACACCAAAATTTTATACCAATTTCGTGTTTTTTATGAGTACCATAAGGTGACATACAAAATTTAAGGGGGAGGGTCACGGGGGAGGCCACCACAGTGCAGAGGTTAGCATGTCCGCCTATGACGCTGAACTTCTGGGTTCGAATCCTGGCGAGACGATCAGAGAAAACTTCAGCGGTGGTTTTCCCCTCCTAATGCTGGTAACATTTGTGAGGTACTATGCCATGTAAAACTTCTCTCCAAAAAAAGAGTCGCACCGCGGCACGCCATTCGGACTAGACTAAAAAAAGGAGGCCCCTTATCATTGAGCTTAAACTTGAATCGGACCGCACTTATTGATATGTGAGAAGTTTTCCCCTGTTCCTTAGTGAAATGTTCATGGGCAAAATTTCCATTTGTATGTTGTTGTTGGATTTCTTTGTCCAGCTGAAACCAATAGGGTTTATTTTTGTTTCTATTTAACATAGACATTTTTAGTCGTTATTATTTTATATTTTTAGATTATTTTTATACATATTTTTTAAATTCCATAAACTGTTTATAATTTTTGTTTTTGCGTTTATGATTTTATATTTTATTACTTTTCTTACTATTGTCAAATATTTATATTTGTGTTGTTCTTTTGTTTGGCCTTGTTGGGAAGAACTTTTTCAGTGATCTCGTAATTTTCATCTATGAGAGTAATCCTCTCAGTGCCTATATTTCTTTCGCATTTATTCTTTGTCATATTTCGTATTTAAAGACTATGTTAATTTTGCTTTGTTTAGACGTGAGTGAGAGTGAATATTGTTTATTTGGTCGAATAGAAAATGAATGCCAAATGTTTTGTTTTAATTGCCTATATGACAGTTCAAACATAAGTAACGTTCGCGTCTTTGTCACCTCAATATATGGTGATAAATAAATGACGTCGTTTTATTTGAGTTAAGCAGAGCAATAAACTTATAATTTATTCCATTAAAAAAGAAAAAAAAAAACAAAAACAACAAAACAGTTGATATGGACACATATTGGGAGGTTAGTGACGTGGGAGATACCAAATACAAAAAAAAAAATTATTAAGACGTCAAAATTAGAATAAAGAATATTGATTTTACTCTTCTTTATAAATGAAAAACAGCTGAAAGAAATATTCACAATTTATATGGGGTACCAAAAATATTAACCACGAAGCCTTGCTACTACAAGAAGTTTAGCGGTGCTATTCGAAGCAAAGATTATCATACAGAGCAATCCTGAGAAGAGAGGGAGAGAGAGCATGAACAGCTGTGCCCGAAAACGACAATATTGAAACAATAACAAAGAAAATACTTGCACAATAATAATGCAGTGTGTGCCGATGGGTTGCCATCTGAACTGTTTCAGACAGGCTGTGTTACAAAATGTTATCTTGAGTGCCCTTGTCAATGCCGAATAGACTTCGCCTTCCTTATGTTCTTAAGAATGTATTTTGATTTTCTTTTAAAATCAGCACATCTTAAAATCTCAAATTAATTTTGTTTATGTTATTTTTCCAATATTTTAAACAAACATCATTACACACACACATAATTTATCCAAGTGAATCCCTTTGGAAAATTCTCTTCGATAATTTGTGACAATATTTCCATGCTCTTTATAACAATCGGCCACATTCTATGGTTAATACTGATAAAGGAGGGGCAGGCAGGCATACAATTATTTTATTATGACAAGCCATTAATTGCCGCAGCACGTGTTATAACCTCAACACTTCCGAGCGCTCTATATTCTCCGTATCACCATATTACAGAGCTTTAGTGCAAATAAAGAACTCAAATGCAACTATTCCAAATGCAATCGCCCCTAAAACCAAGCCCCCCTTATTAGGGGTGTGCATATAAGAGTGGGTATTATTATTGGTAAATATGGGTGCATTTCGAGGCATCGAAATTGACAGACGGCAGGCAGTCCAAAGTTTTGCATTATCAGTCAATAGCTTAGATTTAGAAGATGTCAGTCAGCTAGTCAGTCACAATCCCACACTAAGAATTTGCGACAAGAACACATACACAAATACGAGTACATTATCAATATCAACATCATCATCATCACCCATATAGGGCATCTTTTGCGTCGAATGGTTGAAAAAATATTCGCGGGGGGCAGAAATACGCTTTGATGCATATGTGTGGTTAGGGAATATGAAAATTGCCATAACGTCATCCATATTCTATTCGTACCTCAATATTTATTTTGCCCCTAGCCTGCTATACTGCTCTGTATTTACCCAAGTCACTGTCATCCTGGCCTGGCCCGACCACACCGCTATTTGCATATTCTGTCTATGATGCAGTGCCGTGACTTTCTGTTCTTTTTCTATTAAAGTTTATTTTGAAAAAAAAAAAAAAAAAATAAATAAAAAAAAACAAAACAAAAATATTTCTTTGTTTCCCAGTCAGCCATAGAATCAGTCCATACTACAAGCACATTAGGGTAGAACGAAAATAATGTTGAAAAAATTTAAAAACAAGTAAAAGCGTGCTAAGTTCGTTCGGGTCGAATCTTATAAACGCTCCACCATGGATCGCTTTTGTCAAGCTCTTTGATAGACTTTTTCAAATAGAAAAAACACCAGTCATGGAAACACCACCTGTAAAATTTCAGGTAAATCGAGTAATAATTTTCGAGATCGGTTTATATGGCGGCTATGTCTGGTTATATATCGATTTAGACCATACTTGGAACAGTTGTTGGAAGTCATACCAAAACGACATATGCAACATTTCAACCATATTGGATAAGAATCTAATCGGGAGATGGACTGATTTAGACCATACTCGACAAAGTTGTTGGAATTCAAAATAAAATAATTCATTCAAAATCTCTGCCAAATCGGACAAGAATTGCGCCCTCTAGAAGCTCAAGAAGTCAAGACCCAAGATCGGTTTATATGGCAGCTATATCAGGCTATGGACCAATTTTAACCATACTAAGCACAGTTATCGGAAGTCATAACGAAACACATCATGCTAAATTTCAGCCAAATCAGATGGAAATTGCACCCTCTAGAAGCTCTAGAAGTCGATGCTTCGAAACCAAATTGGCCCATTTACAATCCCAACCGACCTACACTAATTAGAAATATATGTGCAAAATTTCAAGCGCCTAGCTGTACTTCTTCGAAAGTTACCGTGTTTTCGACAGACGGACGGACGGACGGACATGGCTAGAATGAAGAAATAAGTATACCCCCTGAATCGGTTCCCTTGGTGATCGGTCCTCTTTGAACCGGAACGAGCTTGCTCACCTAAAGGAGCTAGATGAGGATCGCCACCTCTATATATAGACATGTGGCTACAACAACAACAACAACAACGATATCCCTGGAAATAGAAGTTACATAGACTTCTTCACGGATGGTTCAAGACAAGACGACCAGGTGATTTTTGGGGTGTACTCTAAAGATCTAAAAAGAACTGGTTATATCGTAAAGGCTGTCTGACCACTGCAGTGTGTATCAAGCGGAGTTCCTTGCAATTAAGGAAGTGATGGAATGACTGAGATAAACTGTCATAACGACGATTGGCATAAATATCTTCTCAGACAGCCAGGCAGCCATTCGTACGTATTTCGTACACAAAACCCGCCCTTGACTATCGCATTTCTTTGAGAACCTGTATGATTTAGCGGATGTGAACATATGCAAGTTGTTGGGCTTTTTAAAGCGATCCAGATCGTTCAACGGTAGTAACTAGAAGGAATCTTCCTTCTTCTGTGGTATCTTAATGGACGAAAACGTCTATGTGAGTCTGATAGCAGATTGCATCTTAAACCAACATTTTTGTATAAAAATTTTTCCAAAATTTTTTTGTATATAAATTAAAAAAAACAAAAAATCTATAGAAATTGTTGCTATTTTTTTCTATTTTAAAGGAAAACATTGTACGTTGTTGTTGTTGTAGCCAAATTTTCATGTGGAGGTAGCAATCCTCGCCGGGCTCTTATAGGAGAGCAAGCACGTTCTAGCCCATGGTACCGCTCGCCGGAAGAACGTGATGGCCATTGGTTATTTAAAGGCGCCAAAATTTTGGCTTGTTACATCGATCATCATAGGCACTCAGTATTTATGCAAGAGCAGGTGCCGCCCGGCCTCTCACTGGGACTCTCCACTCGATACCGCTGCTTATCCGCGGATACAATTGCAGTAACCATTCCACTCCGCTGGTTGCACAGCTTCTCGCGATAACGATGACCACCACACAGATCGGAGCTCAAAGTTCCAGCCCTTGTGGTGCTCATAGTAATCTCGTGTTGGGAAACAAATTTCGTTCCACCCTATTCTGCACTACAACCAATATTGGAAGCTTCTACACACACACACTTAGTTGTTATACCTCCTGTTGGATATTATTATCATCATCTGGCCGATAATGTCAAGTATTACGCTAAAGGCATAAACTGAGTAAGCGGCGATTGGCATGGCAGCCCAACTGTCTGGTTGAACTGTCTGTCATTGCATTATTGTCAGTTTGCTTTCCAAGTACCACGATAATGATTTTTCTTGTCATTGCTGACATTTAAGCGAACATGCTTTTCTAGGATAACACAGAGAGAAATAAAATAAAGAAGAAGAGAGTAATGACAACGGTCCTTCTATGTATTGGTAGTCAAGTTCAAAACGAAGAGCAGCAGAGTAACTCAACTTTAGGGAGAAGTTCTAACGTTTGTTGACTACCATTTTCTCTCTCTCTTTTAATCAATATAAGCTTCATTACTAAAACATTATTGTGAATGAATAATATCTAATCACAGTTGTTGTTACAGAGAAATGTCAAATATTCCAACTATAAAGTAAATTTACCAAAATTTAAATCAAACGCAAATTTATCATAAAATGTTATTCATATTTGGTATAAAACATAAATAATTATTAGAAAACCACAGAAAATTTAATGCTTCTTAAATTATAATAGCCTTGGTTGGATAAACTTTTCCTATTGTTTTTTCCCTAGTCTATTTTCTAAGTGTAAAAAGCAAAAAGAAATTCGCATATAATATTCCTAAATATTGGATATTTTGTTTCATATATATATATATTATTAATATAAATAGATATATACATATTGTCAATATTTCCTATTCATTTGCCTTAATGTATATTCGCGCTTGGTCGCACACAAATGTGCAATAAAGTACCCACCACTCATTTTCGAATTAAACAATTCAAAATACTCGTCGTTGTCGTTGATTACTTTTCTGCGCATTAATTTTTTTATTTTTTTTTTTTAATTTTTTTATGGTTTTCATAAAACAAAAACCAAGAGAATCATTAAAACCAAATGCTCAGTAAAAAAAAAAACATTTGTTTATATTTTTCCATATATAATACTTATGGGCACAATACAGCAGTAATGAGCATAAACATAGCAACAGTTTTAAAATATTCATGAAACTGTAAGCATACGTGATTGAGTGCGCTTTCGAATCGAATGAAATTTCATCTCGTATTTATAGGTTATACCAATTTTATAAACATTTTAACGATTTTTTTTTTGTAAATTAAGATATACTTAAACATAAAGAAATACGTAATTCACAATAGAGATTTTGAACAATTTTACTCGTGCACGTATGCGGTAATTTAGCCCCTGCTCTTCTTTGCTCTGTAACCTATAAATTATTGTGTATAAACAATATCAGATGCCAGCTGTTGGAAACATATGCTATCTCCCTCACTCCTATTAATACTTCGCCCGTTTATGTATGGAGTTAACTCGTAATAAAATCAGAACAGGACTTGTGTTGGTGTTTTATTTCTCTTAAGGACAGAGGGCGCTTTTCTATAAGCAACAGTGAGTAAGAAGTCCACAAACTTAATATCAACGTTTAAAGTTCATGGTCATTTTATTCAAATCTAGAAATAATTGTCCAAATCTTATTTATCATCAATAGCTCTCTACGATTACATGATCATACCTGACTGTAACTAAAAGTAATTGTGTCCATGTGAATATCGAGTTGCCGCTAAGTTGCTAGGTGCAATGACCCTCCTTACCAGTTAATGATCGATATTCGCGAAAAAAGCAGAAAGCTTTAGAATATGTTTTAAAGATTCGTTGATCTGCTCTGCCCACTGTATCGCACATGTGTTATGTAATAGGTGTGCTAGTAAACCCATGTAGTCATACATAATTATCTCCTTCCTATTTTTTTAGTTTTCCACTCTCTGGATCTCGTTTCGGCTTGTCAAATGCGCTTCTTCCGTCCATATCCTTAACTCGGATCGGTTTGCACTGAAAGTTTTCGCGTTCGCTAAGTTTATCGCTAGCAAATCTGAGGCCCTAACCCCAGAATGCTGGTTGGGCCGAGCTGAGGCTACTATCGGGGTCAGCTAAATAGCTAAACGACCTATAGGTCAGATGTGAGCAGCGAAGACCAAGGACATGCAACAAAAAGAAATTAATACCCGACGACGTCTTCGCGATATGGCGAACAGATGCCAGATGCCTAAGTATCCATCCAACTCTCGCAAGGATTTCAAAGCTTGCAAAGACGGTCTCGAGGTCAACATAGAGACGGTCTCGAGGTCAACATTTTCGAACACAAATAGCGGCTCTAAGATGGAACCCAATTAAACCGGAAACACCAACCAACACAGCAGCAAAGGGAATGGAATCGATCTTTGGAAAGAGATTGAAAGTACACCGTTCACCAACACCATCGACTTAAACGAAATAATTCCTCATAAAATTCCATCTTGCTATCTACTTTTTATATTGTTTATCTACTTTTCACTGCTATTATATTTACCACCACTGTCATTGTGGTTTACCTATCATTTGTTCTTCGTCGATATTATTATTGTTTATGTTTTTATATGTCAGCTGATTTTTGTTTATATCGAAGAGTACTAGGTGCAAAATTAAACGATAAATTTAAACAAAAAAAAAATACAAACAACAAAAACCAGTTCCACTTCAAGTTTTGTTTTAATGACGTCTTTCGTTTAAGAGATGGTGGTTTTGTTTTGTTTCTTGTTTTTATGTCAATTTATTCGTTGTGGTTGCTATATGTGTGTGTGTGTGTTTGTGTCATTATTATTAGGGGGAGGTGTGAGTGTAGTGTATAAACCGAGTATATGAGTTGATTTTTATGCCCGTCCTCCCACTCCAATTTGAAAGCTTTTATAAAACACTTTCACATTTACATTCATTACAACCATGTCTGAATATGTGTGTAAATGCTAGCTTGTTAGCATTACATGTGTTGGTATTTCCAGTTTTTAAAAAAGATCTTAACCTATTGATTTGTTTTGTTTTTGTATTCACAGAGCCAAACAAACAACTTACAACGAAATGTGTGTCAGCGTTGTAAACTTTGTGGTACAACAACAACAACACAAACTACTAACCATCAACGACAACAATCGTTGCAATTATAACACGTACGCCATAGTACAACCTAAACTGTGGATTCTATTTACACCACACTCGTTGTTACAGTCATTCGACTCTTACCATTAAGTGGTGAAATTTTCAAGGACTTGAGATTAAAATGCCTACAGAAGAAGAACTGATGGTATTTTAAAGGGTATTATAGCAAAAGAAAAATAATTCATAATGAATTTAAAATTCAGAGAATATAAATAGGGGCATCCGATAATGTAGAAGATGAAGATTTTGAAACATGACTCTTTACCGGATAGAGATATGTACACGAAACCCAACATAGTCAATGTTGAGATGCTTTCCAATAAGTATGCGAATTTTGAAGACCATGGGCCTTGAGAATGCCGAATTTTTAATTGCTTGCCAAACGGTCATTAATGGCCGATTGGCTTGAATCGTTTTTGAAAATATAGAGCTCGAAAAAACGCTACAAAAAACAAATGAAATGTCTGGAATATCTTTGACGGGTTATGTGTTATTGGACTTATAACAAATTTATTTTTGAAAAATTTTGTCAAGATGTCGGTATTTTTGAAATTCTGGGACTATTTGTAAACCGATTATGCGATTTGAGAAATTTTAGAAACATTTTTTTGTCTAAAAATTGTCAGTTTTCGGACGGCCTTAACATACAGAGGCACAAATATGTCAACATACGTTTTCATAAATAGCAGTTACGTAAACTGACAGTTACAATGTTAGGATAAGATTTTACCCTAAAATTTTTAACAAATTATAATACTGACAAGCATGGTAAACAATAGTCCTATGTTTTCCTTTAGGATACCGACAGCTATACTAACACTCTTCTTACTTCCTTTCAATAATAGCCCCGTTTTATCACGATCCGAATCTCCCTATAGAATTTTCGTAGTCCTACCAACAGTTTCGCTGTTCTAAAGTGTTACATGCGCTTTCGTCGCTAACATACTTAACTCGAACCGAGTTATTTGACGACAGTCCTTTGCCCTTCATTGCCAAATCGTCTGCTCTTTCGTCATTCCCCGTTACTTCGCCATTACCCGGCACCCAAACGAAGGCATTTATCTCCTTTTTACACTCCAAAACTGTTCGTTATCTTTTAGTCCTTGTTTTATTGTCCTGATGTCCGGTTTACAGTCCGAAAAAATTTTTACACTAGACATCCTCGCGTTAATACCACACAACCTCACGCATTCCGTGATCGCCCGCATCTCCGACTGCAGGACCGTATTATAGTCAGGCATTTGAAACAGATCTCAGTCCCTGGGTTCTCAATATAGACCCCCAGGTCCATTCTGTCCTCTAGCTTTGACCCATCTTTATACCATGAACTTTCAAATGGCAATCCCAGAATTCCGACAATACAAGTCCGTGCCGCTGGCAGCAGTGCTTCGCACTCGACCTTAGGTATCGTTTCAGATATCGGATCTGCCTATAACACTAAACGCCTGGGTTTAAATCCCGTCGTAGAAATCAAAAAGTTTTTCAGCGGTGGTTATCCCCTTACTAATTTTGGCTACATTTGTGAGATCTTCTGCCATGTTTTAACTTTTCTACCAATCGCTATGCGGCACGCCGTTCGGACTCGACATAAAAAAGTAGGCCCCTATCAGTGATCTTATACTTTAATCGGACTGCACTCATTGATAAAAGTAAAGTAAGTATCCAATGTTCTTCAATGGAAGAATGTTCATGGAAAATTTAGTTTTTAGATCCGAAACATCTTCCATTCCTTCCAGGTTTCCTATCGTCGCTGCGATTATACCTGATCCTATCCTCTATCTATTTTTTCATCGCATGGCCGCAGTGGCTGTCTCACACTTAATCTGTATGTCTGCGGGTTGGATATCTAGAATAGTCTCCAGTGCCCTACTGGGCGTGTTCCTCATTACTCCGCATATGCCAAGACAACATGTTCTCTGAACCTGCTGTATTATCCTTACGTTACTCGTTGTCTTCATCGCAATCTACCAAACTACTGAGGCATAAGTAAGTATTGGTATAATCAGCCTCCTGTAGAACAAGTGAACTATCCACAGATTCAGCTCCATTTCGAGCCTACCGCCCGTCTACATAATGATCAACATCTGTGAGCTTTCTCGGTACGCTCCTGAATGTGACACTTCCAAATCAGTTTCTTGTATAAAATCACTCCTAAGTATTTGACCTTGTCAGATATCGAAATCGTTCTACTGAGGAAACGTGGTGTGTCAAATTGGCCCACCTTCGCCTTCCTTGTGAACAGGCAGATTTCTTTCTTCTTTGGGTTTACATTGAGACCCCAGTCTTATGCCGTCTCCAAGATCCTTTCGACCCTTCTACGTAGCTGATTCGGATCCTTACTCCTTAGAAGTGTTTTACGATCGTCTGCATAGCAGACGTGTTCAAATCAGTCAGCAGACGTCATATTTATGGTGGCCATCCACAAGAGTGGCGATAAAATGCCCCCTGTGACATGCCCTGTGACATGCCCTGTGCCACTTTCTCCCTTATATTTATGTGATAAGACCCACAATTTATCCATTTGTTTCATAGCATACGATTTATCCAGTCTCTAAGAACCCGGTCCAAACGATGTTGGTCTAAGGATCCGACTTGTGTGTCAGTCCGCACATTGTTAAAACCCCCTCGATGTCAATGCGTACGCCTAGATATCGAAGAATTCTTATATTTTATGCACAACGTCGAGATGGGCAGTCCCCACCTATATTCCCTTGTTGCAGGCATTTGCATTTGAGCAGTGTAAGAATACCACCATGCGTTCCGTCGCGAAATTATTGCCAGATTGAAGTTTAGCTCTATGAAAAGCATGAGATCCCGAGCGGTGTGTTGTAGAAATACTCGCCTAATGTCACCAATATAAATGAGAGCGAAATCACCGTTGAAAAAGAGAGTCGGAAGAAGAAGTACGATGTCACATTAAGATAAGAAATGATTTTTGTAACACATATCGCAGCGTGAGAGTGAAGAGGTAGCTAAGATGGAGAGTAAAATGTACCAATCTCAACTCTACTCTCAAATAAAGACGATAAACATGTGTATCAAGAAGGGATGGAAAATACAACATTTTAAATAGTACTAAAAAGGTACTTTTTATTTTCCAAAAATATTCGAGTGCAGAAATCGAAAATTTCTTCTAGAAAAATCCTGACCTACCGATTAATGTTTACACTGTACAACGACCCCTTATATATTACCATAACCGAAGACGAAAGGTTCCCATTTTTTGCGATATTAGTGAAGTATACATCAGCTATGGATGAATCGATTTCAATTTTTGATTGTACATTGATGGAAATTCAAATTGCCCATGAGCATTCCACTAAGGATCTGGGACAAACTTCTCACACATCACTGAGTGCTGTCCGATTCAAATTTTAATCTCAATGACATGGGGCCTCCTTTTTATAGCCGAGTCCGAACGGCGTAACGCAATGCTAGACCTCTTTAGGGAGAAGTTATAACATGGCATAGTAATTCACAAATTTTGCCAGCACCAGGAGGGGATAACGACCGCTGAAAAATTTTTTTTCTGATGTTCTCGCCAGGATTTGAACACACGCGTTCAGCATCATAGGCGGATATGCTAATCTATGCGCTACGGTGGCATCCGGACTGTACATTGTTCAAATTTTGAGTCAAGTACCTAGGGGAAAGCCCCAACTATAAACCCTACAAACCGACATATAGACCAATAGCTTCAATATGGGAGCTAAAAGAAAGGAATTTAGGAGAAGAACACGATTCTCATACAGAAATTGGGTGCCAAGTATAAGGGGCATTTCCCCTCCCAAAGCCTTTTAGAGGCTCAATAAGTGATATAAGGCGACTTATGCAGGATTTTTTTTATCTAAATATGAACTGCTATTGCCCCATTAAAATCCCAAACGGACATAATTCGATCGATTGACTGACAAGCGAATATCACTATTTTAGAGTGGTGCATTTCCTAAATAAAGAACTACTTGTCAATAAAAAAAAATAAAAGCTCGAAAACATCCGAATACTTAAAAACCATTAATAGTGCATCAAAGGGTACTAAATCGGTCACGGGGGTACCACGGTACTCTTCGGGTGGAAAAAGTATTGAAAAAATTACTAAAGTCCTGACTTTTCGATCACTGGTACCAAGCCATTAGTCATTACTCACCACCCTATGCCTTCAAATTGTGCACAAATTATCAAGCAATATGTTCGAGCATTCATTGATTTGGTTTTCAAAAAAATGTGACTTGTTCAATTTATGTACTCTACGGACGAATCATACATTTATTGATATTATCACTTATTTTGTTTGTCTTGCAAAGCGTAATTTAACTAATTTTAAAAATGCATATATTTTGAATCTCTATGGCTATTCATGTCTCAAGGGCACTCGAAATTCAAGTGGGAGTTTAGCTAGTTTTAAGTATATTAACAATTACTTACGAATAAATTTAAAGATGATAATGATGATGAAGTGAATATAACATACCTGAAAATAAAATAAATATGTGTGGTGTTAGTCAGAAAAAAAAATACATTGTTTGAAGTAAGTTAAGTTAATAATTTTGTTTAAAGAGTGCTTGTGAAAATGTACAGCCAGACAAAATAAGGACTGTGTGCCAGTCAAAATTAGATGTTAATATAGATAGAAAAATAGCTGATTTAAAAGAATGAGGACAAAGATATAAATACTTCATCACAGTTCTTGTAGGTCTGGCCCTTTCAACAATTGAATTGGCCAAAAACCAATTTTCATGGTTATAAATATACAACATTTTGCCCACATGTCCTCAACTTTCGTTTAAAACAAACTCGAATCCCTTATAATTGAAATACTGTGCCCCAACATGAAATATACACAGAAATTGAGTTATCCTTTGTTAGATCACCATTTGTTTTCAAATCAATACTTGCTGCTCGCCCTTTGCTTTGGCCCAGTAATTTAGACATTTTGATAGCGATTTCGACATAAACTTATACAACTCGTGTCAAAAGAAAAACTTTTTTTTATCATATAACATATTTGGTATTGTGGAAGTTTTTGTTCTCAACGTTTTTATCATTGACCGGAATAAATTGTGTTCTTTAGTTTGAATTGTGGTGAGGAGGGACCATGTGTTATTTATTACAATGGCTGATTGGTATTTCAAATACATAGTTGGCTGGTCCAGAGCTTGGAGGGGGTTAGCTTGTTAAATTCTCCTTCTTCCTTTCCCTTTCTGGTCGCCTTTGGTTCCTCTTTATTAAGTTTTTTTATTGCACTTAAGCTTCAAAAAGTCGAATGAAGGAATAAAAAAAACCAAAAAGTCTTTGTTGGATGGTAAAATAAAAAAACACATAAAACTATATAGCCAATTAGCTTAACTTGGTACCGAGTAATACAAATATACACTGAGAGATACTTGTCAGTAGAAACAGTAAGTCTGCTAAAAATGGGACAGCAGCAATTTTTTGCTCAAACAGCAACCATAATCTGATGTTTGCAGATGGTAACAAGTAAAAGCGTGCTAAGTTCGGCCGACCGGCCCTCCACCATGGATCGCATTTGTCGAGTTCTTTTCCCGGTATCTCTTTTTAGGCAAACAAAAGATAAAAGAAAAGAATTGCTATGCTATTGGTGCTATATCAAGTTATGATTCGATTCGGACCATAATTGAATTGAATGTTGGAGACCATAAAAGGAGTCATTGTGTAAAATTTCAGTCAAATCCAATAGGAATTTGCGCCCTTTAGGGGCTCAAGAAGTAAAATAGGGATATTGGTATATAGGGGAGGTGTATTAGGCTATAACCGATTCAGACCATATTTGACACGTATGTTGAAGATCAGGGGAAAAGCCGTTGCACAAAATTTTAGCCAAATCGGAAAATAATTAAGCCCTCTAGAGGCCCAAGAAGTCAAGATCCCAGATCGGTTTATATGGCAGCTACAATATATCAGGTTATGGATAGATTTGAACCATATTTGCCACAGTTGTTGGAAGTCATAACGAAACACGTAGTGCTAAATTTCAGGAAAATCGGATAAGAATTATGCACTCTAGTGGCTCAAAATGTCAATACCCCAGATCAGTTTATAGGGCAGCTCTATCAGGTTTTGATCCGATTGCAAACATACTTAAGCACAATTGTTTGAAGTCGTAACAAAACTCGTCGTGCAAAATTTCAGCCAAATCGGATAAGAATTGCTCCCTCTAGTGGCTCAAGAAGTCAAGATTCAAGATCGGTTATATGACAGCTTTATCAGGTTATGGATCGATTTAAACCATACTTAGCACAGTTGTTGGAAGTCATAACGAAACATGTCATGCAAAATTTTAGCTTAAGCGGATGGAAATTGCGCCCTCTTAAGGCTCCAGAAGTCAAGACCCCAGGTCGGTTTGCATGGCAGCTATATCAAAACATGGACCGATATGGCCCATTTACAATCCCAACCGACCTACACTAATAAGAAGTATTTGTGATCGTCATGTTGGAAGTTATGACTTCCAACAAACAGCAGATAATGTTTGCTGATATCAGCAAACTTATTTCTCTGCGTGTGTGTTTGTTTAAGGAATTTAAGTATGTATGTACGTTTGTCTGTCTGTTTGCTCTGTATTTGTTTATTTAGAGATTACTAATTGATTTTTTTGAGGTTAGGATTTTCATGCATTAGTATTTGACAGATCACGTGGGATTTCAGACATGGTGTCAAAGAGAAAGATGCTCAGTATGCTTTGACATTTCATCATGAATAGACTTACTAACGAGCAACGCTTGCAAATCATTGAATTTTATTACCAAAATCAGTGTTCGGTTCGAAATGTGTTCATTGGACGCAACGTTACGGTGAATGAACACATTTCGAACCGAACACTGATTTTGGTAATAAAATTCAATGATTTGCAAGCGTTGCTCGTTAGGAAGTCTATTCATGATGAAATGTCAAAGCATACTGAGCATCTTTCTCTTTGACACCATGTCTGAAATCCCACGTGATCTGTGAAATACTAATGCATGAAAATCCTAACCTCAAAAAAATCACCCTTTACAAGTACTTGGCCCAATCCACCATGACAATTAATGTCTACAGAGGAGTGTTGCTTTAACTCTCCCACCCGTTCTACCTAACGCGCACAAAACACTGAGTTTAGGGTTAAGTTGTAAAGTATAAATTGGTATAAGTCAACATCCAGTGTAGATAATCCATAAACGTAGACACACAGTAGGCTTTCAAAATAGGCTAAAAGAAAAACCAATAAAAAAATAAAAACAAAAAAAATAGAAAAATAACCAGTAACGAAAGGCAAAAGTCGAGTGGAGCCTACTATATAATACCCTTCACCACCGAGCCTATGTACATACTACTTATAATATATGAAACCTATGTTGGAATCTAGTCAGACCTTAATTTTGCATACCTTTTCAAATATTGAATAGATAATTTTAGGATTTTCTTACGACAGGACCTAAATTGTGGCCTTAAAAATTCAAATTTTGCACACATATTAAGATGGCAAATAAAACACCTCACGTTAAATTTCATAAAGGTCGAACCAAAACGGGGGCTCTACAGCCTTTAAAGGCCATATCGGTTAAACAAAAGTATATATATATATATATGGGATCAGACAAAATTTGTGGCTATTACAGCCTCAAAAGTTCGAATAAAGCATCACTTGCAAAGTTGTGTAAAGATTGAACCAAAATGGTGGCTACTACAGACATAAAAGTACATATTGGATAAAATATATATATGGGAGCTATTACTAAATCTGATACGACTTTTTTTTCAAAACCAATAGCATTCGTCCTTTGGCCGAAAAAGCGATATTTTATGATAATCGGGTAACAAATGCGACCTGTACCTTGATCACAAGGCACAAATACGGAGCAAAGACGAGAGCCGTTGCCGTTGACTAGCGTTCGAAACAATCAATACAAGTTCCAACAGAGGCACAGAATCATGTGCACCATTGAAGTAGTGTAATTGTCGCAGACAAAAAACTTTTTTTGCCCAAAATGCTTGCATGATACGGGTTTCAACAAGACGATACCACATGCCACACAGCACGCGTAACAATGGACTTAATGAGAGGCGAATTCGGAGAATATTCTATTTCAGGTTCGAGACCGGTCAATTGACCGTTTAGATCGTGCGATTTAACGCCTTTAGACTATTTTTTGTGGGGCTATGTTTAAGCTCATGTCTATACAGACAAGCCCGCTTCAATTGACACAAGTGAAGACAACATGGAAGCATTTATTCGTGAGATGCCGGCTGAAATATTGGAAAGATTATGCCAAAATTGGACTAAGCGGATGGATCATTTGGGGCGAAGTCACGCTCAACATTTGCATGAAACAATCTTCAAACATTAATAAATCTTCAACGCCGGAAATATTCTTTCACGTCTAGGTGAGCTTCTCAAGGCTTTTGTTTGCCATAAATTGATAAGCCTCCGATCATTAGAAAAAATTTTCTATAAAACTAAAATTTTAATAAAAATATTCTGCAGAAAAAATTTGCAAAGATTTCCTTAGATATTAAATTTTGTCAAATTTTCCATAGAAACTAATTTTGTAGACCAGAGACCCATGTTACTACACTGTAGTCATATCGTAATAGTAGCAGCATTTATCGCGTCATAAACAAAAACAGACACATTTTGTTGTCTATGTTACAACTGCCATTTAGCGGGCAAATAAATAAACCTTTTGGTTAAATAAGACCACCATACCATAATCTGTCAGCGTTAATTAACGCTATTAATCACTTAGAGGCCATAGTACAAAACAATTATAACGCCAAAGTAGAAGCGGTTAAGAAAAAACGGTTAGGAAAAAAGTTAAATGGAAAAAATTATAAATAACTGTTTCTCTCGCCTATGATGAAAAAGGCAATTTTCATGATGTAAACGTTAACAACAGATGGTATGAACCAGAAATCTCGGAGAAATTTTTCAAAAGAAATTTTTTACAAAAAGTTGCGATTAATTTTCAAATCTGATATCTTTAAAAATGTAAGGAGATAAAATTTTTAATACAAAAACAGGTGAATTTTAAAGGTAAAATTTGGATGGGATTTGTTAAAATAAATCAAAATTTTGACAATTTCAAAGAAAAT
This sequence comes from Stomoxys calcitrans, assembly GCF_963082655.1. Lineage (NCBI taxonomy): Eukaryota > Metazoa > Arthropoda > Insecta > Diptera > Muscidae > Stomoxys > Stomoxys calcitrans. The sequence goes on from NC_081555.1 coordinate 138,022,057, forward strand.
GACTTCAAATTCTTCTTTTCTATGAAAATTACAAAATTAAAAAATATATTCCAAAAGTACAAAATTTTTAAAAATCTTAATTTTTAATTTAAAACAAAAACATTTGTAGCAAAATTTCTGAAAAAATTCAAACTTCTACGACAATTATTTATATATCATCCGCAGCGCCTTCTTTAACTCTCTAATATCTTTTTGGGTTGGTGACACTTCGCCCTGAATGCGGATATCAAATTCGTTCCATTGTAGTCGATGACGCTGAACGCATTCGAATCTTGGCGAGAACATCGGACAAAGCGGTGTTTATCCCCTCCTAATGTTGGCGACATTTGCGAGGTACAATGCCATGCATTGTCATTTAAAAATTTTTCCCCAAAGAGGTGTCGCATTGCGGGACGCCGTTCGGACTCGGCTATAAAAAAAGGTCCTTTATAATTGAGTTTAAACTTGAATCGGAAAGCACGGTTCCTGGTGGTAATGTTCTTTCTTAGGGAATGTTCTCATTAGAGAAGGGATGGCACCTCAGACATTTCGACTCAAAGGGTGTTTTGGGGCTGGGGGGCAACCGGCATTTTGCACTTACAGTAGATATCAAATTCGTTCTTTATTCCCAACGGAAATGAAGTTCAATTTAGGCGGTGCTTTAAGACGTACCCAAAACACTTGGCTCCAAAATTGGATATAATATTCGTTTTCTACTCTCAAATACCTTTCAGTTGAGTCCCATATTGTCATAATGGGTCAAATAACCCATTTAACGTATCTTTAGGAGGAAGAAAAGCGCCACCTAGACTTGAACGCAAATTTTGATGTTATATTCGTAATCTACTGTCTAATTTCTTTCATTTGAATCCCTTTGAGCAAAGGTCGGCTAATATGTCCATTAGTGGAACGGCGACCTCCCATACTTGGAACTAATGTTTTATGCCATATTTGTAATCTACTGCCTAATACTTTTCATTTGAGTCCCATATTGAAACAATCTTCGAATATATCTGTTTAGAGGAGGGGGCCCGCTGGGTACTTGGACCCAAATTTTTATACCATACTCGTTTCCTGGTCTCCTGTACCTTTCATTTGATACCCTTATTGCGCCCATCGGATCACTTTCGGATATGGGTGGCATTTTTGCGGTTAGGGGGAGGGTCCGCCTCCACCCGTGGCTAATGTGCGATATCCAAAAATTATATAGCCTATGTTTTCTTTCAGACAAAAGGTACACAATCTATGAAAATTTTAAGAAAATCGATTCAGCCAAGTATCATATAGCTATAATGGGTCTAATGGCATTTTTAAGGCTTGGCGTGACCCCCTATACTTCGATCTGACTTTGTATGCCAGATTCGAAATCTACTCCCGAATACCTTTCATTTGAGCCCCATATTGAAATGAACGTCTAATATATCTGTATGGCGGAGTTTTGGGGGTGGCAGTCCGATGGGTACTTAGACTTTCATTTGATACCTATATTGTCCCGATCGGTCCACTTTTGATTTTGGGTTGTGTTTTTGGCATAAGGGGGAGGGTCCATCCCCCTTCCGATACCGAAAAATTATGTAGCCTATGTTTCCTTCCAGATCAACCTACACAATATGCGAAAATTTCGAGAAAAAATCGGTTCTGCCGTTTTCAGTCTATACGGAACAAACAAACCTAATATATATCCGTGATTGGCTAATGTGCCCATTTTGGGGGTTTTTGTGGGAGTGGGGTGACCCCCTATACTTCGGCATGAATTTGTATGCCAGATTCGTTATCTACTCCCGCATACTTTTCATTTGATACCCATATTGCCCTTAACGGTCCACTTTTGATTTTGGGTGGTGTTTTTGGGGTAACGGTGGAGGGTCCGCCCCCTTCCGTTATCAATAAATTATAAAGCCTATTCCTACTTCCTGACCATATTTGTAATCTACTCCCGAATACCTTTTATTTGAGTCCCATATTGTCATGATCGTCAAATAAACCTATTTTAAAGTACTTGGACCCAACTTTTTTTTTGAAATTCGAACTCTACTCTTAAATACCTTTCATTGGAATCCCATATTGTCCCGATCGGTACACTTATATTTTTGAATAGTACTTTTAGGGTAAGGGGGAGGGTCCGCTCCCCTCCCGATATCCAAAAATTATATTCCAGACCATCCTACACAATATGTGAAAATTTCAAGGTAATCGGTTCAGCCGTTTTTGAGTCTATACGGAACAAACAAACAAACAGACAAACATACAAACAAACAAATACAAATTGAATTTTATATGTAAGATTTTGTTGAAATTTTCTCTACAACTAATTTCAATTTTCTTTCCATAACACCTTTCATACAATTCATTGTTTGACCCATTTTGCCTTATTGCAATAACCAACCATTAAATCAATGTTGCACCATTTTCAATGATTATTTCAAATGTGATATTGCCATGCATCAAGACCTGTGTGTTTTACGTATGCAATTAAAGATTTATTCGTTCGTTGTTTATTTTGAATGGGTGTTTATTTGTCAAATTTCCCATTAGTTCAGCAAATTAGTTTTCTACTGAAGCCGGAGATTGTAGTGCAGTTTTTCTATGCTGATTCCAGGGAAAATGTTATTGAAATCAGTGCTGGTGTTTATTTAGTATGCATTAATTTTACTGTGTTCTGGTTTCCGCCTGATTGATTACAAATTACAATTACAAATGTTTACTTTTCACTTTCTTTGGTGTGCCATAAATAGTGAACGTTTAGTTACACTCATAGAAAAAAGTTTGCTGAAAATGACAAACACTGTCTGCAGAATATTAGTTGTTAATTTTGCTGCTATTGTAGCAGTAGTTCTGCTATTTCAGAGTAGCAGGCTTACTGCTGAAAAGTCTATTGTTTGCTGAAAATGGCTGCTGCTTAATTATGAAGGGGATGTTAGAGAAAAAATTGAACACAAATGTAAATGTGTGTGGATGTTTATAATCACCACTGAATGAATACTTTCCATTACCTTATTTCTTTAAATTTAAATACAAAAGGCCATGCCAGTCATGTGTACATTAGTAGAGCAATAACAAAAAATGCGAGCTAGCTCAGCCACATTTCGAAATGTATACCAAAAGAGAAGCTACCTTCTCTACAATAATGTTCTACAAATAAAATCAACTCTTCCAACAAAATTCTAAAAAATTCCTAAAGTAATCAAAACAAGTAACAGGCAACCCTAAAAAGAAGCCTACACATTTTTTTTCAGCAGACTTGTGTATTGAAAACAGCAGATTTTGTTAGTTGAAATAGCAGTAAGAAATGTTTGCTGATACAGCAGCCCTATGTTTGCTGCCACAGCAGTAAGGCCTGCTTTCCCATTTTCAGCATACAAAAGCTGCTGCAAAACAGCAAACATTTTTGCTGTTTTGAATAACAAATTTGATTAAGTGTAGTAAAACATTAGCTAACGAAATAAATATTCTATAGAATACTTGACCAAAATTTTATTATTCAAAAAAAAAATCTAAAAATTTTATTTCTATAGAAATATTTTTCCAAACTTTGTTTTAGTTTATTTTTCTATTAAAAAATATTGGCAAAATTTTATCTCTGAAGGGATAAATCTTAACATGAAAACTATTGTAAAAAGAACAATTTTTTAGAAATCTCATTGAAATTTTATTTCTGCAGTAAATTTTGTCGTAAATTTAGTCTGAATTTTTGGGGTTGCTTAGAACATTTTTTTAGTTTAAATTAAAAAATTTAAAATTTTTTATTTCAACTTTTATTTTCTTTAATTTATTTTTTTGATATTCATTTAATTTTATTTAAAAATTTGTTGTTTTTTTAATGCATTTTTTTTAATTTTTTTTAAAATTTTATATTTGAAAATTTTCATATTTTTTTTTATGTTAAAAAATTGTATATTTTAAAATTTTTACAGAAATTTTTCGAAAAATTTAATTTTTTCAATAGTTTTGTGAATTTGTTTTTAAATTTAATTTTTGGTAATTTTTAATTTTGTTTATTTTTTCAAATCTTTTATTTCATTTTTTTTAAATTTTATACTTTAAAATTTTCATTTATGTTTTTAATTCTTACATTTTAACATTTTTATTATTAAAAATTTAAATATTTTAAAATTTTTATTTTTTAAAAATAAAAAAAATGTATTTCTCTAATTTTTATACTTTTTTTTGAAAATTTTATTTTTTATAAATTTAAGCATTTTTATTTTTTTAACTGATTTGTTTTTAATGTAATTTTTTGTAAATTCTAAGTTTGTTTATTATTTTATTTTTATTATATTTTAAAATTTTATTATTTTTTTATTTGTTATACATTTTAAAATTTTTATATTTTTAAATTTAAATTTTTAAAATTAACTTTTTTAATTTTATTTTTATATTTTTATTTTTTCTAATTCTTATATTTTTATTTTTTATTTGTTTTTTCAAAATTTTATACATTTTTTTTTATTTTTAATTTTTGAGGCCACCGTAGCGCAGAGGTTAGCATGTCCGCCTCTGACGCTAACCGCCTGGGTTCGAATCCTGGCGAGACCATCAGAAAAAATTTTCAACGGTGGTTTTCCCTTTCTAATGCTGGCAACATTTGTGAGGTACTATGCCATGTAAAACTTCTCTCCAAAGAGTTGTCGCTCTGCGGCACGCTTTTCAGACTCAGCTATAAAAAGAAGGCCCCTTATTATTGAGCTTTGAAATTAAATTGGACTGCACTCATTGATATGTGAGAATGTTTGCCCCTGTTCCTTAGTGGAATGTTCACGGAGGACATGTTGAGGCTATTGACCAGATTGACCTGTTGAAGTCCTTCATCGGCAAGGGCTGCCGCCTCAGTGTACAACACACTGCTACAACAACAACAATCACGACCATAAATAACCTATTACGGAAAGAGGAATAGTTGTACCGTTTTTGGTAGGTTCCTAACAAAATTGGTAGGCTATTATTCTCCTCGTAATAGTTGGTAGGCTGACCCCAATTATTGGTACAATTTCTCCAACATACATATAAATGGTGATTTTTTTACGAGCTATAGGAAAGTTTTGGAAAAAAAAACATAAAATTCAGAAAATTTTTGTTTTCGATAGTACGGTTCATACAATTTAATGTTTGAAGATTATTTCATGCAAATGTTTACCGTGACTGCGCCTCAAATGGTTCATCCGAATAGTCCAATTTTAGCATACTTTTGGCCGGTAGCTCACGAATAAATGCTTCTATGTTGTCTTCCAATGCGACAATTGAAGCGGACATGTCTGTATAGATATGAGCTTTAACATAGCCCCACAAAAAATAGTCTAAAGGCGTTAAATCGCACGAACTAGGCCACCAATTGACCGGTCCCGAACGTGAAATAAAATGTTCACCGAACTCGCCTCTCAGAAAGTCCAATGTAACGCGTGCTGTGTGCCATATGGCACCACATGTCATGGAAGTCAATCTCTTGCATTTAGGGCAAAGAGTTGGATATCATCTCTATATATAGCATTTCTATCTATAGCGCTCCCCATTCACAGTTACGTTACAATTCGCATCATCTTTGAAGAAGTACGGTCCAATGATGCCACCAGCCCATAAACCGCACCAAACTGTGACTATATCGTTAAGAGTGCAGCAAAAAAACATGAAAGTCAAGGAGCCAAATACTGGTTTCACTGATTCAAATTTCCTGTAAAAGGGCGTTAGTTGTGATGTTGACCATAACTGGTACGAGTGTAAAAGGATCTCTTCTAAATTTCGTAAAGTCTGGATAGGCTTTTGTGCGTTCAAAGCCTTCAATTGGAAAACGGGGATATGTGGCAGCCACATACAAATATGGCCAAATCTAGTGCATACTCGGGGTCCATGCAACTCATTGTAACTGCAAAAATGGGTAGTAAAAGCGCGTTTCTGGCTTAAAACACCTAAATTGGGGGACAGCTTTATCCAAACTCGTCACGGTTGTTCATTGAAATCGGTGCAAGAATACGACTTTATGAACTCAAGATTTCTTATCGGGAGATCAGTATAAACGGTATTATATCAAGATAGAGACAATTTTTAAACTTAAGGCTGTATAGTGATTTCATCAAACAGACGGGCCTGTCTAGATCCTGTATAAATAACGGCGATCTAGTACTTTGTAGCGTTAAAATTGTATATAATTGGAATGGCAAAAAGACCAAAATATACATCCTATAGCACATGTTTGGCTTGCACAGCATTTGGTTGGTTTTAGTCGGGTTTGGTAGGAGTTTTCTTAAATTTTGGTAGGAAATAATTTTCTTGAGTGGCAACACTGGTCAGTATAGCTTTCGGTATCACAACGGGACTACCAGCTAACTTTGGCAAAATAGGTGCGGCAAGTGATAGCATGTGGGGAAGATGATGAGACATTGTAGCATATCCTATGTCATTGCCCGGCCTGCGCGGCTAACAGACAACAGGACTTAGGTGGGGACAAAATACCAGTAATGAACCAACTAAGGGGCCTGGTATGGAAAACAATAAAAAAATGTTATGTGACAACAAAATCCGGACTTTTTCGAGGTTTCTATTTAGTATATTGAACGCACAACCAGCCGATTACTGGATTAGGTGTATGCATATAGCTGTCATATAGACCGATATGCCGATTTAGGGTCTTAAGCCTATAACCGGCGCATTTATTACCCGATTTCGCTGAAATTGATAACAATTAGTTTTATAAGGCCCTCTAATATCCGAACCAAAAATGGTCCAGATCGGAACATATTTGTATATACCTGTCATATAGACCAATCTACAGATTTTGGGTCTTAGGATGATAACAGGCGTATTTATTACCCGACTTCGCTAAAATTTGGAATTGTCCCATATTCGGGACTGATGTTGAGAGTCTTGCAACATCTGTCCCTAATACGGTCCAGATCGGACTATATTTCGATATAGCTGCCATAGAGACCGATCTTCATATTTAGGGTCTAAAGACCATAAAAGGCGCACTTATTCTCCGATTTTGCTGAAATTTTAAACTGTGAGGGGCCTCGACATCCAACCCGAATACGGTGTATATCGGACCTTATTTATTGTACATATCGCTGCCATATAGACCGATATGCCGATTTAGAGCCTTAAGCCTATAACAGGCGCATTTTGCTGAAAATCAGAACAGTAAGTTTTATTAGGCCCGTCAATATCCGAATCAGATCGGAATAAATGTGGATATAGCTGTCATATAGACCGATCTGCCGATTTTGGGTTTTAGAAGTATAACAGACGCAGTTATTAACCGATTTCGCTAAAATTTGGAACAGTGAGTTGTATAAAGACTCCCAACATCTGTCCCGAAAATGGTCCAGACCGGGCTATATTTAGATATAGCTGCCATAGAGACCAATCTTTAGCTTAAGGGCCTAAAGACCATAAAAAACGCATTTATTCGATCCAATTTTGCTGAATTTGAAACAGTGAACTGCTTTAAGACTTCCGAAATCCAATCCAATTGTATAATTTTTTAATTTAATAATTTTTTGGAAATTTTTTTACTTTTTATAACATTTTGTATACGTTTTGTATACCAACTAGTGACGTCATACAATTATTAAACTATTAAAACTTTTTCACCAACCCTCGTTGATGCAAACGAACTATATATTTTGTGTACCTACTTACGTTATGTTTTTCTAAAGAGAATAAAACGCTAACTATCAAAGGCGAAAAAAAAAACAATGGAAATGGAAAAAATGAATAAAAAAAATAACACAAAACTCGAGTAAGAACAACGAAGATCAACAGACAAACAACTGCAGTTAAATCTACTGCAGCAGCCACAAACTAGCGAACATCAGCTGTAGCTAGAGCAGCAGCAACCCCAAGTGACGACTGCAACTGACTTTTGATGACTGCAACTAAATAAAAGCGGCAGCAACAAGTTCGAGGTTACAAACACAACAATTGCGATCATTCACTCGACTTTGAGGCAATGTATTGTTTTGTTTTGTATTTTTTTTTTTCACAAATATATTTTTTTTTATTTTTAATTTGACTTTCAATTGTGCATGCGAATAGGCATGAGTGTGTGTGTGTGTATGTACGTTTCACAAGCTTACTTTGCTTGTTTTGTAAGCTCACTTTAGTTCAAGATGTTTTTTTTGGTTTGTTTTTTTTTTGTAGGCAGAATGCTTAAAAAGAAACTAGTTTTGGGTTTTAATTCGATTGTGTTTCGCCACAACCAAAAATCATCAAAACATTTTAAATTTGCCAAACCGACGAACAGCCACAATTGCAGCGTGGTTGCTTCAACAATGTCATGATACGATTCCAAAACCAGCTAAAATAGCAAAAAACACCAAAATAAGCCATAATTGTTTCTGCCTCAGTGAAGACTTTTTTCAAAATGAGCCAAACAAAACATATAAAAAAATCTAAATATATACACAAAAAAATTTGAAAAAATATTAATTAAAAAAACTAAAAACAAGAATAAAATAAAAAAAAACTAAAAAAATAATAGAATAAAAAAAACTAAAAAAAGAATAAAATAAAAAAAAAACTAAAAAAAAAATAAAATAATAAAAAAAAAACTAAAAAAAAAATAATAAAAAATAAATAAAAAAAAAATAAAATAATAAAAAAAAAAAATAAAAAAATATTGAAAATAAAATAAAATTCAAAATAAAACCAATAAGGAAAGCCAAAATTCGGGCGGAGCCAACTACCTAATACCCTACAGCACTTAATCTACTTTTAATATATAGAACTTATCTCCAAATCTAGTTGGACTTCACCTATTGCATACCTATTGAAATATGGTATAGAACCTTGTAAGATTTTCATATAATAAACAAAAATTATGGATTTTTACAGCCTTAGAAGGCCATATCGGATACACGATATATATGGAGAAACATCTAAATCTGGAAAGTCAAATATAATATCTCACGCCTAATATTGAGGGCATCTGACCAAAATTGTGGCTTCTACAGCCTTAAAAATCCATATCGGATCAAATATATAAATGGGAGTTATATCTTAATCAAGACCGATTTTAATTAAATTTTGCGCACTTATTGGGATGCCAAATAACACGTCTTATGCTAAATTTTATAAAGATGGCACCAAATTTGTGGCTGCTACAGCCTTAAAGTTCCATATTGGATGAAAGTTATATATGGGAGCTATATCTGAATTTCGGCCGATTTTTACGAAATTTTGCACACATATGAGGAAGTCAAATACAAAACCTCGTGCTTAATTTTTAAAAGATCGGATCAAAATTGTAGCTTTTACAGACTTAAAACTCCATATCGGACGAAAGCTTTATTTGGGAGCTATACTTAAATCTAGACCGATTTTTATGAAATTTTGCACACGTATTAGAAGGCGAATAAAAAAGCTAATCAAAAATTGTGTAAAGATCGGACCTCCTCTTTACCCAAATTTTTGCGATTTAAGCGAAATTTTGTGTGCTCTCTTATAGTAACCTAAAAACAAAAATTTGGATGGGGTACCTATACCTATACCTATATAGAATACGAATCTTACATCCAAATGTGGGACCAAGTTTCTGGGGGTCCACCCCTTCCTCAAAACACCCCCATGGTGTAGCCAAGTGTAGAATACGAATCTGATATTCAAATGTGGCACTAAGTGTTTCGGGGGCCGCCCCTCGGTAAAAACATCCCCCAAAGAGGACAAATTTACGATCACAGCAATATGGGGCTCAAGTGAAAGGTCTTTGGGCGTAAAGCTCGAATCTGATATCAATATTCGGGAAAGCCCCATTACACCACCCAAAAAGGACGTATTTGCTGAGCATTGCATTATGGGCTCAAATAAGGGATATTTTAGAGAAGAACTCGAATCTGATATATATTTTCAGGACCAAGTCACTGAGTGGTCGCCCCATTCCCCAAAAGACCCCCAAACCGGACATGTTGCCCGACTATGGAAATATGGGGCTCAAATGAAAGGTATTTGGGAGTAGACCACGAATCCGATGTCAACATTGGGGCAAACTTTATAGGGGACGCCCTTTCCCTATAACAGCCTCAAAGAAAACGTATTTGCTCACCATGACATTTTGGGTCTTAAGGGGCTCAAATAAGCCTCAAAGAAAACGTATTTGCTCACCATGACATTTTGGGTCTTAAGGAGAGTGGAACTCGGAATTGATAGTTTTTAGGGCCCTTACCCCAAACCGGACATATTTGCTAACTTTTGCAATAAGGGATTTAAATGAAAAATATTTGAGATTAGAAAACGGATTTGATGTCCAATTTTGAGGCCAATGGCAATATGGGGTTCAAATAAATGATATTTGAGAGAAGAGCACGTATTGATTTATTTTCATTTATTTGGGAGTAGAATATAAATCTGATATCCAAAGGTGGGATCATGTATTTAGGGCACACTAAATTTCACTAAAAGCTCTTTAATTATCGAAAATAAATATTCATCGGATTATTTAAATTCCATATATTGTAAAAGAAGGGGCAGTGGAGCGGGCCGGTTCAGTTAGTCGTATATATAAAAATCCATTTGTGGGCTGAACCGATTGCCATGAAATTTTCACAGATTGTGTAGGTTGGTCTGGAAGGGAACATAGGCTATATAATTGTTTGATATTGGAAGGGGGGTCGAACCCTCCCCTTATCCCAAAAGTGGAACGATCGGGACAATTTGAGTGTCAAATGAAAGGTATTAAAGAGTAAAATACGAATATAGGCCCAACTACCCAGGAACTCGCCCTGGCCCCAAAACTCCTCTTTGGAACCCAGCACCATGGATTCTGCTAAAAATTTATACAAATTAAATTTAGTTGAAGGGCATAATTTTATTCTACATACCAAACTTCTCTCAAACCAGCAAAAATTAAAGCTTCTAGGAACTGAACAAGGATAATCGAGAGACCGATTTGGACCTTATTGGACCTTAAAGTCCTAACGGAACACCACATACAAAATTTCGAAATCGGATGAAAACTGCGGCTTCCACGGGCTCAAGAAGTCAAATCGGAAGATCGGTTTATATGGGAGCTATATCAGGTTAAAGACCGATTTGGAGCGTATATGGCACAGTTATTAGAAGTCATAACAGAACATTACATCCAAAATTTCAGCCAAATCGGACAAAAATTGCGGCTTGTAAAAGCTCAAGAAATCAAATCGGGAGATCGGTTTATATAGAAGCTATAACAAGTAATAGACCGTTTCCGACCGTACTCGGCACAGTTGTTGGATGTCGTAACGGAACACTTCGTGCAAAATTTCAACTAATTCGGACAAAGATTGTGGCTTCCTGGGGTTCAAGAAGTCAAATCGGGAGATCGGTTTATATGACCCATTTGCAATCCCCAACGACCTACATCAATATTAAGTATCTTAAGTATTAATATTTCGAGGTGTTACAAACGGAATGACTAGATTAGTATACCCCCATCCTATGGTGGTGGGTATGAAAAACTAATTTGATATCCATTTGAAGAGCCATGTGTTTGGGTGGCCGCCAAACCCCAAAATAACTCCCTAGTCGGGCGTATTTATCAACCATGGCAATATGTGACTTACACAAAAGCTATTTGGGGATAGAGTACGAAATTGATACTCATTTTCGGGACAAAGACCCTAAGGTCCACAACACCATCAAACTTCTGTTTGAAAATTTTCTATAAAAATTAAATTTGGTCAAAATTTTCTATATTTCTATAGAAAAAACAATTTTACAAAATTTTCTATAGAATTAAATTTAGACGAAATAAAGTGTTGACATAATTTTCTATAAAAATAAAATTTTGACGAACAAATTTTCAACAAAATTTTCCTAGAGAAATAAACAAAATTTAAAGTAGAAATTAAATTTTAATTTAATTTCTAATAATAAAATAAAAATTTAAAAAATTTCCTCAAGGAAAAATTTTGATGGATGTGCATAATTGGGAACTATTCGGTTGCCCAAAAAGTAATTGCGGATTTTTCATATAGTCGGCGTTGACAAATTTTTTCACAGCTTGTGACTCTGTAAATGCATTCTTTCTTCTGTCAGTTATCAGCTGCTACTTTTAGCTTGCTTTAGAAAAAAAAGTGTAAAAAAAAGTATATTTGATTAAAGTTCATTCTAAGTTTTATTAAAAATGCATTTACTTTCTTTTAAAAAATCCGCAATTACTTTTTGGGCAACCCAATATATTTTCTAAACACAATTAATTTTAATAAAACATTTCTAACTAAAATTTTGACTAGTTTAAAATTGGCGTACTTTTTTATAGAAATAAAATCTTGACAAGTTTTTCTATTTAAATATAACTTTGAAAAATTTTTTTATAGAAATAAAATTGTCTGCTTGCGCTTTCTTTCTTTGGTCTTAAAATCTTATTGAGATTCTCTTGCAGGATATTGTCCGGCTTTATACAATTGTTTGATGCTTTCTATTCAAAGAATAGTACAGCAAAAAATATTTAAAAATCAGCAAAAAGTGTGTTGTTGCTAGAAGCATTTGACTAGTTTCCTGTATCGCGATTTCATTTTCGACCAAGAAAAATCATCAGTATGATCACCGTGATCCATTTGACATCTGCTGATGATTTTTCTTGGTCGAAAATGAAATCGCTATACAGGAAACCAGTCAAATGTTTCTAGCAACAACACACTTTTTGCTGAGATCTTATCTTTTGAATGTTACAACATGTAATTTTTTTTTATTTAAAATTTTTTATATTTTTTTTTAATTGAAATTTGTGATAAAATTTTCTGTAGAATTAAAATTTTAACTTATGATTTTCCAATTCTTTTTACTAGATGACAACTTTTTACAATTTTACAATCTGGTTTTAATGAGATCTTATCTTTTGGATTTTACAACATATACAAATTAATTTTTTATTTTAAATTTTTTTATTGAAAAACCTAACACACATTACCTTCCGTTCTTTATACGGGGACTTCCTTAGTTGTCTATATATATATATGATTTCGTAGTTTTTCTTTTATACGATCTCTTAGTTATATTGTGTCATTAAGAGACCAAGGTGTTTTTCCTCTTATTTTAAATTTGTTATTTTTTTGGTTTTGTAGCCTAATGATATGCAAAATTGGCGATTACCAAGTGGCAAATGAATATGGTTGGCTTATGCGTTTCTAGCTTTTATGTTCAGCGTAGGCGATTTTGAATTTTTCAACATGAAAAAAAGTTTTTTTTTTATTGAATGTATGTTAGTGTGCTTGGAATTGTTAATTTACCCATATGCAACAAAAAAATAAAAAGGCCTTAATTAATTTAATGGAGGGTTCATTAAATGCATATTAATCAAGCATACATACATATATTCTTATTGCATGTGGTAAGGAGGTAACAAAACTTAAAAATTGTTATAATGACCTCAAATTACAGGAAGACGTTGAAAATGACATAGCTTTCCTAATTGTGGAGAAGATTCGCATGGGTGTAGCCAGAAGGTGGGGTTTTGAGAAACCGATTCTCCTAAAGTGACGAAAGGGAACTCAACAGTTAAGGTCTACTTATTGCTTGCACATTGGCTCACTTGATTAAAGTTTGAAAAAAGTTTAATTGCTTAAGCCCACCAGCAGATGGCGCTGAATTATGCTCAATAGATCTATATCTGAGATGAGATTTGAGACCTTGGGATTTAATTCCTTAAAAGGGGGACTCATAGTTACCGGTGTATGACAAAATGTTATTTCTAAGGAAAATTTTGTCAAAATTTAATTTTTGGAGAAAATTTTGTCATAATGCTAATTTTATAGAAAATTTTGTAAAATAAAAAAGATTTTCTATATAAATAAAATTTAGACAAAATTTTTTATAGAAATTACATTTTAGCGCACAACTGTCATACACCGTTCCCCCCTTGAGGGAACAAGATCCCAAGTTCAAATATTATTTCTATAGAAAACGTTATCAACGTTTCATTTGTGGAGAAAATTTTGTAAGAATTTAATATTTTGCCTATTTAGAAAAAAAAATTAAAAAAATTTAATTTTTTTAGAATGTTTTTAAAAAATTTATTTTCTTAATACTTTCTCAACATTTTTTAGAATACTTTGCAAAAATTCTACTTTCTTTAAGAAAATTTTTTCAAAATATTATTTCTATCATTTTTTTTCCAAATTTTTGTGATACGTATAATTTTGTAAAAATTTCATTATTATGTACCATTTTGTCAATGTTTTTTTTTTCGGTTTTTAACAGAATATTGGAACTGTTATTAAATTTTTATGTTATCTTACACAGGCTAGACCCCTCTGTTAAAATCCTACAACCTTTGGCACACTCATAGAAAAAAGTTTGCTGAAAATAGCAAACACTGTCTGTTGAGTATTAGTAGTTAATGTTGCTGCTTTGTAACAGTAGTTCTGCCATTACAACAGTAATACTGCAATTTCAGAGTAGCAGGGTAACTGCTGAAAAGTCTGTTGTGTGCTGAAAATGACTGCTGCTTAATTATGAAGGGGATGTCAGAAGAAACATGTAAAAAGGCGTTAAGCTCGGCCGGGCCGAACTTTGGATACACACCACCTTGGGTATATTTGTAAACCAGCTTTCGTCTTAATCCGGAGAAAAATGCATCATTTATGAACCCATTGCAGCTATATTGAAATATGGTCCGATTTGGATCAAACTCGGCACAGACGTCGAGTGGTCTAAAAATTACAAGTCATTGTTCAATTTTGTAGAACAAAATATTGGTCTTTGTGGTAGCTATATCCAAATATATCTGAATCATATACGTCACGGAGGTCGAAAAGTCACTGTCCCAAATTTCGGCGCACAAGACCTTAAATCGAGAGATCGGTCTATATCCCAGCTGTATCCAAATCTGGACCGATCTGGGCCAAATTGCAGAAAGATGTCGAAGGCCCTAACACAACTCACTGTGCCAAATCGGACAACAAATGCGGTTTTTACGGGCCCAAGACCTTAAATCGAGAGATCCGCGTATATAGCAACTATATCCAAATCTGGACTGGTCGGGGATGACAACTATCCTAACACAATTCACTGTCTTAAATTTCAGCAAAATCGGATAATAAATACGGCTTTTATGTGCCTAAGACGCTAAATCGGTGGATCGGTCTATATGGGGACTATATCAAGATATAGTCCGATATAGCCCATCTTCGAACTTAAGCAGCTTATGGACAAAAAAGAAATCTGTGCAAAGTTTCAGCTCAATATCTCTATTTTTGAAGACTGTAGCGTGATTTCAATAGACAGAAGGACGGACATGGCTAGATCGTCTTAGATTTTTACGACGATCAAGAATATATATACTTTATAGGGTCGGAAATGGATATTTCGATGTGTTGCAAACGGAAAGATAAAATGAATATACCGTTATCCTTCGATGGTGGGTATAAAAATAGAACACATATGGAAATGTGTGTCTCAGTGGATGTTTATAATCACCACTCAATGTATACTTTCCATAACGTTTTTTATACCCTCCACCATAGAATGGGGATATACTAATTTCGTCCCTCTGTTTGTAACACCTCGAAATATGCGTATAAGAGCCCATAAAGTATATATACTCTTGATCGTCATAACATTGTAAGTCGATCTAGGTATGTTCGCCCGTCCGTCCGTCCGTCTGTCTGTCGAAAGCACGCAAACTTTTTTTTTAGCAGATTTGTGAACTCAAAACAGCAGATTTTGCAAGTTAAAATAGCAATTAGAAACGTTTGCTAATACAGCAGCCATATGTTTGCTGAAACAGCAGTAAGGTCTGATTTCCCATTATCAGCAGACAAAAACTGATGTTTTCACAAAAATGTTTGTTGTTTTGAATAACAAATTTGGTTGAGTGCATCTGATATTTATTTACCTGTTTTGTTTTTAGTTTTCGCACAAATATTCCAAACATTTGCAAACGTCAACAGTGTTAAATTGTTTTTTGTTTAATTTTTTTCTTTGTTCGCCTTAATATGTAATAAATTTTGTTTTGTTTCCCCTTCATTTTGTTTGTGCTTAATTTATTTTCGCTAAGATGATGCAATTTATTTTTGAAATTTATATAATTTTTTGTTTTGTGTTCTTAAGAGAAGAAGAGCCACTGTTTTTGTTTGGGGAATGTGTTTGGCTGCCTGCTCAGAAAAAATAAAAAAAAAAAACAAAACAAAAAATACCTACCCATCATTTCGTGAAATATGAGCAATGGGCATAGAGTATATGGGTGGTATGGGTACCTCTAAATACAGCCCAGTAACCCAGAGAGTGTGTGTCCAAGTAAATTAATATCACTTATTACTATAAGCGTTTCATGAAACTGGGCATGTGAATACATGTACAAATTTATACATTAATTAACGAAATTGTACAATTATATATCGTTGCAAGAGGAATATATGTAACAAAATAAATAAAAAAAAAAGTTGACAACATTTTCTATAGAAATAAAATTTTGACAAAATTTTCTATAGAAATAAAATTTTGACAAAATTTTCTATAGAAATAAAATTTTGATAAAATTTTCTATAGAAATAAAATTTTGACAAAATTTTCTATAGAAATAAAATTTTGACAAAATTTTCTATAGAAATAAAATTTTGACAAAATTTTCTATAGAAATAAAATTTTGACAAAATTTTCTATAGAAATAAAATTTTGACAAAATTTTCTATAGAAATAAAATTTTGACAAAATTTTCTATAGAAATAAAATTTTGACAAAATTTTCTATAGAAATAAAATTTTGACAAAATTTTCTATAGAAATAAAATTTTGACAAAATTTTCTATAGAAATAAAATTTTGACAAAATTTTCTATAGAAATAAAATTTTGACAAAATTTTCTATAGAAATAAAATTTTGACAAAATTTTCTATAGAAATAAAATTTTGACAAAATTTTCTATAGAAATAAAATTTTGACAAAATTTTCTATAGAAATAAAATTTTGACAAAATTTTCTATAGAAATAAAATTTTGACAAAATTTTCTATAGAAATAAAATTTTGACAAAATTTTCTATAGAAATAAAATTTTGACAAAATTTTCTATAGAAATAAAATTTTGACAAAATTTTCTATAGAAATAAAATTTTGACAAAATTTTCTATAGAAATAAAATTTTGACAAAATTTTCTATAGAAATAAAATTTTGACAAAATTTTCTATAGAAATAAAATTTTGACAAAATTTTCTATAGAAATAAAATTTTGACAAAATTTTCTATAGAAATAAAATTTTGACAAAATTTTCTATAGAAATAAAATTTTGACAAAATTTTCTATAGAAATAAAATTTTCTATAGACATAAAATTTTGACAAAATTTTCTATAGAAATAAAATTTTGACAAAATTTTCTATAGAAATAAAATTTTGACAAAATTTTCTATAGAAATAAAATTTTGACAAAATTTTCTATAGAAATAAAATTTTGACAAAATTTTCTATAGAAATAAAATTTGACAAAATTTTCTATAGAAATAAAATTTTGACAAAATTTTCTATAGAAATAAAATTTTGACAAAATTTTCTATAGAAATAAAATTTTGACAAAATTTTCTATAGAAATAAAATTTTGACAAAATTTTCTATAGAAATAAAATTTTGACAAAATTTTCTATAGAAATAAAATTTTGACAAAATTTTCTATAGAAATAAAATTTTGACAAAATTTTCTATAGAAATAAAATTTTGACAAAATTTTCTATAGAAATAAAATTTTGACAAAATTTTCTATAGAAATAAAATTTTGACAAAATTTTCTATAGAAATAAAATTTTGACAAAATTTTCTATAGAAATAAAATTTTGACAAAATTTTCTATAGAAATAAAATTTTGACAAAATTTTCTATAGAAATAAAATTTTGACAAAATTTTCTATAGAAATAAAATTTTGACAAAATTTTCTATAGAAATAAAATTTTGACAAAATTTTCTATAGAAATAAAATTTTGACAAAATTTTCTATAGAAATAAAATTTTGACAAAATTTTCTATAGAAATAAAATTTTGACAAAATTTTCTATAGAAATAAAATTTTGACAAAATTTTCTATAGAAATAAAATTTTGACAAAATTTTCTATAGAAATAAAATTTTGACAAAATTTTCTATAGAAATAAAATTTTGACAAAATTTTCTATAGAAATAAAATTTTGACAAAATTTTCTATAGAAATAAAATTTGACAAAATTTTCTATAGAAATAAAATTTTGACAAAATTTTCTATAGAAATAAAATTTTGACAAAATTTTCTATAGAAATAAAATTTTGACAAAATTTTCTATAGAAATAAAATTTTGACAAAATTTTCTATAGAAATAAAATTTTGACAAAATTTTCTATAGAAATAAAATTTTGACAAAATTTTCTATAGAAATAAAATTTTGACAAAATTTTCTATAGAAATAAAATTTTGACAAAATTTTCTATAGAAATAAAATTTTGACAAAATTTTCTATAGAAATAAAATTTTGACAAAATTTTCTATAGAAATAAAATTTTGACAAAATTTTCTATAGAAATAAAATTTTGACAAAATTTTCTATAGAAATAAAATTTTGACAAAATTTTCTATAGAAATAAAATTTTGACAAAATTTTCTATAGAAATAAAATTTTGACAAAATTTTCTATAGAAATAAAATTTTGACAAAATTTTCTATAGAAATAAAATTTTGACAAAATTTTCTATAGAAATAAAATTTTGACAAAATTTTCTATAGAAATTAAATTTTGACAAAATTTTCTATAGAAATAAAATTTTGACAAAATTTTCTATAGAAATAAAATTTTGACAAAATTTTCTATAGAAATAAAATTTTGACAAAATTTTCTATAGAAATAAAATTTTGACAAAATTTTCTATAGAAATAAAATTTTGACAAAATTTTCTATAGAAATAAAATTTTGACAAAATTTTCTATAGAAATAAAATTTTGACAAAATTTTCTATAGAAATAAAATTTTGACAAAATTTTCTATAGAAATAAAATTTTGACAAAATTTTCTATAGAAATAAAATTTTGACAAAATTTTCTATAGAAATAAAATTTTGACAAAATTTTCTATAGAAATAAAATTTTGACAAAATTTTCTATAGAAATAAAATTTTGACAAAATTTTCTATAGAAATAAAATTTTGACAAAATTTTCTATAGAAATAAAATTTTGACAAAATTTTCTATAGAAATAAAATTTTGACAAAATTTTCTATAGAAATAAAATTTTGACAAAATTTTCTATGGAAATAAAATTTTGACAAAATTTTCTATAGAAATAAAATTTTGACAAAATTTTCTATAGAAATAAAATTTTGACAAAATTTTCTATAGAAATAAAATTTTGACAAAATTTTCTATAGAAATAAAATTTTGACAAAATTTTCTATAGAAATAAAATTTTGACAAAATTTTCTATAGAAATAAAATTTTGACAAAATTTTCTATATAGAAATAAAATTTTGACAAAATTTTCTATATAGAAATAAAATTTTGACAAAATTTTCTATAGAAATAAAATTTTGACAAAATTTTCTATAGAAATAAAATTTTGACAAAATTTTCTATAGAAATAAAATTTTGACAAAATTTTCTATAGAAATAAAATTTTGACAAAATTTTCTATAGAAATAAAATTTTGACAAAATTTTCTATAGAAATAAAATTTTGACAAAATTTTCTATAGAAATAAAATTTTGACAAAATTTTCTATAGAAATAAAATTTTGACAAAATTTTCTATAGAAATAAAATTTTGACAAAATTTTCTATAGAAATAAAATTTTGACAAAATTTTCTATAGAAATAAAATTTTGACAAAATTTTCTATAGAAATAAAATTTTGACAAAATTTTCTATAGAAATAAAATTTTGACAAAATTTTCTATAGAAATAAAATTTTGACAAAATTTTCTATAGAAATAAAATTTTGACAAAATTTTCTATAGAAATAAAATTTTGAAAAAAATTTTCTATAGAAATAAAATTTTGACAAAATTTTCTATAGAAATAAAATTTTGACAAAATTTTCTATAGAAATAAAATTTTGACAAAATTTTCTATAGAAATAAAATTTTGACAAAATTTTCTATAGAAATAAAATTTTGACAAAATTTTCTATAGAAATAAAATTTTGACAAAATTTCTTATAGAAATACATTTTTTGTTTGTTTCTCTTTGGAGACGAGCTTAATGATCGGAGATGCAAATGGAAAAGGAAAGCCAAAGATAGCAACACACACCAACCACTATGGGACGCGTTTCGTCTTTGGTTAGAAGACTTTTCAACCATATTAGGTGTTGTTCAACCATATTTGGTATGTTGTATTTGAATCGTATTAATGCGAAAACGCATCTATGATGCAATTACCACATTAACGAAGCTCGACAACCTTGCTTATAAGCTGAACTTTTCCCAATGCATGTATTTTTGTGTAATTGAAGACATTCTGTCTGTGACAAATTACACTTCTTCCGTACTACACATGATTTTGTGCATCTGTTGGAAGTGGTATTGATGGCTTCGAACGCTAAAACAACGGCAATAGCTTTCGCTGTTGTTCCGTGTGCCCAGGTTCGAATCCTGGCAAAGCTCTGCCGAATTTTTCATTTTTCAAGTTTTTTTTGGCTGTTAGGGCGAAGATTATTAAATTTTACAATTTTTGTTTGTTCCTATTTCGAGACGAGCTCAATGATCGGAGATGCAAATGGAAAACGAAACCAATTTTTGTTTCGTCTTTGGTTAGAAGATTTTAAAATTTCTTAAATTTTGTTGCATTGTATCGGCTGGCTATAGGTCCATTGAAACACAAATATTTAATGTTTTTCTTTTATTTTTTCCAATATTTCGGTAGACTCCGCCTACCATTTTCAAAGCTAGATGGATTTAAACAAGTTTGGCTTATGAACAGTCAATGCACATGGTGCTGTTAAGCAGTTTTTTGCTCGATTGGTTTATCCTTGGCTTTTTGGTCAGATTTATGTGCAGATAACCTAGTTTTTAATTTCGTTATGGTAGTGCCAATATATGCCATCGAGCATATATTGAACTTGTCGCCATTACATTTAATTTTATATACCATGTTTGATTCTTCCTCATTTTTAATTTTACATTTTGTCTTGTTGAATAATTCATTCACAGTTCTACTTGTTCTCTACGCGATTTGCCAAATCTTTCGGAGAATCCTTGTATGTATGTCAGCGATTTGAAAAGTTTTCCTTCTGTATTCTGCTTTTCGTCACTGATTTTCCCAAGACCTTCCCTAGCTTTGCTTAATAGTGTATTAATTGTCCAAATGGGGAAGTCGTTGGCTCTAAGAATTTCCTTTATTTTCCTCTCGTTCAATTGAAATTTAGTTTTTTAAATTCAAAATATTGTTTTGTTGTAGATGTTATTATAAAAAATTTAAAATTATTTTATATCTTAAAATTTTCAATTTTATGAAAAAAATCTCTTATCCTTATTCCTAACCCGACACGGGTAACGACGAGCACCACACAGGCTGGACCTTTGAGCTCCTATCTGTGTGGTGTTCATCGTTATTACGAGAAGCTTAGCTGCGGATTGCGGATAGTGGAATGCTCCATACGGAGTAGCTGCAATTGCAGTCGTGGACAATCAGCGGTATCGAGCCGAGAGTCTTATTGAGAGGCCGGGTGGCAGCGGCTCTTGCATAAATACTGAGTGTATATAATACTCGATATGACAAGGCCAGTTACTAGGCCATCATATTCCCGCCATAAACCGATCTCTTCTTGAGCTTCTAGAGGGCGCAATACTTATCCGATTTGGCTGAAATTTTGCACGAAGTGTTCTGGTATAACTCCTAATAACTGTGAAAAGTATATATATATATATATATATATCTAAATCAGTCTATAAACTGATATATCCGCCATATTAACCGATCTCCCGAATAGATTTATTGAGCTTCTAGAGGTCGCAATTCTTATCTGAATTGGTCGAAATTTTGCATGAAAAGTTTAATTTTGACTTCCAACAACTGTGTCAAGAATGGTATAGTCTAAATCAGTCCATATGCTGATATAGCCGCCATTTATACCGATTTCCTGATCAGACTTCTTGGGCTTCTAGAGAACGCAATTCTTATCTAATATGGTTGAAATTTTACATATGTTGTCTTGGTATGTCTTCCGACCACTGTTCCCAGTATGGTCTTAATCGGTATATCGATATAGAGCCTCTGGAGGGCGCAATTATTACTCGATTTGCCTGAAATTTTGGAGGCGGTGCTTTCTATGACAGGTGTATTTCCATTTGAAAAAGTCATTCAAAGAACAAATGCGATATTTGCTTTCATTAAATATTATTCTGGATTCAAAATTTAAATTTCTCTACGCCTTCTGAATTTAAAAATCGATACCTCCACTAATTTTTTTCTTAAGAACAGGCACTTTCACAATTGTTGATGGATGCCCTCTCACTCAATGCGAAATTCTGACGTAGTCTGAAGCTCAGCTCAAATATTTTTTTGCTTACAAGGAGAGCCGAGAATATTGTTGACGTTTATTGACCACTTTTTTAAAGTTTTATATATTATATAAAGTTTTACATATTCTTAGTAATTTGAGTTTTAAAAAACAAAAGTGGCGACTTTGGGTACATGTCGAACTTAGGAGCACTTACCCTATCTATCTATAAAAGTATTTATTATTTACTTTAGTCTTTTAATTTTTTTTTTTTAATTTTTTATCTTAACATTTCGTTCTTTGTTTTCTTTCAAAGTAATAAAATTCCCCTCATGTCGTTCACTATTCAGAAATACAATCATGTTATAACCCCTTAACTCAATTAATTCTCTGTCATATCTACAAATAACTCAATAACAGCCCTTGCTGCTGCTGCCAGCAACAATTTACCCCAAAAAGCTACCAATAAGCCCAAATGGTAAAACACAAAAACAAAAACTCCTCAAAGATTAAATGCAGTGAAAATTACTATTGTTCGTTGCGTCAACAAATGATGTATGTAAATATGAGGAGAAGGAGAAAAAAAAAACAATAATAATTATATATAGAAGAGAGGTGAGCACATACTCAAACGCACACACAAATTAATGTACCCACCGAATGCGGCGGGTTTCTTTGCTACTTCACCGCATAGAGAACAAAGAAATTCATTTGAATTGTGAATGGAAAGAGTCAGACAACCACCGACTGGCTGTCTGTCAGTGGGTCGGTCAGAGTGTCCGAACAACAAAACCATCAAGAACAACAAGTAGCAATGGCAAAAGAATCATATGCATATAGCCAATGTAGAAGGCAGGCATAAAATAAAGAGTCCAAAACAAAATTGCACTTAAGGAAAGTTAAAAACAAACAGAAAATTAATAATAAAAAAACACAACAAGAAAAAGAAAAAAAAAAAACTAAATACTAAAAAAACAAAAGGTGGTTATTCTTTAAAGTAGAGCAGAAGTCATAAAAAACCAAACTGCATGGAATCGTAAAGTAATAATACGAGTAGGTATATATTTAATAATATCTAAAAATAAAAATTGCAATAGTATGTATTAAAAATTCATAACTTAAATATGTAAATTCTTAGTAAAGAGCCTTCAAGCAACCCCTCATCTAAAGAGAATGTGAGAGTAATAAATGATAGTATGCGATTGAGAGCATCACAGCTTTCCAATGACATTTGCGCAGGAATTGAATATTGCTCTCTCTCTTTCTCTGTAGCTCACACCGTGTCCAATTCATAACAATGGACATGAATATTCATTGAAAAGGACATCAAAGAATCAAAATGCAATAGGGAAACTCGTACAAAAATAAACCAAACAATTATTCATGAAATTGTTGCAAAAGAAATTTGGGAATATAATGGAAGCAACTAGCAGAAACTTAAGAGGGTTGCCGTTGCAGTCATATTTTAGTACATAAAATATTTGCTTAGAAATCAATCAAAATTATTTTTCACCACTAAATTTGTTGAAAACTTATTTTTATTGAAGTTCAAATTCTAAAAAAAATCATCTAACATTATTTTAATAGACACCTTTGTTATATAGAAAATTTTTGTTAAAGGATTATTTCTAAACACCTATACTTTTCTAAAATTTTTATTTTAAAGAAATTTTTCTCAATTTATTCTCATTTTCTCAGTTTATTTCTATTAAAAAAAATTAAAATTGTATTTCTTAAGCAATTGTGTCAAAGTTTTATTTCTATAAAAAATTTCTACACGCAAAAAATAAAACGTTTGAGACATTTTTACGAGAAACAGAATACTTTTAATTAGAAGTTTTTCTTTTATTGTAACTATGAAACGTTTCGCTTCAACATATCTAACTTCAGCCATAATTGAATGTAACTAACTTTGTTTATTGTAAACCCTTGAGCAACTTCATCTGTTGCAAATGTCCCTTTCTTTTGCTGTAAAATCAAAAAACCTTTAATGACAAAAGCTTTTCGATACCCGCAAACGATTATTCGTTTGCCGGACCAATAATTATTATCTTTTGGGTCTATCCTACTAGAGAGAATGGTTGAATTTTTTAGCATATAGACCAGTGATGGGTAAAATACTCACACTTTTATTATTGCATTACTGTGCACGTACACAAGAAAATAACCCCAAGCAAGGCCATATGCTTAAACATAATTGCAATTGTGTGTGTTAACCACACTTTCCCACAAACAATATTTTTTCCTTTTTTGTTTTGACTGACCAAAAAGCAGTCAACATCTTGTGCAGCTCGAACGAGCAAAGATGGAAAATGACAATTTTCAATCTCCACTTAGGTACATTAAAAGACTAATGGCTGCCGGGTTCAAGGGAACATAACCAGAATTTCTAAGGAACATACTTTGTTTGGGAATATTTAAGCGATAAACAAATGCCTATCTCAAAGTGTGTATTTAAATGTGCGAAAACAACAACTCCCATAAGTAATTTTTGTTCTATTTACATATAAAATCATAATAAAAAACCATTATGAAGTTGCGCAAAAATGGAAATTTGAGTTTGAATTATGTTTCAACATTAAATTGAACTGGGAATTCTTTTCAATATGGAGATTCTATACGAAAAAAAAGAAAATAGAATACACATATACATACAAAACAATGACATTAAATTAATTCATAAAAAAGTAAAACTAGTTGAAATTCAGCATAACATGTTCTATATACATATCTAGAATGATAGCTATTATCAGGGTAAAATAGCTTTAGATTTGTCACACTAAAATTTTTGCTTATTTGAATAGAAGAAGTTAAACTAAAACTGTTCTGGGCATTAAAGCTTGTTTTAAGGCGTTCTTGGCATAATTGGTCATTTCCGACCGGTCATCTCTGGATCTCATCTAACCGATATTAAATTTTAACTACAACATATAGTTAGAAATGGTAAATTGCTTTAATTTTTGGAAAATATTCACCTACATATGCTTTTTTTATATTTTCGAAATTCACCACTAACAAAAAGAAATTCACCACACTAAAATTGTTTGTTATTTGGATAGAAGAAGTTAAACTACAAACCGCTCAGAGCATTAAAGCTTGCTTTTAGGCTTTCTTGGTATATTTTTATAACTACCAAAATTTTTCTTAGAATTTTTTTTTTCTTTTTTCTAAAGATTTTTTTTCTTGCATATTGAAAAATATTCAAAATTGAAAATTTTTAAATTTTTTTTTTAATTCTATAAAATAATGTCAAAATATTACTTCTGTAGTAAATTTATAATAATTTTATATTAATAGAAAATTTTGTCAAAGTTTAATTTGTATAGAAGAATTTCGCCAAATTATATTTGTTAAGAAAATATGATCAAAATTTTACTTCTATAGAAAATTTTGTCAACATTATATTTGTATAGAACATTTGGTCAAAGTTTTGTTTCTATACAAAATTTCGACAAAATTTTAATTTTATAGAGAAATTTTCAAAAACTTTTTAAAAATTTAGTTCTATAGTTAGAAATTTTTTGTAAAAAATTTAATTCTATAATATATTTCATTGTTAATTATTATTAATTCTATTTTCAGAAATCTGTTCTCCCATATCTGCCATATTTTCGTAGATATTTAGCTTTGAAATTGGCAACTCTGAAGCTAACATTCCTTCAAATACTTTTGCATCTGCTCTTGCTCTTCTCATTCTTCTACTGCAATTTAGTTTACTGAGTTGCTTTTGTCAGCAAGTGTTTATCATAAAACGAAATCAACAAACACAAATTATTATTTGTACTAAAGCAAAAAACGTAACAACAAAAATAATAATAGTCAATTATTCATATTTACTTCACACCAATTTGTTGTAGCAACTTTATATACTATACCATTAAACTTTGTAGTATAATCGAGCATTGACTTTTCTTTTAGCGAAGAATAAACTAACAATACCTACATCGGGTTGTATTTGTTGCTCCTCGTGCATTTTTGTAGGAGGAAATAATAAAATTGTAATTTTTGTTATGGTATTGAACAAATGTCGAAATAAGTACCATACATAAATACTGCTTATATGTATAATTTATATTTTTGACAATATTTCACTTGTAAATTAAGAAAAAACCGAACTAAACTAACCATCCGCCTGTTAATGTGCAGGTAGATATATGGGTACATACATCTATATGAATCGAGAGTGAAAACACAAGAAATCCCAAACCCACCTGCATGAATCGAATGATTCGCTAGCCAACAAATGTACATGAAGCAAAAACAGAAATGACTAATCTCATCAGGTTTTCTCATATTCCCTACCTTACGTTACGGGATGATGTAGGATGTAGCACAAAAGAGAATTAAATTAAATTCCATTGTTTTGTGGCCATCACCAAAACCAACTACAAAAACCTAACGAGACTAATACAAAAAAGCTAAATAAAAAAAATTAGTTATGAAAAGAATGACTGACTGGTCGTTGGTCTTTCATATTCAGAATGAAAATAAAGACAAAATCCGTAAAAAAATATGTGAAATGGTTGCCGAAAGAGAGTTTAAATAAAATGATTTGAGAATGCAAATTTTTAAATCATCCTAAGCCAAACAATTTTTAAAATGATATGAAATCAATATAGGATTCTGCTACCCTTTCTTGCCTAAAAAATGGCATCGAGAAACAAACAAATAAAACTCAAAGCGCCAGAGATATGTAGCCTCAATTATACAGCAGCGCCTACTGCTACTACTCGCAAGTAAATTGCAAAATTTGCCCATGAACATTCTACTAAGCAACAAGGCAAACTTCTCACATATCAATGATAAGGGGCCTCCTCTTTATAGCCGAGTTCGAACGGCATGCCGCTGTGCGACACCTCTTTAGAGAGAAGTTTTTACATGGCATAGTAACCCACATTAGGAGGGGAAAACCACAGCTGAAAAATGTTTTTGATAGTCTCGGCAGGATTCGCACTCTGGCAATCATGGTAATCGGCGGACAAGCAAACCTCTGCGCAATGGTCGCCTCCGCGCAACTAGAATGGTGAATAATTACGAGAATAGTGAACAATTTGAAAGATCAACTTTCTCAAGCGCGCAGGGCGTAATTATCAATGAGTAGGAAACGCTAGGAAACTTAATTCGGGGAATCAGTCTATATATGGAGTATATCAAGATATACCCCGATATAGCTCATCTTCGAACTTATCTACTATGTGCAACAAAAGTTATGCAGACTGACACTTACAAGGATATTCACAAGGTTTAGGCATAAGTTTAGGTAGAATGGGTATCCATCCCACCATGAACGGTGAGTTCACTCGAAAGCTAGTCTGGCCAACGGTGATACCCTAGTAAGAAAAAAAAAAGAAGTTTGGTGAAAAGGTAAAGAAAAAGTGTGAAATGTGTGAAGCTCAAAAAGAAACTAAAATTGCAAAAATGGAGAGGAGGGGGTGGGGATAAACGCCTATCCGGCGCCCCACATGCATGTGTATTCCTGGAGTGTTGGTACACGCTCGTCTGAACGTATACTGTGAATGTGAACCAGTGATCCTGGTCCCCCACGCATGTGTAGGGAGTTCCATCGGTCCCACCCTCTTATCTACTTAACTTAAAAAACTTCCCACAGACATATCTGCAAGATTGTCGAAATTGGTTTAAAACCGCCTCCCTAGTATTGAAACCCTGTGCCTCTGCAGATCCGCACATGGGCAAAGCATATGTTTAATCGTCCCCTCATCAGCATCAAGGCAACTTCCGCAGTAATCATTATTCGAGATCCCCATATGAACTATCGCACATTGTCCGATTATAACGGGCGTAATTGTACTCAGCGACCTCTTATCAAACAAGCCCATGGCAGGCGGTTGTACGTACCGGATTGACGCGATAAAGTCCTTCATGGGCAAAGGCTGCCGCCCAAGTGTACAACACATTGCTACAACAACAACAAAAACCTCTTATCAAAGGCCAGCAGATGCTTCGTCCTCCTCAGGTCGATGATAGGCCAGAGTGTCATGGCAGTTCGGTATGCAAGAATAACCGCCCGACTCAATGTTTAGTAGTTCGACAAGTGGCATGTTTGCAGATCCGGCGACTGGTTCGCTCCCATTAGAGAAGCCCCCATTGCATATACGTCCACCCTCCCGTTTTTCGGAATACCTTTATGAGCCTGGAGTTTATTCAGGGTATCCAAATATTCCGCCACACTCTTCAAAATCAATGTCCTCGAACCCAAGACATTGAGAACCGACACTGTGGCCAAATAAATTCTGAGATTAGGCCAATCACCTACTAGAATTTGAAAGAAAGACCGCATCTGACCTGAAAGACCGTACACTCGTCGCAGTCTCACCGACATATTAATGTTGAATGTCTCGAAGTCCAGATCCTGGCTGCATCTGTAAAGATCGAGATCTCACTCTCTTCAAACACAACATGCGCCACCCATTCCTCTCTCCCAGAAAAGCGAATCCCGAAAAATCCTATTTCGGATCAAACTCTATATCATGTTGTTTGATATCGTTTATCAGTAGAGTCTAGAACATTGGCGAGAATACCCCTCCCTGAGGCTTTCCCTTATCACCCGCCTTCTGGCCTTACCATCTCCTATGTCTGCGTTGTTGTTGCAGTAGTGTCTGTTTTCTATCTTTCGTCTGCTTGGTTCTGTTGAATATCCAGAATATCTGCGACAAAGGCTTCTGGGTTAAGGCTTCATTATAGGATCACTCTGCCCTTCTTCTGTGTTGATAATACTGTCATGTGGATAAAATCCATCTACCGGAAGCTACTCGACCGGACCCCGTTTCTGTCCATGGCGGCGACTATCCACATTATCTCCACGTTACACACTAAATATCTAAGAAGGCCGCCATCGCATACTCCTTTTATCAGAGAGTCGTCTTGACTTCTCGTGCCACTTGTAGAGGGCTGTCTGCACCGACCTACCCTTAGGCTATGCACGATGTGAACCATTGATTCGGACGCCACCGTAGCGCAGGGGTTGGCATATCCGCCTATGACGCTAAACGCCTAGATTCGAAACCTGGCGAGAACATCAGAAGAAATTTTCAGCGGTGTTTATACCCTCCTAATGCTGGCAACATTTGTGAGGTTAGGATAGGTTGTTAAAAGCGTGCGGATATTAAATCCGCCCCATGCCACTATGGACATACACCTAAGCCAGTAATCGACTTGTTGTGCACTCTAAAAACTAAAAAGTAACCTCGAACAAGAAAATTAAAGTTTATGTTTAAGGAATTCCGTGCTACTTACAAAATCCTTAATTGTACCATACCACTTCCCTAAGTTGGTTCATGTCTGGAATTGTGTCCCCATCTAAGTACCGGTGTCTATTAGCCGCGATAGCCGGACAATGGCTCCAATCACCTTCCCCATATGCCCAACACATGCTATCACTTGCCGCACCGATTTGCATAAGTGCCCCTTATGATACCAAAAACTATACTCACCTTCTTACTTCCTTTCAATAATAGCCTCGTCCTCTCACGATCCGGATTACCCCACAAGATTTTCGCCGTCCTACCGACTGTTTCGCTGTTCCACAATGTTACACCTAGCGTTCGTAACCCACGCCCATAACTCGGACTGCGTCGACCCGAAAGGCTTCGGGCTAATCAAGATAATTGACGGCAGTCCTCTGGCCCTCACTGCCAAATCGTCTGCCCTTTCATTCCGCCCTAATCCGTTATGGCCCGGCACCCAAACGATGCGGATTGTGCCATCCTCAGAGAAGGTGTTAAGGTACTATGTCATGTAAAAAATTCTACCCAAAGAGGCGTCGCACAGCCGCATGCCGATCGGAATCGGCTATATAAAGGAGCAGCGCTCATTGTTATGTGAGAATTTTGCCCCTATTCCTTAATGGAATATTCATGGGCAAACTTTCATTTGGAACATTGAAGTTCTCAGTTTCTCCCTTCCTTCAGATCTATCAGTCCTTCCGGTGTTTGGAGCAAAACCGATGATATGCTGAGGGGCTTTGGTTTTTTTGTTGTCTGCCTAGGGGAAAAATTCCGCCCTGACCTCGGTTTGAAGGACAATGCCTGGCTCGCCCTAAAAGTCCTTTCCAGCCATGGCAGAGTAACTCCAAGAGACTCCTGTACCATCGTCAAGATGATTCTGTGCAGTCCGGCCGTTTTGAATGGCTAGAAGGTGTAAATCGCCCACGTTCGGCAATATTACCGATAGGACATCACTAAATCGGAATGACATCGACTAATATATCCCGTTATTTTTCCATAAAAAACACATCAGATTGACTTTTTCACACTTTCTGGTTTGAAATAAATTTTCAACAATTTATTTGCATCTATTATTTGCTTGCTGGCTGGCTGGCCATAAAAACAACTTTCAAAAATTAACCAAATAAATAATCACCTCATCAATGGGCCATAAATGGCCAATTAGAGAATTGTCGCTCCTGTAGAGACAAGGTAGCTAAACGCCAGGAAATTTTATGAATTTTAAAACTCGATTTAATTGTTTATACGATAGTGGTTCCTTTTCGTGCATGAAATTAATTCGACGCGTCCGTCTGAATCCAAAAAAGGTGAGAATGAAAAATAAACGTAGACGACACCAACATCACCATCATCCCAGAATGGTAGCGCGCTTCTGTAACAAATAAATCTGGTTTTGTTTTGCTCGTGAGTTCTGAGGGTTGGTCAGTCTACTGTTTGTTGCTAAGTCTGCTTTTGAAAAGATTTCGATTCGAAATTTTATTTAATAGCTGCCTGGTGCTCGTTTCTTTTTTTTAAATATAGCAAAGCTTACTACTTAATCAGAGACTAGAAATAAGAAGAGCAAAAACAACAACGAAACGAAACAAAAAAATGATTGTCTAGCAGAAAATCTAAAAACAAAAAAAACTCACGTACATCATTACTTTGCATTATTCTGCCGTAGAGTCTTTTTTGTTTCTTTCATTTTTTTCTAGACTTTGCATTTTGAGAAAAAAAGGTAGGTAATAAGAGGGCGTCGACTGATTATTTTTGCCATATACGAACATGTATGTGAATATATTTGTCTGTCTTAGAAGTTAATCAAGTCTCAAGTCATCAATTTTATCGTTGATAGAAATCTTTACTTATAATTGTAAATAATTTTTGGACAATTTGTTTTGTTGTTATTGTAGAATACAAACTAGTTTTACCAGATAAATAGAGTTATCTATCTAGCCAAGCACAAAAAAAAAACACAAAAGAAGTCGTTTAGTTCAAAAGAAAAAATTTTATCGGACAGCTGTTTGTGTTTGAGAAGGTGAGAAGCCCCTTTAGTGGTTCGATGTAGACAAACAATAACAAAACTTGTACTTCTCACCTGGGGCAATGTAGAACTACAAATACAATTACACTATAAATACATAGTAAAAAAATAAAAAATAATACAAAAAACAAGTTTGGTCGGGCCGAATCTTTGGAACCCATCACCATGGAATCTGCTAAAAATTTATACAAACTAAATTTAGTTGTAGGGCATAATTTTATTCTATTGGGTTACCCAAAAAGTAATTGCGGATTTTTCATATAGTCGGCGTTGACAAATTTTTTCACAGCTTGTGACTCTGTAATTGCATTCTTTCTTCTGTCAGTTATCAGCTGTTACTTTTAGCTTGCTTTAGAAAAAAAGTGTAAAGTGTAAAGTTTTATTACAAATGCATTTACTTTCTTTTAAAAAATCCGCAATTACTTTTTGGGCAACCCAATACATACCAAACTTCTCTCAAACCTGCAAAAATTAAAGCTTCTAGGAATCGAACAAGGATAATCGAGAACCGGTTTATATGAGAGCTATATGAAGTTATGGACTGATTTGGACCGTACTGGGCACAGTTGTTGGAAGTCGTCACAGAACACCAGACAAAAATTGCGGCTAGTAAGGGCTCAAGAAGTAAAACTGGGAAATCGGTTTATATGGGAGCAATATCAGGCTATTGACCGATTTGGACCGAATTTGACACAGTTGTTGGAAGTCTTAAGAGAACACCAAGTGCATATCTAGCCAAATCAGACAAATTTGTGGTTTCCAAGGGCTCAAGAAGTCAAATCGGGAGATCGGTTTATATAGGAGCTACCACAGGTTATACACAGATTTGGACCGTACTTGATACAGTTATTGGAAGTTTTAACAGAACACCACATGCAAAATTTCAGCCAAATCGGATGAAAATTGCGGCTTCCAGGGGCTCAAGACATAAAATCGGGAGATCAGTTTATATGGGAGTTATATTTAAATCTGAACCGATATGACCCATTTGCAATCCCCAACGACATCAATATTAAGTATTTGTGAAAATTTTCAAGCGGTTAGCTTCACGATTTCGACCGCTGTCGTGATTTCGACAGATGGGCAGACGGGCGGACATGGCTAGACCGAATCAAAATGTGGAGACGATTCAGAATATATATTGGGTTGCCCAAAAAGTAATTGCGGATTTTTCATATAGTCGGCGTTGAAAAATTTTTTCGCAGCTTGTGACTCTGTAATTGCATTCTTTCTTCTGTCAGTTATCAGCTGTTACTTTTAGCTTGCTTTAGAAAAAAAGTGTAAAAAAAGTATATTTGATTAAAGTTCATTCTAAGTTTTATTAAAAATGCATTTACTTTCTTTTAAAAATCCGCAATTACTTTTTGGGCAACCAAATATATTTTTTATGAGGTCGCATATCAATATTTCGAGATGTTACAAACGGAATGACTAGTATACCCCCATCCTATGGTGGATATGTGTAATGCCGTGTATACCTTGAGGTGACATAACAACGGGGGAAAATTTCCTCACTTTGGAATTTTTTTGTAAAAAATCCTTGCAATCCTTTTATAAGAGGATTGTTGAAGATTCATACCGCTCAGGGATGAATATGAGTACTGTACAGGTTGGAATTGTGTGATCCGTTTACAAGTTGCGAGTAGTGTAACGCTCCCTACACAGAAAATAAATGTTCCGTGCCGGGACTGGAAAGAACCTCACACTCTGGCTTTGCTCAGATTGCCTGAACCGCTTCCATCGTCGGTCGGTGTCGGTGAGAAGTAATCGGTACATCCTCATCGTCGGATTATGTGAGTCCTCCTACCTCTCTCGTGCAATATTATACGCAACAGCAGCCCCCAGCCCCAATATTGCCGGGTCAGTGCCGAGAAATGTATTATTCTAGCAATAATTCTACGTAATGATCGAAGGATTGGCCTTCGTGATATACCATTCCGCGCAGTATAGACCCATATCGTCTGCTCCTGGCGCTAGTGACCCCTACATCCAATGTATGGGGATAGCAGTCAAGTGCGGTACTGCCGAAATAAAGCTATACAACGTATACATACTGCGGGTTGGTTCTTCCATCCCAATTAATGGGTACGACGTTAGAGGCGTATTGTCTGGCCATAATCGCCTGGTTCTTAGAGACTTTAATTTGTATCACATTTCATGGCATTATCCTCTAGGTAACGACTAGCAGAACATAGCTTTGGCAGAGTAGATTGAAGGTTCAGCGTTTAGCACGGTTCCCTCTAGGAACTGACACCGCTTCAGTGAACTGACACCCCCTCAAATGTGCTAGTTGTCGAGAGGAAATTCGAGCGAGCTGAATTTGGAAATAAACCGGATAGTGGACGAACATAGGGGGCCAGTTTTTTTTGGGGCTTTTTGTTACATGTTCTGAATGAATAAAAAAATGTGTAGCTGGAACACTTATGTACCGGTGTTGGCAAGCTGTGGTCTACTGTTAAGTTAATCTCGAACCCCGGTAGAAGTGATTATATCCGAAGAGATACACCAGGTTGTTCAAACGTTAATTTATTGTGCAACCGACGTTAACGTTAATTTATTGTGCAATTCGTCGCATCCGTGGTCTTCGATCTAATGGACATCCACCACAATTTACGGTGGACGAAGTTACGAATGTCATCCGTGGCGCCAACTCATGTAAGGCGTTGGGACCCGACAGATTCTCTACATTGATCTTGAAGAATTTGAATCTATCTGGGATCGAGTACTTTACTGTCTAACTAACTAACTGTCCTAAACTTGTCTTTGACACTCGTATAGTCATTGATTCAATTATTTAATTGTACACCAACCCAAAATCCTATAAAGAATGCATGAAAACTTTTTCCAAAAAAAAACAAATAAAATGTTGTTAAAACTCACCAAATATAAGAATTCCGGAACTTTTGCAGTAAATGTTGAACAATGATGTTATAATTAACCACTGTCGCCACCATCAGCTGAGCTAAGAGCTCAAGACATAAGTATCCAATGAAAAAATAACGATGATGATATCCAGAAACAATCAAGTTTTGTAGGTAAGTATTTATGTTTGATAATAACACCAGCTGTCGCCAGACTTCCGATTGGGAAGATATGTTGAAAGGCTTGTGGGGAGATACGCAGGAGAGTCCAGAGAAAAAAATAGCCAATAATAAAACTGATCACAGCGGACAGAGGTGTAGATAGATGAAGAACAACAAGGTGGCGTTTAGAGGAGCAAACAAACAAACATCGACAATGCTCAACAATCAAATCACAAAAAGAAGAAACTGAACGAAAGACCCCCACCAGCATACATTCACACAACTCATATACACGTATACAAATAAGGGAGAATGATTGACGACTATTGTTTGTGTGGTGGGTTTAGGAGGGAACTTGCAGAAACATAACAAAAATCATCTGTTTTCCGATGCAAGAAGTTTTTGTTGTCTTTTGTTTGTTGTTATTGTTGTATTCGTAGATTGCTTTCTCTCTCATTCACTTTTAAAGTCTCTTTCTTGCTCTCTGCTATTTTCTGTTATTGTACAATTATTTTTTATTTACATTCGAAATGTTTTGCTGTTGTTGCTTTTAGTGGATTTGTTGCTGACTGCGATAATGGGGCTGCGCTCTGTTGTGCTTTTGCTTATTCCCGACAATTCCACGACGCTGACGTTATATTTTGCTCTGTTCTTGGCCAAAGTCAAAGTCACAACAAAGAAGAGTAGAGAATGCTGGCAGGCAGGCAGAAGCAGCGGCAGCTAACAGCAAAGCAAGTAAACGACGTAAATGTTGGAGCACACTCACGCACACACACTCATATTGGTTATGGGCGAAAAAAGGGAATACAAAGTACTCCTGTTTTTTTTTTTCTTATTTTTCAAAAGGATGATGTTGACCTGTTTTAAGGGGGTGGAGGCAGAGTCAGCGGATGGATGGCTGTATGGCTGCAGGAAGGTAATTTGATTGATTTTTAACCGAAAATTTGTTACTGCTGTTTGCCCATGATGATATGTAAAAATGTTGTAGATTTTCTCCTGGGTGTAGTTGTTTGGCTATTTAAATTCCAAGTCTTCTGGGGGTCAGATGATATTGCTGCTCTCTTTAATGACCTTCATTAAGAGCAATGGACAGGTTTAATCTGAAGGTTAAATAATAAGTGTATTTTTCAAATTTATTTGTAAAATAAAAGATAAACCTTGGTTCATTTTAATGTTTTCAATAGAACTTTTCACCACATTTTGTTTTTATTTTCTTGTTTGCCCGTTTTAGGGATGTCGGATTGCTTTAATAACTTTGATTGCGTGGGAATAGATAATGGGTGATTTTTCATCCACTTTTCTTTGATTTTTTTCAACTAGCTGGGGGTGTGTTAAGACCTTTGGGATCCACCATCTCCACATTCACAAAGTGCGTTTCATTTTGATTGGAAAACTCCTAGCTTCACTCCACATTGGTGTAGTATAAAAATTTAGTTTAGAAAAATTCATTTACATTCTTTTAATAATTATTTGAGAAAAACACTTTTTCAAAAAAGAAAAATCTTATCGTCTCTCGAGAATAAGAATAATGTATGTGTGTCGTTTTACTTCGTCGTCTACGTCGACGTCGTCATTTGGAAACGAACAAAGAAATATTGAAAAAATATATGATGATGATGTGTAGTTGGTGTTATTGCTGGCTGGCTATGTGTTGTGTGCTGCTACACCACAAAATTGTAGAAAACGAGCAAGAATTACGAAATCTAATAAATTAAGATTTTCGCCTCGTATGAGTTTCTTTTTAATTTCAAACACACAGTAGAACACAAAAGTTTAAAACGTTTTCTTTTCCTTTGCTGGTTTGAATCATTGTTTTTAATTTCATGGAATTTCTACTCCTTTCCTTTCAAAGGGTCGGGTCGGTTCGGTCATTTGCTATAACTACAACTGCTGCTGTTTCGTTTTGTTGCACTCCACCACCACCTTTAACTCACTCACTCACTCATAGTACATTGGTTGATGCGTGTGTGTGTTTTCTTTGTGTTGAAAAATCATCAAATCACTCACTCACACACTCAACACACAAAATAGTACCAATTCTTTTTTCGACTTACTTCCACGAAATTCAAAACAAAACTGTTTTCATTTGTGGCAAACAACAAAAAAGGTAAACAAAACTTCCAAAACGTACAAGAGACATAGAAAACAGCTGATTTTTCCCCCAACCTAGTGAGAGAGATTCTATTACATATTTGTTTGTGGCTCGCTCATTTGTTAGCTCACTAACTCTCTGGGGAAGCAAAGAAAAGAGATGACATTGTAGCGCTTTTTATTGTATTGGTTAACATTTTTCTATAAAATAGTAGCCAATAGGGAACTTTGATGTGAATTTAGCTGTAAATTTGGGGGAACTAAATGAACATTAATTTTCAAAAAAGAAACAATGTTAAAAGCTTAATTTCTATAAAAATTAACTAATTGCACCCATTTTTTGCAAAGAATTTTCACATTTATATAAAAATATTTTAATTTAACATATTTTGCGCTAAATCTATTCGGTCTATAAAGCAAAAACACATTTTCTGCCTAACTTTGGTTTTCGTAGAAAAAATTTATTGGATGATACAAAATGTTCTCGAAAAATTATGTTATCAAGTGTTGAAAATAATGTCAATATTGGAATTATGTATCGATTTCATCTAAATATTTTTTCAGTAATTTTCATTTTGTACGAAATTTATTTAAAATTAGCTTTCAACAGAAACTTGATTTAAATTGGTATTCATAAACTAGATACGCTTTTTCGTTGATATTTCGCAATAATTTGATTTCTATAGATACCAGCAAATATTGTTTTTTGCTTTTTTAAGAATTTTTCATCGATATTTGCCTCTTTGCCTTAAGCCAGTAATCGGCTTGTGCGCTCTTAAAACAAAAAAGTAACCGCCGAAAAATCATACATATATATTTTGTGTTTATTTCATTTTCGGGGCAAGCTCAAGCAGGGTACTCTGATTTTAGTTGTGAAAAACTTCATCAAAATATCTTGATTTACTTAAACATATTTACAGCTAATTTTGTGTACCAACATAATCATTTGATTATATTACTCTGGAATTAATTGTGCCTAATTGCCCATTTTAAGGCATTTGCCTAAAAAAAGCATTAATTTTTCATTTACAATTTCAATTTTTTTTTTATGGAGTTTGACACTTACCTTACGAAAATGAATTTATCATCATTTTTTCCTATGGACTATTTTAAATGAAATTTTATGGAAGAATTTTTCACGCTTTGCTGTTGATACTACAGTTGACAACACTGAATCAACACTGTCTATCCCAATTCTAGTATACCGATTACTCAATAGAAAACAAGAAGTCTAATAAAATACCACAAATTTCGCAACACTAATTTTTCACTTCTTTTTGTTTTGATTTTCTCTGAAAGAAACGACCAAAACTACTTTTTGCTACAGCCCTATTTCATACAAGTATTAAAGATTTTTAATGACCAAATGTTTTGTTTTCTTTTGCAGTCATTAACTTATATGCTTGACACAAGTTTGGTTCTTAAATTCACTTGTACATCCGTTTTTCTGGTCGCTCTCTATTGCGTCGTTATTTGTTTTGTTTCACAGATTAAAAAGTACTGAGTCTATGCAGAGCCATAGTGAACGCCGTTAGTTTACCAAAAAATCTCAAAAGAGAAAACGAAACGGCAATGGAACAAAGCAAAAAAGAACAGGGTCGCTAACACTAGATATGGTTATGAAGAAGAAATTCAAACAAACGATAAATCCATTGCAAGGAAGAAGGTTGCAAAAATTAAGTGGAGCTTTTTATCATCGATTCAAAATTGTTAATATTAATAAAAGTTAATAGTTAATATTAATAAAAGTTAAATGTATTGTAACGGTAAGACTTCAGAGCAAAAGGAGGGAAGAAACATTTATTCAGTAGATTGAAGAAAAAGTAGAAAATCGTATAACAAACGTTCACACAACCCTGCTTTTGTAGAGATGAAGATGAAAATCTTTTCAAGTGTTATTATTTTCAATATAACTTGTTTCCGTTGTAGTGGCAAGAGGACACCTCCAAAAAAAACTAGTGGCGGTATTAGATGTTGGTCTGGTAGTCGCAATGGGATCAAAGTTGCAGTATCCCGGCTTAGAATATTATGAGAGTGAGCGGCGTTGGCCGTTGGATCAGCCAAGTTATTCAGGACCGTAAGTAATACAGAGAAAACAAAAGCACACACATCAGCTTGTTTTTGAACTGTGGCTAGAAGAATGCATAACCAATGATTTGAACTTCAGCATACCATAATCCCAAGTGCACAAGACGGGAGGTCAAACGTATGAGATCATAACAGAGGAGATCTCTATTGGCCAATAGTTCTTTGTTGACCTACCTATGTAAGAACTTCAAAAGCAAAATCATTGCTCGAAGGATGAAGCTCAGTTCTGCGACACACCGAGACTATGGAGTAGAAGCAAGAGTAACTGTGAAAGCATATGGGCGGTACAAAAGCATTCGAAAAGAAAAATGCTTTATAAAAAGCACAGAGAAGGTAACCCTCCCTTGTGATCATTACTAAACATTGGCACGACACAGGTCACCCCAATCAGCTTGTGTACAAACAACCAAATACCAAACTCAACGGATATTGCAATACTTGGTTTAAAAAAAATGGATTAGAAGTGGGACAAGAAAGAACTGCTTGGAGAAATTTTCTTCGCTCGGATATGAAATCATAGATATTGCCTTGGTAAGTAACTCACTATTTATTGAAATTGTAATGCATATAAAACGCAATATTGAGGAGGAGTATTCCTTGGCAATATGCGATACTGGGTTGATTGCGATACGAACCAGAAAATAATTACATACATAATAGTGGTGCGCTTTGCTGTCTGTTCCGTATCGATTCAAAAATTGCTGGGGGAACGCCCCACCCCAAGACACACCTAATGCGACATGTTAACCGATTGGGAATATATGGGCGTCAAAATACATGATAT
Organism: Stomoxys calcitrans; assembly: GCF_963082655.1. Lineage (NCBI taxonomy): Eukaryota > Metazoa > Arthropoda > Insecta > Diptera > Muscidae > Stomoxys > Stomoxys calcitrans. The sequence goes on from NC_081555.1 coordinate 138,061,636, forward strand.
TTAAAAGTAGAGTACAAATCTAACCAAAGAAATTTGACCCTGGATTCTGGAGACCACTCATCTTCAAAAATCCCATAATAAATATATATATGTAGATTATTATATGGGATCAATTAACAAGACTCCCAAAAAAACACATGGATCGACAGGGACTTCAATGAAATGTCTTGAACAATAGAGTATGAATCTCAAAATATTATTTGGGGGTCCAACGGTACATTTGGACAGATCGGTACGATATGAGATTCAAATAAATTATTTTTGAGAGTAGTGTGCGCTTCTGAAATAACCCCAACCCTCCCAAACAACTCCAACAGTACATGAAACTTGGTCGGGACTCTGATGAATGGTCTTTCGTAGTGGAGTACAAAACTGATAATACTAATTGGGCCAAGTTTCACCTAAAAAACCGAAATAGACATGTAGGCCGATCGGGATTAAATAAAGTTTCAATGTTTGTTGCTGTTGTAGCCACATTTGCATGTGTAGGTGGCGATCCTCGTGAAGCTCCTATAGGTTTCGGACAAAAGTACCGAACGTTTTGGGAACATGGTGGATATTTAAAGGCGCCAATAACTCGCCTTGTCATATCGAGCACCATAAGTACTTGTATCTATGTAAAGCCGTTGCCGCCAGGCCTCTCACTGGGACTTTCCGCTTAATATAGCTGATTGTCCGGGACTGCCATAGCAGCTACTCCGTATGAAGCATTCCACTATCCGCAATTTGTGAATGCGCACGGTAGCTCGCAACTAAGCTTTTTGTGACAGCTATGAGCACCATACAGATAGGCCCTTAAAGTCCCGGCCTGTGTGGTACTCACAGCTATCCCGTGTAGGGCTTCAATTTTAAAATTTTTGAGAGTAGTGTAGAAATTTTGCACCCAAATATGTATTAGCAAAGAAGGACCTATGAGTCTTTTATAATGTTGTATCCGATGTGGCACCTCTTTGACATGATTTTATCAGAACAAAGACCATTAACAAAATAATTAATTTGCATCTAAGAAGGATTTATGACCCTGTGTCTTGGTCCATTTGGCATCAGTCATTTTGGGTTTAACGAAGCGCACCCGTTCAGCTCATTTCTATAAATAAACTAAACTGAATAAAATTTGACAAAATTTTCTATGGGAATTAAGTTTTGAAAAAATTTTCTAGGGAAATCAAATTTCGGTAATTTTCTGCAAAAATTAAAAATGCGATAAAATTTTCTATAGCAATTACATTTTGAAAAAATGTCTACAAAAATTTAAAACTTTTTGACATTTTATGAATTTCGAACTAAATTTTCCAGAAAATCAAAATTTCACTTAATTTTCTACAAAATCATATTTTACCAACTTTTTCAATGAAAATTAAGTTAAATAAAATAAAGAAGAAATTTTTTATGAAATCCAAAAATTTTCGATTATAATCAGATTTTTTTGAAAAAGTCTATGAAAAACTTATTTCGACAATATTTTAGATGAAAGTCAAATTTTGTAGAAAATTTTAATAAAAATCAAATTCTAAGAAAATTAAATTTATCCAAATGTTATATGAAAAACAAATTTTGTTCTATCAAAATCGAATTTTGATTAAAAATTTAATGAAAATCGTAATTGTAATTTCGATGAAATTTTTTCTATGGAAATCAAATTTTTGAAAAATAATTTCGATAATTTTAACGTAATTTTCTACGAAAATCAAATTTTGAAAATTTTAATTTGAAAACTTCATTAAAAAAATTTGTCATATTTTATTTTCAAAGAAAATTTTTTTTGAAATTTGATTTCAAAGAAATTTTAATGATTTTTTTTTTTAATCAATTATGACAAAAATTTTTTAAATGAAATTTCGACAAATTATTATATGAAATGCAAAATTTTTAGATATTTTCTAAGAAAATCGAATTTTTAAAAAATTTACTATGAAGATCAAATGCTATCGAATTTTCTATGAAAATCAAATTTCATAGAATCTTCTTCTTATATATAAAAATCAATTTGTGTTCGATGGTTCTCAGTTTGTTTGTTTAGCCCGTATAGACTCAAAAACGACTAAACCAATTGCCTGGAAATTTGCACAGATTGTGTAGGTTGGTCTGAAAGGAAACACAGGCTATATAATTTTTTTGATATCGGAAGGATCCTCCCCCTTATCACAAAAACACCACCCAAAATCAAAGGTGGACCTATCGGGACAATATGGGTATCAAATGAAAGGCATTGAAGAGTAAGATCATTAAAAATGGATCCAAGTTCTCAGGAAGTCGTCCTAACCTCAAAACTCCTCCAAACAGACAAATTGGTATGTATCCCGGCACGCGATAACTATGAACACCACACACGCTGTAAATTTGAGCTCCGATCTGTGTGGTGATCATATGTAGTTATCACGAGAATTTCAGCTGAGAGCTACCGGGCGCGTCCACAGGTTGCGGATAGTGGAATATTTCGTATACGGAGTAGCTGCAGCTGCAGCCGCGGACAATCAGCGGTACCGAGGGTTAGTGAGAGGCCGCACGGCACCGGCTGGCCATCATGTTCCCGCAGCGATAGGTCTTATGAACCGGAACGAGCTTATTCATCCTTACGAGTTTGACTAGGATCACTACCTCCTCATGCAATGTGGCTATAACAACAGGAATTATATGTCGACCATTGCAATATAGCGCTCAAATAAAAGGTATAAGAACGTTAAAGAAGGTGCTGCAGACCGGGCCCGGTTCGACTAGTTTTCTATAAAAATCAAATTTCGATAGTTTTTATGCGAAAATCTATTTTCATGTCAAGTTTAAAGGAAATTTTTTCAAAGATTTCTGTGAATATTAAATTTAGTTGATTTTTTTTATTTTTCTGTGAAAAACTGGTTTTTGCCATATATTCTATAAAAAAGAAACTTTGGCGTAAGCCAAAGTAGAAAATTTAATTTTCTACTTTATTTTCTAAAGCCTTTATTCACAAAGCTTATGAAGTCTTAAAATAGGTTCCTTTGATAGGTCTATAAAGGAAATCTGTCAAGTAAACCTATGTCAAATCTACATTAAGCTTTGTGCATACCGCTGTAAGAAAACATTTTTAATTAAATTTGATAAGAATATTCACTTTTTTCATCCATATATCTTCCATCATTTCGTTTAAATTAAATCTCAACATTTCATTTGTCATAGGAAATTTTCTGTCAATTTAATTATATTTTGTTTTCATGCAGCTTCTATATGATACACAAAACGACAACATAGTTGTGAATAACTCTGTACCAAAACTATACTTTCGAATATGGTGTGAATATTGGGAAGGCAACTGTTATACTGCAAGGTTTTGTACATGGCTAATAATGCCCCATAACAAAAATTCCCTTTTTCAGTGTTGGGCAGCACTTTTTTTATTGACCATAGACAAAGACCTAGAATACAACAAGATACGGCATTTGCAAAAGCATTCATTTGCATTGTATTCATTGGGGATACCACCCCAATGAATCACATAATGTATAAAAAGTACACATGCATGTGCGGATTAATTTAATCGTTTGATGTATTTATTTAAGAGCTCACAGATGCAAAATTATACTTATATCAAACTTAAGAAAACCGCTAGAAAAGATTTGTTCAATTTTGACCAACGACAACTGTTGACCACTTGTAACTAAAATATTACTGAATGATAGGGCTGTTTTTACTAACGACATCTGGCGGACAAAAGGGGCAATTGAAATAAAGATAAATTATATATAAAAAAAGAATTTGAGCTTCGCACATAGACTGGTTGGTGGCGCTTGTGAATATAGATAAACGAGAATTATCTAAGAATATGCCGCAATTTGCGTCATTTGAATTTTCAAAATATGCATTATTTATTTCCTTTCTCGTGAAGGAAACTATGGCGCAATACACATATATAGGGTTTCGGCAATCATAGCTTCTATAAACTTGACATTTGTGTCAAATTTTAAGAGCACAAAGATTTCTCTTTTATTTTCATCCTCTATGTTATTGTATTGCGAACCCTCATATGCATCAAATGTTTTACTATTCTAACTTGTCGTTAAAAAAAATAATGGAAAGAAATCAAATACGAGTTCAAAGCCTTTGCTTTTTAATGATATATATGTACTCGTACACTACATCAAAGACCTATAAAAATTAACGCATACATAGATGGCTTGGTATTCATTGAGATGGCACCACTGTACGTATTTCCTAGCCCAGTGGATGTGCGGATTAATTTAATCCATGAGTATATGTATTTAAGTGCTCACTGATGCAAAATAACAGTTTAAATATCCAATTTAAAAAAATCGCAAAAAAACATCGTTTCCAATTTGACCAATGACACCTGTTGACCACTCCTTGTAACATAAATATAACTGAAGTGGGCATATTTCTACTAACGACATCTGGCACCCAAAGGCGCAATTAAAATACTGTATCTGTACATATTGGATGCCTTTGCTAGCCATTCGTTTGGCCAATCTGCCACTCTCTTTTGCTGATAACGTACACAATTTGGTGTTGCAAGGCTTTAAGTCTTGATTTTTTTAACAATCGTACAAAATAATACGGAATTCAACTGCTTAGTGTGTTGAAAAGATTATTATGTTGCGATGATGCGTACATGCATGTGCATGGGAGAATGGCGATATTTGTGTTTGATCTTGTGTGCAAGAAGATCTTGTGTGCAAGCAGTGTTGCCGTTTGGAATATTTTTGACAAATTTGGTCGGATGGATCTAAAATGTTGAAGATGCGGTAGGAAGGACAGCCAGAGCATGTTGTGCCGCCGCTGTTTGTGGTGATTACATTTCATTAATAACACCGTTATGGACGGAATGTGTGTGGGCAAAAGATATTATACGATGAAATGTACATGAGTGCACTCTTGACAGTATGCTGAGCATTTAAACGGCATTGAATCTCATTTGGATTTTTCCAAATGAAGGTATTTTTTGTATCCATGAACTGCGGAACGATCATTACACGAATTCTGACAGACAGTTAGTTATAGATATAACGTATTTAGGCAAACAATTTTACGAAGAAATAAAAATTAAAACATTAACCGCTGTTCCTTAATGGAATGTTCATGGGCGAAAATTTTGTTGATGACATGCGAAGTTATGCCAAGCAATATAACCGCATTCAATAATGTTACAATATTTCCAAATTAAGTCATCGCTGTCCGTCCACATGTGCTTCCCTTGAGGTGACAGCACCCCCAAGCGGATGCTAGATAAATTAGGTTTGTTCGTTATTAACAACCCTGTTATTCTGCAAACAACACAGGGTAATCATTTATAGTAGCTACCAATTATCATGAATTCTATTTTAAAAAGTGCTCGATCATAAGGCTGGTAATACGTTCGCTTTTCCCGATTACTTTTTTAGGTAAAAGATTTTTAAAAAACTTGCAGATTTCATTCAGTAGAACACTCCCTCACTACTTATGGAAATTTTTATTAGAATTATTATTTTATCATTGATATTTTTTGTAGTGCAAAATCGCGAAAAAAAGGATTTTAAACTGTGAAAAACGAAAAAGAAAACCATAATGAAATGACAATTTTTTTTTAAAGTTGTGGATTTTTCTATTGGGTTGCTCAAAAAGTAATTGCGGATTTTTCATATAGTCGGCGTTGACAAATTTTTTCACAGCTTGTGACTCTGTTATTGCATTCTTTCTTCTGTCAGTTATCAGCTGTTACTTTTAGCTTGCTTTAGAAAAAAAGTGTAAAAAATGTATATTTGATTAAAGTTCATTCTAAGTTTTATTAAAAATGCATTTACTTTCTTTTAAAAAATCCGCAATTACTTTTTGGGCAACCCAATATAAGAAATTGAGTCTGCTTACCGAAATATCTTAACTTACAACTTTAAACTAATATCGTTACAATAATAAATAGTGAAAAATTGATTATAGTTAAGGCCTGTAACAAACACAAACAATGAAAAATGGCGCGAACTAGTAACATACTCACAAATAAGGTTGCATAAAACATTGATTTTGAATGATATAGCACTCAATTTTTTGTTGTTGCCCAACTGCTCCTTCCTGTAAATGAATATATCTTGAGTGGTACTAAGTTCTATGAGCAAAATAGAAGCGACATGGCGTTGGTGAGCAATCGGGGGTAAACTTACCGTTATAGATTAAATTCGCAAATGTGAAGATTCGCTAGTTGTTTGGATTGGGTTTGGGTCAGCGAAATATTTTCTTATCACAATGGCTTCAAATGTCGGAGTCTCATTGTTGACTTTCACTATGACCTACCTCCTACCGATGCTGTCGACTTTTGTGGGCATTTCTGTCTTATATATAACTTCTTGCTAGCGAAATGTCTCTCTGCTTATCCTCAGATCCTCAATCCCACACGTACTGAAGAAAAACGCAAGTAATCCGATTGCTGATAGCCGCTTAAAGTCTTGTTCTATATCGAAATTCTCATGGTCAAAAGAAAAGTTTCTTTTAGAGAGTTGTCACTGGGGATGGGAAATTTGCCGATTAGCATTAACTTATAGCACAGCGGGGATACTGTGAGGGGGAACTGAGGTTTAGTTATTTATCAGCTGCTTGAGGAGACAAAACGATTGAAACTGACCTCTATAAAGCCAAATTTTATCGAGAGGAAAAAAACTGGGAAATTTCTCTTCACGACAAGAAAAGTAGCTCAAATTGGAGGTTCCCTAGTTTCCCAGATATCAGATTCAATAGAACTTGCGTCAACACATTGCTACGTGGTACAATTAAGAGGCAGCGTCATTAGCAAAGCAACAAAAGTCTACACCCAAAAAAACTAACTTGATTGGCAAATGCCGTAAATGCAAATGTCAAAGTGGTTATAGAAATAAACGTTGTTTTACAATTTATCTTCTTCAAATGCGTTTTAAAGTTATATATTCAGTCATTTTAACAGTGTATTATTCTTATGTGTGGAATATCGAATCTAATAAAACCTCGTCACACCTGTGTTAACAAGCATTTGACATTTAGATTTATTGCAAACTCAAAATCAAAACAAAAATAAAAAAACTGTACTCAGCTGCTCCATGACCTCACCTTATAAGTGCATCCTGACCTTACTATAATTTTCGCCAGCCGTCATACCAAATGAATAGTGTAAGCCACGACAAGTTTTTGAAAACATAAATTTTTTATTATTTTAAAGCTGGTTGGATCATTCATTCCACAATTTCTCGTGTTCATTTGGCATCAAATTCGATTTCAAAGAATAA